>NW_028234405.1:19702067-19739567 GCF_977035675.1 Penaeus japonicus | reverse complement strand
AGGAGGTAGAGGAGGAGGTAGAGGAGGAGGTAGAGGAGGAGGTAGAGGAGGAGGTAGAGGAGGAGGTAGAGGAGGAGGTAGAGGAGGAGGTAGAGGAGGAGGTAGAGGAGGAGGTAGAGGAGGAGGTAGAGGAGGAGGTAGAGGAGGAGGTAGAGGAGGAGGTAGAGGAGGAGGTAGAGGAGGAGGTAGAGGAGGAGGTAGAGGAGGAGGTAGAGGAGGAGGTAGAGGAGGAGGTAGAGGAGGAGGTAGAGGAGGAGGTAGAGGAGGAGGTAGAGGAGGAGGTAGAGGAGGAGGTAGAGGAGGAGGAGGTAGAGGAGGAGGAGGTAGAGGAGGAGGTAGAGGAGGAGGTAGAGGAGGAGGTAGAGGAGGAGGTAGAGGAGGAGGTAGAGGAGGAGGTAGAGGAGGAGGTAGAGGAGGAGGTAGAGGAGGAGGTAGAGGAGGAGGTAGAGGAGGAGGTAGAGGAGGAGGTAGAGGAGGAGGTAGAGGAGGAGGTAGAGGAGGAGGTAGAGGAGGAGGTAGAGGAGGAGGTAGAGGAGGAGGTAGAGGAGGAGGTAGAGGAGGAGGTAGAGGAGGAGGTAGAGGAGGAGGTAGAGGAGGAGGTAGAGGAGGAGGTAGAGGAGGAGGTAGAGGAGGAGGTAGAGGAGGAGGTAGAGGAGGAGGTAGAGGAGGAGGTAGAGGAGGAGGTAGAGGAGGAGGTAGAGGAGGAGGTAGAGGAGGAGGTAGAGGAGGAGGTAGAGGAGGAGGTAGAGGAGGAGGTAGAGGAGGAGGTAGAGGAGGAGGTAGAGGAGGAGGTAGAGGAGGAGGTAGAGGAGGAGGTAGAGGAGGAGGTAGAGGAGGAGGTAGAGGAGGAGGTAGAGGAGGAGGTAGAGGAGGAGGAGGGAGAGGAGGAGGAAGAAGAGGAGGAGGAGGAGGAAGAGGAGGAGGAAGAGGAGGAGGAAGAGGAGGAGGTAGAGGAGGAGGTAGAGGAGGAGGTAGAGGAGGAGGAGGTAGAGGAGGAGGTAGAGGAGGAAGAGGAGGAAGAGGAGGAGGAGGAGGAGGAGGAGGAGGAGGAAGAGAAGAAGGTAAAAAACAAGAAAGGAAGACGGAGAAGGAAGGAAAAATAAAACGAAGAGCAGTGGGAAGAAAAGAAGAGCAGATGCGAAATACAGCGACCGAGAGGAAGCAATGTTGAGTAATAAGTAGATGAAGGGGTACGGGTGGGGGCGGGGGGTAGAGGGAGTGCACCCGCGCCCCCCGCCGGGGTACCTGATGGCCCAAGCTTTGTAGCCGTCGCTTAGCGGAGGCGGAGCGGGGGAATGATTACCTAGTAGAACCAGGATCCCTCAAGGCTTCCCTCATAAACCATCGAGGCCTGAGGAGCAGGGTCGCGGCCCTCCCTCTGTGCATGGCCGTCCGCGGGTCACGTATCGCATGACAGCAGGGCGTGACAGGCACAGCACACCACCAAAAATGTTCTTGTAATCTCAGACGTCAGGATGAATGATCAAGGCACGTCATGCGCTCAGTTTTTTCTGTCTCTGGCCATAGGTATTCGTGTTTTCTTGCTTATTCTTACTCTTTCTTTCTTTTTCTTCCCTTCTCTCTCTCATACATACAAATACAACCACAAAATCAGACACAGACACACACACACACACACACACACACACACACACACACACACACACACACACACACACACACACACACACACACACACACACACACACACACGTAAAAGTAGCCGCAAGAGTCATAAACAAAACTATGAGAAATTTCATCTCCGGCGCAATTGGCGAGTAATATTAGGTTTATCGAGTTCCGATTTAAATAATAATGATAATAATTAATATAATTATTATCATCATCATCATCATCATCATCATCATCATCATAATAATAATAATAAATAGTAAGTACAGCGAACTTTAGTACAACAGCTGGTAGTAGGTAAGCGTGGATTAGGTGACGAGAGGGGGAGGGTGGGGTGAGGGGGAGCTGTTTCAAGCCACAAGTAAAGTGCGAAGGGGAAAGAGGCGGAAAAGGAGGACGAGGAGGAGGACAAGAAGAAGAAGTCGGTGAAGCAACATGAGAAGACTCGCTGTAACGGCTTCCTGGTATGGACTCCGACCTCTCTCTCTCTCTCTCTCTCTCTCTCTCTCTCTCTCTCTCTCTCTCTCTCTCTCTCTCTCTCTCTCTCTTCTCTCTCTCTCTCTCTCTCTCTCTCTCTCTCTCTCTCTCTTCTCTCTCTCTCTCTCTCTTCTCTTTCTCTCTCTTCTCTCTCTCTCTCTCTCTCTCTCTCTCTCTCTCTCTCTCTCTCTCTCTCTCTCTCTCTCTCTCTCTCTCTCCTTTTTTCTTTCTCTTTTTTCTCTCTCCTTTTTTTCTCTCTATCTTTCTTTTTTCTCTCTTTTTCTCTCTCTACCGAAGCTTATTATCCCTCCGATCCCACTCCGACCCCGCCACTCTGTGCTCTCTCTCTCTGTCTCTCTCTCTCGACTAGTCGTAGAAAGGGGAAACTATACAAAGGCAATGTCGATGGGTTTACTCCCTGTCCTTCCTTTTTGGGTGGGTGTAAGTGTGAGTGTAAATAAGAGTGCAAGTAAGATTTTAAGCATGAGTATGAGTATGCGAGTATGAGTGTGTATACGAGTGTGAGTGTGCAAGTGCGTGTGCATGTATATCCAAGAGGCGCCATTCCTTCGGCACAGTGCAGTTCAGCGCGGCACCGACGGCCCTGGCGACAGCGTGGCAGGAGACGCAACGGGTCGTCGGTGCCAGGAGTTCCCGGGAGCCACACCTCCGTCCGGCCCTTTGACAGGGACAAAAGTTCATACTCCGAGAGACCCGCTTCACAGGGGAGGGGGGGCTCTCTACACAGCCAATAGCTGTAAGGTCGATGTTCCAATAAGTTTCAATACCAAAACCCAACCATGCCTTCCTTTAAACCCCCCCTCCGTCCTTTCAATAAATGTCACATAGCATCTTCTTCCCCCACATCCTTATCCTAGGCTTCGGCAATCTTTTTTTCTCTCTCCCTCTCTTTTTTTTTCTTTTCTTTTCTTTCTTGTGTCCTCGAGTCGTTTATTGTGGTCGATGGGAAAACCTTTAAACTCCTGTAAAGGTGCGGTTATGATGTTTCATGAGCCGGACCTGAATAGCCAATTCCGAAAGGCCATGTTTCCTCTCCCCTCCCCCTACCCCCTACCCTCCCTCTCCATCCCTCTCTCTCTCTCTCTTCCTCTCTTCCTCCCTCCCTCCATCCTATATTCCCTCATTCCTTCCTTCTTTCTTTCTTTCCTTCCTTCCCTCCCTCTCTCCCTCCCTGAATCCTACAATCCCTCCCTCCCTTCCTCCCTCTCTCTCTTCCTCTCCCTCCCTCCTTCCCTCTACAGCGACAACGCGACACGGACAACCGAGCTTGCCATTGTCGGAACTCTGAGAAGGGTGGTTGGGTGGAGGGGTAGAGGGGTGGGGTAATAGAATATAGGGGGGAAGCAAACCCCGTTACCCCCCCCCCTTTCTCCCTTCCCTCCACCCCCTTACACAGTCCTCGCGCTCTCACAACCTCTCCACGGATACACATGGCATTCGCACGGTCGATTAATCCTATACGGTGTTATTGAAAGCCTACGGCTGATTCGGGGAACGAATGGCGAACAAGAAGGGGAGGAAATGGGGGGAGGGGGAGGGAGTAGGGGAGGAAGGGGAGGAAAGGGGGCAGCGGAGGGCGTGGGCGTGGGGTTTGTGGGGGCGGAGGGGTAGATCGGAGCCTGGCAGAAATGGGAAAGGGTGGAGGGCGAATACGAAGAAAGGAAAAGATGATGGGAAGTGGACAAAGGCAACTAATGATAAACGAAGAAAATGTGAATTTAAAGTTAACGAATATTGGTATAAAAACGGCCAAAAAAAAGGGGAAACATAATAAAACGCCATATTACGTTTTCGTGTTCACCCAAGCCATACCAGAAGCGCCGCGTTCAACAAGCCAACATGCCCCCCCCCCCCTTATCTCTCTCTCTCTCTCTCTCTCTCTCTCTCTCTCTCTCTCTCTCTCTCTCAGCGCCGATTTATCATCAACGTCGCTTTCACTAGTAGACACCTCCCCCCCCCAAAAAAAAAAAAAAAAAAAAATCTAACACGCGTTTTATCGTCCCAATCTCGCCAGCCCGAGGGAACGCCGCGTATCACACAATCGCCACCTAATCATATTCCAGTACCTAATTATCATCCGGCGAGGCACTGGCGCTAATTGCTCTAATCACTTCTTGTGCGATGCGAGTCCACCCGTATATATTTTGCGTTCAACATCGAAGACAAAGGCTGGAGTTCAGGCAGGGTGGGGCGAGGTCGGGGAACGGAGGTAGGGGAGGGGGGTATGTGGTCTGTGGGGGAGGAGGGGGGAGATTAAGGAATTGGGTGAGGTGGGGTGGGGTGGGGTAGGGTAGTGTGAGTAGGAGAAAGGGAGGGGGGAGGAGAGGGAAGAGAGGGAGGGGGAGCAGAGGGAAGGAGAGGGGAAGAAGGGCAAGGAGGAGGAGGAAGGTTGGAGAGGAGAGAGAGAAGGAAGTGAGGTGGATGAGATAAGAGAGAAGAGAGGAGAGGAGAGGAGGAGGGAAGAGAGGGAGAGAGGTGGAGGAGCGAGGAGGTGAGAAGGGAGGGAAGGGAAGTCAGCCTCATTGAATGCGCTGCAACGTTCCATGGATCATCTTGCTATGGCGAGAGGAGAAGGAGGGGACGCGAGCTATAGGAGATGCGAAGGGAGGTGAGAAAGAGAGAGAAAGAGAGAATGGACCGAGAGAGAGAGAGAGAGAGAGAGAGAGAGAGAGAGAGAGAGAGAGAGAGAGAGAGAGAGAGAGAGAGAGAGAGAGAGAGAGAGAGAGAGAGAGAGAGAGAGAAGAAAGAGAAAAAGAAATAGAGGAAGAGAGAGGGAGGAAGAGAGAGGAAGAGAGAGGAAGAAAGAGGGAGGAAAAGAGAGGGAGAGAGAGTGAGTGTGCGTGCGCGTGAACATATAGGGTAGATACACATTGTTATATTTTGTGTTTTCAACCAATTAAGAATAATTTACACAAAGACATCGACAACGATACCTTACTCAAATAAAAATAAATCCACATTGAATCAAACCAGTTCCTACAATGTCGTCCTAATGTCAAGGCCCTCTTTAATTATCCTCATTCAGTTGGTCTTTTCTTTCCCAACCTCTCTCCCTCTCTCTCTCTTCTCGTTCTTTCTCTTTCTTTCTTTCTTTCTTTCTCTCTCTAACCCTCACCCGTTCCATCTCCCTCATCTTCACCGTCACCCTCACCGTCACCCCTCACCCACCCTTCTTCCTCGTTCTCGCTCTCTCTCTCTCTCCACTTGCTTCCATTCTCCCCTATTTTCTCTCCCATTAGCCTTCGCATATCACCACCCTTAAATAGGCTAAGCTCTCTTTCCCCCATGCATGAGAGTACACTCCATTAGCCCGGTGCAATTCGCTCGTTTCTCGCCCTCGTTCCGCCCCCTCCTTTTGTCTCCTTCTGAGAGGGTCACTCTCACCCTGGCCTACGTCAACTCAAACGCATCCAGCTCTTGCTCCTAATTCGCTCTTATTTTTTTCATTCTATTTTCTTATAGGACACAAAAGTCTTCTCGAATAGCTCTTTACAGCTCCCCTTCACCCTCCCCCCCTCCTCTCAAAAAATCGTATTCTACTAAACGTGGTCACCCTATCCTTCGTTTCCTCTCCCTTCTCTTCCTTTCTTCCGTACTTCCTTCCTCCTTTCAACCTCCCTCCTCTCCCTAGCTCGAGTGACACCACCGCCCCTCTCCCCCACCTATTACTCCCTCCAACACCCCCCTCCCCTCCCAGCGACCCCCGGTTCCTTCTCGCTGCTAGCCATAAATCGTTGTCCCTAGCAGTTATGACTACCGGCCCTTGTCAACTTGTCACACGCCATTATAAGGGTTAAGAGAGAATAAGAGCAAACTCTGCTATTATTGCCCCCCTCCCCTTACTCCCACTCGATACCACTACCCCAATCCCCCCACCCCACCCCTCATGTTAGTCACGCTTCCAGCACACCGACACACCCTGGAAGCTGCGAGGGGCCAACTCAAACTTTGTCTCTCTTCCTTTCTATTTTTATTCTCTTCCATCTTTCCTCTCTGATCGCTTCTCGGTCATTCTACTTCCTCTAGCCTCAGCAAGCGGATAGTTTCCCTTCTGTGCCAGCTTGTCCAAGAGTCTTCATGTCTATCCTCACGCCTATCCTTTACGATCCAGTCTATCTATGTTGAGACAAAAAAGCTCTGAGGAAAACACTCGTTTGCAAGCGTACAGTATAGGGTACATAGAGCGAGTCCGAGTGGTTCGCGTGCGTGTGTAACATCCAGGCACTTAATCACTTGTACTACCCGACGCCATCAGACGTAGTAGCACAGGTCGCGGTCGCCATGACAACCAAGGGCTAGAAAGGGAGTGTCAATACTTCATGACACTCCTTGCCAGACACACTTCACGTTGTCCTTCGCCGGTTCGACCGCTGGAATGGCACCTTCACCGGGGGCCTTGTCTGTGTTCCCCACCACATGACGGGGAACTAGGGTCCAAACTGCCGAACAATACAATAATCTAATTGTATAATTGTTTTGCCGCTTCTGCTGTCTCTTGTTTCCACTTACTTTCACCTTCCTTTCCTTCAATTCTGACTTCCCACTGAGTTCTTTGTCTGCTTTCATTCACATTTACTCCCTTCTCTCTCTCCATCACAATTATATACCATCAATATCACTATCCTCACACTCACCATCATCATCACAGGACCTTCGGAAATACAGGCAGTCTCAGTGTCCGAGCAGTAAACAACTTTACGATCAGCTGTAGCTACTTCTTCTATAGCCCAATAGCGCTGACATGAATCCAAGAAACATTAGAGTGCAAGTCGGTAAGTCAGTCAGGCAGTTAGTCGCCTATAAGGCACCAAGTCGTAAGCTAACCCCTTCCCCCCTTCCCTTACCCCTCAAACCCAAACCTCCAGGTCGTACTTACCTCATAATCGACTCCATGACCGATCTCTCTTTCTCTCTCTTCTATCTTTATCTATCTCTCTCTTTCTCTCTCGCTCCTTGCCACTTCCCGTTCCCGAGGGTCTCAAACGTACCTGAAACAAAGACAAATGCTGAGTAACGTAATCATAAGAGCAACCAAAAACAATTCACTCGTAAATAAGCGAGAGAGGACGAGTGAGAGACAAAGAACGCGAGGGCAAGATGATAGACAGGTGGCGAACCAGAGATTGGAAGACGGGAGATGAGAGATGGGAGAAGATGAATAGGAGGGATGGGAGAAGAGGGAGAGGAGAGAGAGGCGTCGGAGAATGAAAGTCAGGGAGGAAAAGAAAGACAGATAGGACAGGAGTGGGGACAGGGAGGGAGGGAGGGAGAGAGAGAGAGAGAGAGAGAGAGAGAGAGAGAGAGAGAAAGAGAAAGAGAGAGAGAGAGGGGGGGGGGGGGAAGAGAGGAAGGTAGGTAGGGAGAGGAGGGAAAGGGAGGAAAGCGGAGGGTTGGGAGAGTGAGAGGGACAGAGGGACGCAGAAAAGAAGGGAGAAAGAGGAAGGAGAGGAGGGGAAAAAAGAGAAGAGAGGGAGCGGGAAAGGTAGAGATGGTGAGAGAGAAAAGAAGTATACATTAGGAATTCAAAATATAGCACAAACAAATGTTTTGCAAAACTTACCAACACCTAAACCAGGTAACCCTACACGTTAAAAAAAATCCTAAATACACATAAACATATATTCATTCATAACTACACACAAAAAAGCTAACTACAAAAACGCATAAAATTTCGACACACAAAAAAGGCTACCCTCTCACGCCCATCCCCTCATCCCCGCCCATCTCATCCCCCATACACCAAACCCGCCCGCCCAAAGCCCTATAAATAGGCTCTGCAAAACACGGCCCTTTTTTCTCTCCATTTCCCGGGGCTGCCACTCAAAATTTTACGGCTAAACTTGCATAATGCCACAGGTGTGTCTGGTGTTACGGGGGACCTTACAAACGCGTCTCGCTTTCTCTCTCTCTCTCTCTCTCTCTCTCTCTCTCTCTCTCTCTCTCTCTCTCTCTCTCTCTCTCTCTCTCTCCTATCCTATGCCGTTCGCGCCTTTTCTTCCGTTTTATTCCGCGTTCTTTTCGGGTCATCGTCTTTTTCTCTTCCTTTTGTTACTCTTGTCTTCCGAATCATGTCCTCCTCGTCCGTATATCTTGCAATCATTTGTTACAAGCAATACTGAAGCGATCGTCACGGCTCTCTGTTTTTGCTATCATTCAGTCACCCTAAAAAGCTCATCATCTAAACTGGTTCATCCACTTCATCCACTCTCACATCCAAGAGCTCTCCATCCAAGAACACCTCCATCCCTCACTCACCTTCGCCCACCCTCACCCACCATCTCACCTCTACTCCCAAAACCTATCCGACACGCCTATTCGAGGTCACCAAAGATAATAATATAACTATAGAAAATAAACAATAACTTATATCAAAATCAAATCAAAATAAAAAACCGCCGCTCCACCCTCTCCACCAACCAAAAGACTCCGAAGGTCAAATAAGGTCATTCCAGAAAGAGATCAACTCCTGGCCATCCGTTTCTAGGCTCTAGCAAGCCATCTGCGCTGCGCCATGCTAGATTATTCGGTTATTCCGTCTTCCCTCAAAAGGGACCCCACTCCCCTAACCACTCCCCCCGCCCCTACCCCCCTCACTGCGGCCCAGGTAACAGACGGCGAGGGGATAAAGGCGAGGGTAAAGGAGAGAAGCAGAAAAGGGAGAAGGATGAAGAGCTGGAAGGGAGAAGAGGTGGAATGAAGAGGAGGGGGAAGAGAAGGCAGAGGAAGAAGAGGTGGAAGAGGGAACAGGGAAGGGAGGGGGAAAAGAGAGGGAGAAGGGTGAGGAGGGACAGGGAGAGGGAGGAGTGGGGGAGGGACTGGGAAAGAGATCGAGAAAGTGAAGGAGAAAAGGAAAAAGAGAAAGAGTTGAAGAAAAAGATTCATAGAAAAGAGAGAACACAATAGCAAAGCGAGAAACGAGAAAGAGTGACAGGAGGAGAAATAAAACATGATAAAGGGGCGCATTAGCGAAGAGGAGACGAGAAATACGAGAGAGGGGCCGCGGCGAGAGTGACATGAGGGGAGAACGTCGGATGAGAGAAAATGAGAAAAAGTGAAAAAAAATGAGAAAAAATGAGAGAAAATATGTCATGGAGGGAAAGGGAGACCAAGAAGGAAGAGAGAATGGTAGCGGAAGGGAAGGAAAGAATGATAAAGGGAGTAGCGTGAGGTATGAGAGGGGAAAATGGAAAAGGCAGAGAGAGAGAAAGAGAGAGAGAGAGAGAGAGAGAGAGAGAGAGAGAGAGAGAGAGAGAGAGAGAGAGAGAGAGAGAGAGAGAGAGAGAGAGACCGGGGTAATGCGTGCGACAGAGCACAAGCCGAGACATAAAGCGTGAGAGTACACACACGTGCAGGATGAGGGACAGGCTGTCCGTCCCTGGCTTCTCCATATTACCTGGTGGTCGAGGGAAGGCCTTCACGCAAAGCCAGCTAATCCTTGGCCAGTCCTCGCATAAGACAAAAGCATCAACTCATACACGGAAGAAACATATTAGAGCTAACCCCCCCCCTCTCCCCCTTAAAAAAACGCAAAGAAAACAACAAAAACAACGCATCTATATAAAAAAGACATAAGCCAATCGCCACGAACACGAAAACAAAAGACGGTCGTCTCGCCACGCCACTTTAAAACATCACCCTATCAAAAGAAGAAAAAAAAACAAGGTAAAATAATATCGCAAACCATAATAATTCTGAACCATCAGTTTTAGCAACAATAAAGCGACCCCCCCCCCTTGGCCGGTGTCAAATTATCCCTAGCCCATTTCCAGTAGATGTCAGAATTCTATTACACTTTAATTACCGCATTGTGCTACGTAACAACCTTGCATGCTCTAATATCCCACTCTGCTATTCCGGTCGTTACACACACAAAGAGAAAGGGGGGGGAGGAAGAGCGAGTGCGAGAGGGAGAGGGAGAGGGAGAGGGAGAGGGAGAGGGAGAGGGAGAGGGAGAGGGAGAGGGAGAGGGAGAGGTAGAGGGAGAGGGAGAGGGAGAGGAGAGGGAGAGGAGAGAGAGAGAGGAGGGAGAGGGAGAGGGAGAGGAGAGAGAGAGAGAGAGGGGGAGAGGAGAGAGAGAGAGAGAGAGAGAGAGAGAGAGAGAGAGAGAGAGAGAGAGGAGAGGGAGGGGAGAGGGAGAGGGAGAGGGAGGGAGAGGAGGAGGGAGAGGGAGAGGGAGAGGGGAGAGAGGGAGAGGGAGAGAGAGAGAGAGAGAGAGAGGGAGAGGGAGAGGGAGAGGGAGAGGGAGAGGGAGAGGGAGAGGGGAGGGGGAGGGATGGAGGGAGAGAAAGAGAGAGAAACAGAACGAGAGAGGAACAAATGATAAAGACAAAAATGTCAAAATAGCGAGAGAATACGAAGCCCTAACAGTGAATCAACCCGTATTCGCCTGAAGATCCGACGCCAGCATCGAAAGAAACGACTAGTTCCTTGCACCGTAGTCGTACCGAACGACCTCTCACCGCTCATGAAGCAAGGCGAGAACCGTCGGCCGCAAATGAAAGCCGAAACATTAAGGTGGAATTTCATTTGGAAATTAATCGGGACAAGGTCATTTGAAATTATATGCATTAAGTACATTGAGCAGTACCACTTTCGTGATGAAAACTAGTGTATATTACAGACAGACAGACACACACACACACACACAGATACTCACTCACTCACTCTCTCTCTCATACACAGAAACATAAACGCAAACACACATGCACACGCACGCACATAATGAACGCTTGCTCATCATACTCGTCCTTTTCCCCTCTTCCTTTTCTTGCTGCTCTCCCTATAAACCCCAGAGGCGCCCCCCCCCCTTACCTCCCTTACAAAATCTCAGGGATGAAGGGGTGTAAAATTCATAAATATTCAACATCTGTTTGATCTTCCTTCATTGGAGACGAGCGACGCTGCCGAAGAGAGGAGCAGAACCTCCTCCTTCGGAATATCTTACGAGGAGGTTTCCCTACACCCCCATACCCCCACCACCCCCTACCCTCCTATGCATCATCTTGCCTCTCCTACGGTCTTTGTATAGGATGCTTGATGGTAGGTAGGTAGGCCTATGGCTGTCTCGGTCTGCCTTTCGCCTTCTCTCTATATAGGCCTATATTGGTCGATCTCAACCTCTCTTTTTCTACTGCCTTATTTCTCTATTTCCGCCTCTCTTTCTATATCTTACTTTCATTTTCCTTAACCCACTGTCTTTGTTTCTCCCAGCCAATTTAATTCTCATTTAATATTTTTCCCCGACTAAAGCCAATAATTTACTTCCCTCAAGTTTTCCTCTTCGCTGCATCTTCCTCATTTCTTTGTCCTCCTTCCTTCGTGTCCATCCCTCTCCCCTCCTACCTTCTCCCTTGCCCTCTTCCGATCTCTCTTGACTCGTGTCTCTCATCTCTCTCTCCCTTCCTCCCTTTATCTTCTTGACACCATCTTCCTATTATTTCTGTCTCTCATTCTGTTTTATTTTCTTCCTCTCCTTCCCTCTCTCTCTCCTCTCCCAGCCAGAGTCTGATGGCGCCGCCTCGGAAAGGATCTCGTGGTAATCTCCTATTTTCCTTCTTTTTGGCCCTCGCCTTGCCTCCTCCTCTCCATCATCACATTACTCTTTCGCTTCCTCTTCTCTCTTTTTCTTTCCCACTCAATTTCTCTCTCATTCACTCACTCACCCACTTTCTCTATCTGCATATCTCTCTCTCTCTCACTTCCTCTCTTTCCAAGCTTGGCGTCCTCTTCCTTACCGACTCCTCCTCCTTCTGTTCCATTACCTGACTCTTCTTTAAGCCCCCTCTTCCCCTCTACCCCCCCCCCTTCATTCTCCCCAATTCCCCTCCCATCCTCATTCCCTCACATCGCGCCATTGGCCATCCTCCTCATTCCCTCCTTATCGCCTCATCTCGCCTCACACGCTCCACCCTCACTATCACTCATCCATCTCGTGTACCCTCAGCGCTCACCCTCCCGAAGGTGCTTTCTCGACTCATAAAAGAGAAAGAGAGGGAGAAGAAAGATGGAGGGGCGAGGGGAGATAGATAAATAGATGGATAGACAGAGAGTGGGAGGGACGAAGAGAGAGAGGGAGGTAGGGAGGAAAGGAAGGAGGGACGAAGGCAGGCAGAGCGGGGAAAGGGGGGGGGGAGAACGCGCCAACAGAAAACGAAAATCCAAGAGGAAACAAAACCTGGAAAGGCAACACAGAGGGGGGGAATGTGGCATTAAAACTTGTACCATAATACAAAATAAATGTAAAATCCTCCTCTGTTGGCTTATCACTTTTTTAATTACTGGATAGAAGCAAATTAATGCATTTACTCACTGACAATCTTGGTCATCCTTTTTTCTCTAAATTTGCACCTGTCCGTCTGTCTCATACATACATACATACATACATACATACATACATACATACATATATATAATCATACATATATATATTTATATATATAAATACATATATATACATATACATATATATATAAATATATAAATATATATATATATATATATATATATATATATATATATATATATATATATATATATATATATATATATATATATGTGTGTGTGTGTGTGTGTGTGTGTGTGTGTGTGTGTGTGTGTGTGTGTGTGTGTGTGTGTGTGTGTGTGTGTGTGTGTGTGTGTGTGTGTGTGTGTGTGTGTGTGTGTGTGTGTGTGTGTGTGTGTGTGTGTGCGCGCGCGCGCGTGTGTGTGTACGTGTGTGTGAGTCTGCGTGCGCGTGTGAGTGTGCTTGTGGGTGTGTGTGTAAAACATTCACACACTCTTAAATAATGGAAAACTTCCCCTTTCAAACCCATAGGCTCTTCCTCTCATCCTCTGCCCCCCCCCTCTCTCTCTCTCTCTCAGAAGCCCCGCCTGCACTAAGCACCCAAAAATATGAACGAGGGTTACGGAATATGTAAACAGAAGATCATCCTTTAAAATGGACAATTTGCATAAACTATGAGCCACGTAGCGGCCTAGGAGCGAGCACCATCCGAGCAAGGCGCGAGGGGAGAGGCGGGGCTGGCTCTAACCTGATCATAACACATAATGATGATCCACGGCGGCCTCCCCTCAGTCCCCTCGGTCTATGATACCCAAAAAATGAGACTTGATCTGCCCATTTCTTTAACCCGTGCTCCCCCGAATCATCTGGATGCTGTCTTACCCCGCTCTGCCCCCCCCCTCCTGTCACACTCCCATACAAACCCTCTACGTGGCTGTCGCTGTCACTCACACTCGCAAGTCTCACATGGCAGCTGTCACTCACATAGGGAAGGTCTATTGTGAGTCCAAGTGGGGGCAGGATAGGGGCTTCCAAGGCCTCATGCTTTGCCTGCGTTGACAGGTGGGGACAGGGCCACTGGGGAAAGGTGAGGCAGACGCTCCATTGCAGTTTGACAGAAATTAATAAAAAGGAATGGTGGGGGTTAATGATATCTATCAAGTGTAACGCACGAATGTTATGATGGACTCACTCACTCACTCACTCACTCTCTCTCTATTTTCTTCCCTCCCTCCTTCTGCAAGTGAGAGTAAGGGCAGACCACTCGTGTGACAGCACAGCATGGTGAGGGAAAAGGGTCATCTGGCCACAATAGCGAGAGGCAGGGCGAGCTAGAAGGAGCCACCTGGAGGTGATGGTGAGAGAAGGAGAGCGCCAGCTGGAAGTGACGTGCGGTGATGGAGGACCAAACCCTTTCCTCCATCAACCTTTTCCCTGCCATTGCGCGCGCGCGCACGAGCACCGGACGACCACTCACAACTCTCTCTCTCTTAAAGGAAGGAAACGCTTCCCAGGGATTTACATTCGGCGAGTCCATAACATAAACAAGCCCCCAAACAAAAACAAAATCCAATATCAACACAGCGACAAGAAAAGTGTCCCTGCCCCTCGGATCTCGGGTCGAAGCGCAGCCCTGACGACCGCCACTTCACCCGGGGACTCCACCGCCATAAATCCGAGTCGGGCAGACGACGCCCTATAACCAGCAGACAAACACGTAACTCATCATCGCAAACAAGGCTGACGTCCACTTGTGGCCCGTTTCCCTTTCCTTGTCCGCCGCGTCGCTCTCCCCTTGCTTCCCTTCTCCTCCTCTTCTCCCTCCCCCTCCAGACTGCCCCCCACTCCCACCCCTCCCGTTCCAGCCTTCCGCTGACATATGATCATCCCTCTGACCAACACATCCACGAAAGTGAAGAACAAAAGGAAAGAACAACGATTACGGCAACAACAAAATAAAAAATAAAATAAAAAAACAGCAAAAAAGAAAAGAAATAAACAAAAATACGAAATAAAAATAATAAAACGAAGAAGTCGAAGAAAAGAAAATGGACTCACTTGACGCAACAAAAGAAAACGATACAATCTTGACCTTCTGTCGCTTCCGGTACATTTGTTCGCGTACACAATACTCTCATTTAACACACTAAGCCCTTTGAACACTTAACCCTGCACCTCTTCCCGTGCGTTTCAGAAGCTACCGGGTGTTCTTTTGATCCTAATATGCAGAATACGTACACCACATCTGATATAGTTTCATTAAATGTTCAACCATCTCTTTGGTTATCTGACAATCTGACGCTGCAATCTGCAATATTCCAAATTCATCTTACAGATTGCAAACTCGTCCAACCAACTTTAATAAGAAGAGCCTTCAAATAATAGCAATTAAAGGATTTCATATGTACACAACCGATACACAAAAACCTCCTTTAACCACTACAAACCAACCCACTTCAGTAACAAAAGCAACCTCTCAGTTTCTGTAGCAACAAACCTTGCAATTTCAGTTAAGTCGTCGAGTAGAAATCCCCAGCCGGGCAGACGGTGAAGACTGAGAGCTGCGTCCAAGTGAGCTAAGCCGGTGGGCCAGAAGATGGGCTAAGGCGTGCCATAAGGTGGGTTAAGATTGGCTAGAAGGCAGGCTAAGATAGGCTAGAGGGTGGACTAAGCTTGAGGGTGGGCGAAGGTGGGCCAGAAGGTGGTGGACCTGAGCGAGTAGTGGGCCAGGAGGTGGAGGTGTTGGGCCAGGGAGGTAACCGGGCCTGGGGTCAAGGGGGGGAAGCGTGCCAGGGGGAAGGTCAATCCGAGTCAGCCAGGGGAGGGCTAGGGTGGGGAGCCAGGTGGGGGAAGGGAGGGTCAAGAGGACAAAACAAAGATGCCGAATTGTGTAATCCAATAAGTATGTCAACTCCGACACCCGAGGAAGTGAAAACCGAATTCCAGCGACGTCTGGGACCTCGGAGATGGCGGCCCTATTCAACAAGAGATCTTTATCTTTCCTTCTGTTTTTTTCTCTTGCTTTCTTTCTTGATCCAATTATCAAAGAAGGCAAAAAAAGATATCAAGGAGGTTTTAAAAATGTAATTCAACCGCCCCCCCCCCTCTACCTCCCCACACACACATACATAACCCCACACCCTCCTCTGGCCTGTCTTAAACACATGGGGTCACCTGCAATTACTTGATCAGGGGGAAGGGAGAGAGAATCTATTGGATCATGTTCTTTATTACATGTTCTTTCATATTCTCTTTCTTTCGCCCTGTTCACCACTTTGTCCCTCCACCTTCTTCTTCCTTTTTTCCTTCACACACATACACACACAGATACACACACATACATACATACATACATACATAAATACATACACATACAAACAGAGAGAGAGAGAGAGAGAGAGAGAGAGAGAGAGAGAGAGAGAGAGAGAGAGAGAGAGAGAGAGAGAGAGAGAGAGAGAGAGAGAGAGAGAGAGAGAGAGAGAGAGATAAATTTACCCATATTACCAACTATTTGCATCCCTGTCTCTATTCATATTTCTCCTCCATACATCTACTTGTATAGATCTTTCTCTCATTCCCTCGCCTTCCTTCCCTTTATTCTACTCTCTTGATACTCTTCTCCCCTCACCACCTTCCCCCAACAGCCTTTAATCTTTCCCCTCTCTGTCCATCTGAACTACTTTCCATCTCAGTGGATTTCGCGTTGACCCTTACACTATTCCATTATATTTCCAGTTTCTTACAACTCTCCCCTTATCCGTCCGCACCCTTTCGCCTCAATTCCCCCCCTCTTCCCACTTTTTTTTATTTCTCCTCTTCTTCTACTTCCCTCTTCGCACCCCCGGTCTTTCCCCTCTGCCTTCCTCGGAGTCCACGGTAATCCGGGAGGGTGAAGGAGGAGAACGCCTCACACCTCATGCCTCACAACTCATGCCCCGCACTTTATACCTCACGATTCGCGCCTCAAGCCTCGCACCCCACACCTCACGATTCGCACCTTACAACTTACACCTCATGCCTCGTACCTTACACCTTACAACTCATTCCTGGCACCCTACACTTCACACCTAATGCACCTCATTTCCCCTTCCCTCGCCATACCAGTTTTAGTATCGTCGTCTATAGATTGATGGCATATCTAACATGGGTATTGTGAGGCAAGCTTGGAGGGAGCGAGTGGCTGTTGCTGTGCGGCTGAGTACCCCATACCTGTGTATACATACAATTACACTTTATTGAGTTTGTGTAAGTCCGTACCCGTCTCTTACGCTGTGTATACACCTACATACTTATGCATAACCCGCGTCCGCCACTTGAGCGCACTACCATGTATATTTCAGCATACGGCTGCGTATGGGCGAGTCCCTGTGTATAACTATGCGTTCACTTCTATGTGTACTTAACCTAGCTCCGCGCACTCTCCGTGGACTGCGTGCGGCCGAACGTTTCGGGCTGGTGTTCCCCTCGGCGGCTTCGTGTTTAGTCAGCGTCGGCGACTCCGCTTTTAACTGCACACATTCACGCAAGTTGGATCTTGATCGATACACAAACCACCTAATTGGTTAAGGTGAAGCCGGGTCAGGTATGGACCGCCGCGATGCCAGTCACAGCACACGTCGCGAGAGTCACGAGCCGTTGTCGGGGTGGTTGTTGTCTTGTCATCGTCGTCATCGTTTTCATTATCCTTCTTCAGATTTCGATGCGTTACGCTACTCCAATGAGATCCTTACCATTTTTTTTTCAAAAACGTACATGTTCTCTTAGTTAAACGTGGCACCACGTCCCTGCACTAAAACTCTTGTGGCTGCCGAGTGTGAAATGAAAATAGGCAATGTATATGTCTGATGGAGTGTATATGAGGGGCATGTTGGCCTCCCTTAAATCAGACCCACAAACGATCCTCGCACACAACTTAACTAACGTCTTCGGAACCAAAACAAGTTGTGAAACATAGCCACTCTTGCGTCAGGGAAGCCACCAGCAACGATGGCTGATAACGGGGGTAGTGCGCCGTACCATAATAATCAATTGTTGTTTTGCAAAACCTCGTCTTCTTTTTTTACCCTTCTTCTTCTCCCTTTTCTTCTTGACACAATTTATTCTCTTTCTTTTAACAAATGATTACATTCCATATGGAGAGCCGCAGTGATATCAAGGGTTTTGAACCACGAAGAATTAAGAAAAACGGAGAATAAAAAGAGAGAAAAGACGGAGAAAAGCCTCGCTCCCTTATACGAAGCTTGTACCGCCATAAGGCCCAACAAGACTGCACAAGTGGGAGGTTCAGGCGGACACGTCCCCGGGTGGCTGGCGGAGGGTCGGGGGTCAGAGTTGAGTTCCTGGGGGAGGAGGAGGGGGAGGAGAAAGAGGAGAAGGAAGAGGAGGAGGAGGAGGAGGAGGAGGAGGTAGAGGAGCAAAGGGGGGAGGGGAAGGGAGGGGAGGAGGTAGAGGCAGTGGTGGAGGAACAAGAGGAAGAAGAACAGCAACAGCACAGCAACAAGAACAAGAATAAGTATAAGCGAAGGAGGAGGAGGAAGAGGCAGAGTGAGAGGAAGGAAAGAGGAAGAGTGGAGGATGGATGAGGGAGACGACCTAGGAAGGCGAGCCGATTCAGGAAGGGGAAGGGAACGACCCTCGGTAAAGGAGAGAGGGGAAGACGCCGAAATGAAAAGACGAAAGGGGAAAGGAAGAGGGGAGAGAAAGAAGGAAGAATAGGAGGGAAGAATAAGCGGGAAGAGGGGCGAGGAAGAGGAACGAGAAAGTTAAAGAAACGAAGGGAGAAACTGGGGAGGAGGAGAAAGAAAGAGAGGAGGGAGTGAGGGAAGAAGATAAGAGGGCGGGAGAGGAGAAGGAGCTAAGCATGGATACAGAACGGGAGAGGGTAGAGAGAAATAGAGAGGGGATCCCTAAGGAGGAGGAGGAGAAAGCAAGAGAATCAGCAATGAGAATGGGAATGGGAGTAGTGCATGGGAATCAGAGAGTGAGGGCGGAAGAGGGGTCTAAAGGAGGGAGGAGAGCCACCCCGCATCCCACGGTGGCTCAAGAGGCGCCCTTCCCGCGGCTCATGCACAACCAGCTGCCGGCTCCTCTTAACACTTCTGGCTCCTCGTACGGCACACTTTCTCTTGCACTATTAGCGGCTCTTGGCCCCGCCGCTGAGAATATCCTTCAGGAATGCAGTCTGGGGGTGACGTGGCCTCTGTTGGGGAGGGGGGAGGGGGGAGGGAGTGGAGGGGGAGGGGGAGGGAGTGGAGGGGTAAGGGAGGGAGAGGCGGGGTGGGGTTAGCGGTTGGGGTTAAATAGGACGACGTTTCCTTCTGGGGTTCTTTGGGGTTGTTACTATCCTCCACACGTTTTATTTTTACTTTTATACGATTTTCTTTATTTTCCATATTTATGAAATAGTAATGATGAATAATGATCACGATCATTGACACACTCATTATCTTATTTTTTGTTATCCTGATTATCATCATCCTCATCAATACAACCATTGCCATTATCATTACCTTCATCCCCACTATCATTTTTTGGTTATCATGATCACCACAAAGTCATCATTATCCTCATCATACCTACTAGTGTTACTATCATCATCATCACCAACCATCTCAAACCCCCTTCACCACCCAAACAAACAAATCACAACCCAATCAAACCCACGACAAAAAAAACGAGGAAAAAACAACAACAACAATAATAATAAAACCATAAAAAATACCAACCATCATGTGCACCGCGCACCATATATTGCCTTAACCTCCCATTCTCCTTCCTTCTCACTCTATCTCCGGCAGCCGTTTACCGACCGACCGACAGAGCGACCGAACCGTGACGCCGTTCGAGTACCGCCATAAACTAAGCGTCACAAAACCGACCGCAACTTTAGAGAACTACCAACCACACCTCGCTCGCCTCCGCCTAATTCGAAATCAAAACAGCGCGCCAAAGACAACACGACACCCGACCGTAAAAAATTAGTAGAGACATATATATATAAGCCCCGCCGGGAGAAGTGGGGGGGAGGGGGGAGGGCTGGGAGGGGGGTAGTAGAGGGAGGGAGGGAATGAAAGGGGGCGAGGGAAGGAGGGGAGGGAGGGAGAAGGAGTGAGAGTGAGGGAAGAAAGAAGGGAGGGAGAGGAGGGAGAAGGGAGGGACTGAGGGAAAAAGGGAGAGAGAGAGAGGGAGGGAGTAGAGATGAGGGGGGGGGGGGAGAGGAAAGAAAAAGTTATACATAAACAAAAAAATATAAGAAGGGTGCGCGGAAGGATAACATTGGAACCTCTCGACACCAACCTCAACCTCTGGTCCAGCTGGTTTATGAGCGTTTAGAAGACTTTGTATACACCCGTTTTATGATTTCATTGCCACTCACCTCGCCCGGCCGGCTGTTTTACTTTTTTTTCGTAGGGGGGGAGGGGGGCAGTTCAACGAGGAAGTGCAAAGTTGTGAACAAATTTCTTGCAAAAGCTTAACCGACCGGAAGGGAAAAAATGGGAAGGAGGGAAGGGGGGGAAGGGAGGGAGGGAGGAAGGGAGGGAGGGAGAAAGAGAGAAAGGAGAGAGAGAGTGAGAGAGAGAGAGAGAGAGAGAGAGAGAGAGAGAGAGAGAGAGAGAGAGAGAGAGAGAGAGAGAGAGAGAGAGAGAGAGAGAGAGAGAGAGAGAGGGAGAAAGAGAAAGGGTGAAAGAGAAAGGGAGAAAGAGAGAAAGAAAAAGAGAAAGAGAAAGAGAGAGAAAGAGAAAAAGAAACAGACAGACAGACAAAAATAGTCAAGAATAGCCCTCCGTGAAGAAGTTTTTCCCCACCACCTCCATCCGTGGAACATGTGCCCTGGAATCGCCCCGTCGCCCCCCCCCCCCCGCCCCAACTTCTCGGCCACAGCGCCGGGTATCTGATTTCCTAATTAAATTTCCCCCTCCGCCTCTACTCTATACTTCTTTTCTATCAACATTTCCCCAAAAACATCGGACTCTATAATACTACCGGCCCCCCCCCCAAAAAAAAAAAGTAAAAAAAAAAAGTCTAATCTGTGATATACCAGATAATTATCTCTATCGTCCCGAAAACACACGTGTGACCGGGAGGGGGATTGATGGGGGTGATGGGGGGAAGGAGGGAGGTTGATGGAGGGGGGGGGGCGGAGGAGGAGGCATGCAATCACCAGGAATCTTAGAATTGCCACGGTCACGCCACCAACCCCGATGCTGCGGATCCTGTGCTTGCGCGGGCTGTCGTGGGGGGAGAGGAGGGAGGAGAGGAGAAGGGGGGTAGGGGGAAGGGACACGGCACTAAGGATTACAGGGAGAGATGAGCAGAAGAAGAAAAAAAGGGAGGGATCTCGGATTCTTTCACGAAAGAAGTTTGAAGCCGGAGGAGATTCTATCGTTGCGTTTGTTATTCCAGCTTGTATTTACAATCGAAGAGGATGAGTAAGAAAATAAGGAGGAGATAGAAGTGGAGGAAAAAGAGGAGGAGATAGAAGAAGAGGAGGAGGAGGACAAGGAGGAGGAGGACAAGAAGAAGGAGGAGGAGGAGGAGGAGGAGGAGGAGGACAAGGAGGAGGAGGACAAGAAGAAGGAGGAGGAGGAGGAGGAGGAGGAGGAGGAGGAGGAGGAGGAGGAGGAGGAGGAGGAGGAGGAGGAGAAGAAGAAGGAGAAGGAGGAGGAGGAGAAGGAGGAGGAGGAGGAGGCGAGGATGGCGACGACGAAGAGAAGAAGAGACTCTCATATCTCTTCTCATTCCTCCTCTCCCATTCTCGCATTTTCTTCTTTCGCTACTCCTCTTCTCTCCTCGCCTTTTCTCCCCTCTAACCTTTTCCCCTTACCCTTCCCCTTCCCCTCTAGCCTCTTGCCACTACGCCTTGCCCGCCCATGCCCGCTGCCCGCATGACCCATGCTATTTTCGACACGCAGGTTTTATTAGCATTCCTCTTCGTTCACTCCCCGACCTCTGTTGTTTACATCCCGTCCTCTGAAGCTTCCTTGTTGCCGCCATCCCACACATGCTTCTTTATGATTCGTCTTTTAATCATCTTTCATCCTCTTAATCTTGCAAGCCTTGGCAATGTGGCGCGTCCCTTTGCAAGCGGAGGGGGAGGGGGGGTGGAGACGTGGATACCGCCGTGTATGTCGATTCGTGCTCCAATTACGATAATGATAGGCATGACTGCAACCCTTCTGTTGCACGGACATACTTTTACGTGTACATGCAATCCTCGAATCGCGGATGTATAGGTATTTATTTGAAGGGAGGGGAGGGGAGGAGGAGGAGGGGGTTATGGGGTCACTTAGAATGATCAGTGTGTCCTCCATGTATATCTTGTAACTTTTTTTTACCTTCTTCCTGTAATTGAATTCCTTGGAATCTCTATCTATTTCTCTTTCTTTATACTTATTTCTTCCTCTTCCCCTCCTCTCTATATCACTCAATCTCTTTATTTTTTCTCTTTCCCTCTCCTATGCTCTCCCCCTCCCCCCCCCCTCTCTCTCTCTCTCTCTCTCTCTCTCTCTCTCTCTCTCTCTCTCTCTCTCTCTCTCTCTCTCTCTCTCTCTCTCTCTCTCTCTCCCCTTTTCTCTGGCTATTCCACCCAATGATCCGATCCCTCTCTAATCTCTCTCTCTGCCTCTTCCCTCCATCCCTCCCTCCCTCTCTCTTCCCCTCTTCCCTCCCTCTCTCCCTTCCTACCGGCCTGCGTACGTGTGCCGGACATTAGCGCCATCGACCCCTCCTCCCCTTGCGCCGGTGTCTCCCAAATGTAATGGTGTTCCAGATGTCAATAATGCGTGCCGTCCAGGTGATACTTTTCCCAGGTTTCTCACACGGTTAAACTCTCCGCTTTCGGGTCGCGGTGGACGAAGGGAAGGCTAGGGTCGTCCTCCGTGCGATGGTCGCTGGTGGGGGAGGTAGGGGGAGGTGGGGGGAGGCAGGAAGGGAGGGAGGAAAAGGACGGTTTGGACTGTATCGCAACTCGCGCTCCAACAGACACATGTAAACGCGTTCTCTCCTTCCATTTGTGTGTGCTTCTTCGTTTCTCTGTTTCTCTCCTCCTGTTTATGTCTACTCGAACATGTAAAAAGAAACACATAAACAAAAAAATATACCTGATTATACACTAAATAAAAAAGTTGGAGAGGAGAAGAAAAATTCACGAAACGCTCGGCTGACTGACAAATTGAGATTAAAACTGCGTTCGCTCTCGCCTATTCCCCGACGTAGCAAAAAAAGAACAAAAACACACAAAAAACACAAACATTACGTTTCCAATCACCATTAATAGAACTCAAACAAAAACAAAAACAAAACTATAGCAAAAGTATAGCCATAAGCACCACCCCAACGCCGCTGAAACACGAGCATCCGCGCACCACAAATACCTACCACAGCGCCCTAAGTACCAGCCACCAGTGCCTTCCTTCCCAATCATCTGGTACCTAATCCTCAGCCTTCAATTCCGTTCCCACAATGCCCCGCCGGCTTACCTAAATCCTGTCCTGCTCTCACCATAATGAATTCCCGCGATGGTTATTACAATGTACTATACGCGCCGCCGCCAAACACACGATATGTAACTCGAGACTATATAAAGGGGCACACCGAACTCCCGAGGCTAGTGGGGGGAGACGAAGGAAGGGTTGGGGCGGAGGCAGGGGGAGGGTGAGAAGGGGGAGGGTGAGAAGGGGGAGGAGGGGAGATGTAAGAGGGGTTGGGGCCTGAGGGGTGAGAAGTGGGGTAAGAGGGGTTGGGGGAATAAGGAAGGAGTGGGGAATGGGGGGTGGTGGGGTTAAGGAAGGAGAAGGTTGTAGAAGGGGAAGGAGAGGGGAAGAGGAAGATGGGAGGAAGAGGAAAACGCAGAGGAGATGGAGTGGAAGAAAGAAAATGGGAAGGGGAGAACGGAGAGAGAGATGGCGAAAGAAAGCGACGGGATGTGGAATTAGAGGGGGAAGAAGAGAGGAAGAAGGAGAGGGAGAGAGGGAGGGAGAGAGAAGGAAGGAGAGAGAGGGAAGGAGAGAGAGGGAAGGAGAGAAGGGGAAGGAGAGAGAGGGAAGGAGAGGGAGGGAGGGAGGGAGAGAGAGAGAGAGAGAGAGATTGGACGAGGAAGAATAAAGGAAACGAGGAAGGAGGCAGAAGGCGGCGACTAAGAGCGGGGAGCGGCGGGAAGGACGCAACCACCTTCGACGGGCGTGTGACCGCGCGCGGCGAAAAGCTCTCGCTACGTTCGCGTCGCCAGGATGTGGTACATGTCGAATAAAAATAAACTTCCGCATTGATTAACGATGGCGGCGGATCCATCGGCGTCAGGGGCGAGTGAGGGCGAGCGAGACCTGTACAGTGTACACCGTTGCGTGAGGCGAAGTTGTACACCTTATGGTAGACGCGTACAACATGCCTGGTTTGAAAAGTTCGCTTGCAACTTTCTTTGAACACCCCCCCCCCCCTCTCCCAGACTTCTCATGTACTCTAGCTTCCATTCCTCTCTACCCCTCCCCCTCCCCCTGAGTCTCCCTCTGGACTGCGCCTTGAGTCCAGTGTCCTTTGTCCTTTGTCCCTGCGTACTTCGCGACCCTGAACGGACACCAGCTCCATGCGCAGCCCGTTTCCCCTTTGCTAGAGGCCGCCTGCAGTAGTTTCTCTCCAGAGGGGAAACATTCCTTTCTCCGCCGGAATATCCTGCCGTGAACTATCGTCTCCTCCGAGACCGTCCTTCGTCCCTTCTTCCCTTCCTCTTCCTGGCCTCCTCTCGCTGCGTGTGCGCTTCGGCTATCGATACTTGCGCTATCGACAGGTGATATGTGTACTATGCTAAAGGAATAAATAATTCTTGACTGCCTGCTTGCCTGCCTGCTTGCCTGCCTGCTTGCCTGCCTGCCTGCCTGCCTGCCTGCCTGCCTGCCTGCCTGCCTGCCTGCCTGCTTGCTTGCCTGCCTTCCTGCCTGCCTGCCTTCACACCTACCTACCAACCTGCCTTCATGCCCACCCGCCTCATCCTCCGCGCCACCCAGCCAGCCTGCTTGAGATCCTCCCAGCCACCCAACCGATCTTACTCCCCCCTCCCTCCCCACCTACACACACCCACCCTCAGTCTCCAATCAGGGTCTCTCTCATCAGCCATCTTAATTAATAACATTCCCTTTTATGTTCCGCTCGCTGGGCCTCCTCATTCCGCTTTCCTTCTTGCTCCTCAAAAATCTACTTTCCCTTCGTCTCGGGGAAAAGGGGCTTACTCCATTTCTAATTAATTACTGGCCTAATCACTAATAAAGTCTATTTTTGGCCATGCTCATTGAAGACTCGGAAAGAGGAAAAAGGAAAGGAAAAGAAAGAAGAAGGGGACAAGGACGAGGAAGAGAATATCAAGGCAAAGGGGGTAAAGGAAAATGAGGAAGGGGACAAGTAAGAGGAAGAGGAGGCCAAAGGGAAAAAAAGAAAATGAGGAAGAAGAAGATAAGGGAGAAAAGGAGGAGGTCAAAGGGAAGGAAATTTGGAAAAGGAGGAAGAGAACTGAACAAGAGGGAACGGAGAACAAGGCGAAAAAAATGATAAAACGGTAAGATGATGACAAGGAAAAGGGAAATAGGGCGACAAGAAGAATATGAAAATGTGGAAGAAAAAGAAGAGATAAAAAGGAACAAATGAAGGAGGACGCTGGGACGGTAGCGTATGCGGCGTGATGTCCTATGGTTTCGATGAGATTCATATATATGGAGATGGGAATCAAGGCTAATTACCCAAGTAGGCCTAAGCTCCCTCAACGCCATACTGTATGTAGCCTACGCAACAACATACGAAGCAGAGCAAGGCATTCAGAACACATCACTGAAGGTAACAAGGAAGAAGAGCAGTAGGGAGAGAGGAGCACGAACTCCCCCCCAAAATCGAGGTGATCATAGAAAGGAAACCCAGCAAATAAAATAAACGGAAATCCGAAAAGTCAAACTCGCGCTCCAAGCCCACTGCAAGAAGAGAACCCCGAGCATAAGAGGATCGAATAATTAGCCCCCATGCCGCTCAAAACGTCGATCACGTAATTGCAACGGAGTCAACAGTGCAAATGGCGGCAAATCAGACAAAGCCACAAAACAGTGTACACGGTCTATCATTATCCTAATTCTTCGATCAAAAAAAGAAAATAAGGTCTACCCAGATCGCTTGAACACGCAGCTCCTCGACAAGCACTTAATTCACCTGATAGTTTGGGTGCAGCGCTTTTCTCCCGGTCGCGCGCCATGTCGGAGAGCGAGAGGACCACTGCGCATGCGCCACGTCCCGTCTCCATAAAACATTTCGTCCCGGACTCCAGCCACGGGATCGCAGGTCAGAATATATGATGCTTCATTTTTCCCTTTGCTTTCTTGCTCACTTTTTCTACGGAAATAGGAATAAGACTCCAGCATTTTCGGATAGTCTATTCATCCATTTCCATCGGGGAAGCATTGTGTGAAACGAACTTGATAAATAGGCCTACATTCGCCACTTGCTCGTGATAACTCGACACTGTCACCGGAATCGACGACGGTCTCAATCTGCGCCTCGATGCAGCCGAGCAACAAGTGGCCGACCCCGTGCTTCCTCTCCGTCACCCCCCACCACCCTCCCCCCCACCTCATTACCATAACGCATTCACAGAACCTCACACAGACTAATGGCATTATCTTAAACGATCAACATACCTGATAAACGGAGTAATATTCAAAATTAATCAAAGAGGAGATATAAAAAGAAATGGAAAAAGAATCACAGGCCACGGATTCATAGAGATAGCGACAGAAAGAGAGAGAAAGAGAGAAAAAATATCCGGTCCAGGACTCAATGATTAATCTCATGCAAGAGTTCGACCGTCCACCTCGCCGATAATTAATGAACTCGGGCAGATCCAGCCGGGCGGCCCGACCTGCTCCAGCGCTACACGGAGAGGGAGGGAAAGGGACAGGGAGCCTAGAGGGGGTGGGGTGTTGGGGGCAGGGATCTTAGAGGGGAGAGGGGCAGGGGCAGGGGCAGGGAGAGGGGAGGGGAGGGGGAAGGGAGAGAGAGAGGTGGGGGGAGGGGAGAGAGAGGGTAGGAGACAAGAAGACAGCAACCAACGGAAGAGGGAGGCAGGCAAAGAGAAAGGGAGGCGACAGTAGAAAGAAGAGGAGAGGGAGACAGCATAGAGAGAAAAAAAGAGAGGGAGGCAACATAAAAAGAAAGAAAAAAAAAAAGGTACACAAATAATGAATGCAAGTAAATCCAATATCACAAAAAAATACATAAAAAAAACAGATCTTTCGAGGGAAAAATAAAACAAAATCCACTCACACTCAACATGCGTCACATAATGTAGCGACAGCAGAGGTTAACGAAGCATCACGCGAACAGAAGCGGTACTTCATCACCAGGCACCGCATCCGGGAACCGAGGAGTTACGGTGGAGGTTTAGAGCGCCGGTCGCACGAAGGAAAATCATATCTTTTGCATCACGGTGTGAGAAGGGGATGAACTGGGAAGGAGCTGCAGAGATTGAGGGAGGAAAAAGAGATAGGGGGGAGGGGGAGGAGGAGGAGGAGGAGGAGGAGGAGGAGGAGGAGGAGGAGGAGGAGGAGGAGGAGGAGGAGGAGGAGGAGGAGGAGGAGGAGGGGGGGGGGAAGGGGAGGGAGTAGGGAAAGGGGAGGGAAGAGGAAGAGGGATGGGAGGGAGAGAGAGGAGAGAGAAAAGGAAGGAGATAGAGAGAGGAGAGAGGAAGGGGGGAGGGGGAGAGAGAGGAGAAAGAGGAGAGAGGGAAGGAGAGAGAGAGGAGAGAGATAGAGAGAGAATAGAGAGAGGGGAGAGAGAGAGAGAGAGAGAGAGGAGAGAAGAGAGAGAGATGAGAGTTTTGTTTGAGAGAGAGAGAGAGAGAGAGAGAGAGAGAGAGAGAGAGAGAGAGAGAGAGAGAGAGAGAGAGAGAGAGAGAGAGAGAGAGAGAGCGAGAGATAAGCCTCGAGAAAAGCAAAGTGGGAAGGAAGGCCGCGACGCTGATAAATGATGAAAAACAGGTTCTCAAGAGGAAGAGGGTGAGTAAATAACCAGGAACCGACTGGTAGATAAGGAAGGCGAAAAATACACATCACACGCGAGCATCCCCGATAAAAGCTGGCGCGCGAGGCAAGAAGAATAGCTGCAGCCGAACCTCTGCGGCGGAGTGGGATGTCAAATCTATACAGGGGATATTAAGGCCTTTGCTATGGCGTTTCCGCATATTGCTCCGTGCGTTATGACAAGAGTTTCTCTTTCCCTGTTTCTCTGTCTCTCTGCTCTCTCTCTCTGCTCTCTCTCTCTGCTCTCTCTCTCTCTCTCTCTCTCTCTCTCTCTCTCTCTCTCTCTCTCTCTCTCTCTCTCTCTCTCTCTCTCTCTCTCTCTCTCTCTCTCTCTCTCTCTCTCTCTCGCCCTCCCAACAGGAGCGCAAACCATCAACAACAAAAAAAAACTTTAATCTAATCAATTCCTCTCCTCCCCTCCGCCCCCACCCAAATGACAACCTAAACAAAACAAAATAAGAAAAAAATCCAAAAAAGGTGGAATCTTATAAGGGGTTGAGAAGGGGATGGAGGGGGGGGCAACCTGCTTATCTAATCAGGACATTTCCCTAAAGAGCTCATGTTCGACACGACTCTCAAGGGGCGATACGGCGGGGTTTTCTCAAGGGGCCGAACAGCCTGCCCCTTATACCCTATGCCTGGCACTCTGATAAACTGGAGGACCGGGCCGCTGTACCTAAGGGCTTGCCAGGGTGAGAGAGAGAGAGAGCTCTCGCCCTCGCCACTTCTCTGTCTCCTCCCTGTCTCTCTCTCTCTCTCTCTCTCTCTCTCTCTCTCTCTCTCTCTCTCTCTCTCTCTCTCTCTCTCTCTCTCTCTCTCTCTCTCTCTCTCTTTCTCTTTCTCTCTCGCTCTGGTTTATATCTTCATCTCCCATTGTCACTCATTCCCCCTCATTCCTTTCTTTATTTCTTTATTTCTTTTTACCCTTCCTCATCCCCTTCCTTTGCAACTTTGTCTTTCTCTCTTTCTCTTTCTGCTTCTCTCTCCCCTTTTTCTCTCCCCTCTCACCCTTCTCCCCTCTCCCACTCTTTCTCTTCCTCTCCTTCTCCCTCTTCCTCTTTCTCTCTCGTTCCTCGGTAAATATTATACAAGGAATCGGAAGTGGCTTTCTCTGGAGGCGCTCCGTGCAAGACTTGTTTATTCCTTTTTTTGCTGAGAAAGTTGGTTAGTCAGCTTAACGTTGAATGTCCGGATGGTTTAAAGAGAGAGAGAGTGAGTGAGTGAGTGAGTGAGTGAGTGAGTGAGTGAGTGAGTGAGTGAGTGTGTGTATGAGTGAGTGAGTGAGTGAGTGAGTGAGTGAGTGAGTGAGTGAGTGAGTGAGTGATTGGGAGCGTGTGTATTTGTATAGCCTATCTATTAATTCATCTATTTTCCACTTTTCTGCGTATTCGTTTGCTTGTTTGTTAGGAAAGTCTTTACCACAAGCAGCAGCGATCGCAAGACAGCCCGTGGCAAGGGCGTGATGCAGTTCCCTCTCTAAGCTACAACAAAGACGCAAAAAAGCCCCCCCCCCCACCACCTCCACAAAGGAAAAAAAGGAAAGATGGTCACTACCTTTCGCGATCTTAAAAGTAAATGATACTCATGAATATAAAACATATCGCTTTGCAATCTCGTTGATCTACTCAGCTCTTTGCGGGGTTGCAACCAAGGCAAGGACTTTCTCCCTTGAAGATTTACGAAGGAAAACGGGTTTGCGAACCTGTTACATTTAATAGAAAATTATACTCAACATTATGTATACAGCTTGCTAATCCCACTTTGTATGTTGTGTGTACGAGGTCGCCCCCACCGCCCGCATGACGTGCAATCAACACACCTGTAATTACATCCCCTGGTATTATTACTGCCGTCACACCATCACGGCGCTGCCACCTTGCGTTTCATTAGAGCTGCTATTCTCATTAGTTTCATCATCACTGTTGCCATCAATAGTCAGGCTATTAACCCAACCTCGCCGGCGCCCTGCTTCTTCTGCCCCGTACTTAAACGCCGCCGTTCGGTATGCAAGCGCGAGCATCTTCATTATACACTGCCCTCGTCATTATCATCATCCTCATTATCCTCCGCATCGCCAAATCACCACCCACAGCTCATCATCAATTGTCCAAGACCTACTTTCACCGTATCAGCCAACGACAGCAAGTACCGTGCCCAAGTTGCTATCACACAGCAACGCCAGCCTCCTTCCATTCTCTCTCTCTCCTCTCTCTCTCTCTCTCTCTCTCTCTCTCTCTCTCTCTCTCTCTCTCTCTCTCTCTCTCTCTCTCTCTCTCTCTCTCTCTGTGTGTGTTATTAGACCTCTTCTATTCTCTCCTCTTTTTCTTTTTCTCCGACTCTTTCTCCTTCTCCTTCTCCTACTCATTATTTTATCTCTAAGCCCTTTCCTCGATTCTCTCCCCCCTCTCTCTTTACTTCTTCATATACCCCCTTATTCTCTTTCCCTCCCCCCCTACCTCCTCCCCCACAATTCTTCCCGTCCATCCCTCCTCCCTCCTCCCTTCCCCCACCCCAACCCCACCCCCAACTCTCACCCTGACCTACCTCCCCGTCTCCAGCATCCAGTAAGGTTTCCAGGCAGGGAATGTAAACACAGGCTCAATGCAGCACTTACCCCGCACGGACGTAAAACGCGGTACCAGCCCGTCAGCGCATTCTTAGGGAGGGGCTTGCGAGTTACCCGGAGGTCGCGCAAGATTTACAAACAACCAAAGGGTTCTTCTCCTCATATTCACGCATGGGGGGCAGGGGGAGAGGGGCAGAAAATGGGAGGGGGAGAAAGGGGGGAGGGAGAGGGAGAGGGAGAGGGAGAGAGAGGGAGAGGGAGAGGGAAAGGGAAAGGGAGAGGGAGATGGGGAGAGAGGGAGAGAGGGGGAGGTGGGAGGGAGGAAAGAGCGTGTGGAGGAGAAAGAGGGGGAGGAGGGGCAAAGGTAGGGGGATGTAGGGGTAGGATGAGGGAGGTACACAGCAAATGTACACGTGCCTTTCTGTCCGTCTTTTTTTATCTATCCTGGGAAAGTCGACTATAAAACCCGGATTTATCTCGAATCCTCTGGTTTTGATGGAGCAGCGGATGGGTATTATCTCCGGCTCGTAACGTGGTGATCCCGGTACTGGTTTGACGTGCGCTTATGGAGCCGAAGTGGCCAAAACACAAAGTAAAAAGGAAGAGAGAGAGGGAGAGAGAGAGGGAGGGAAGAGGGGGAGAGAGGAGGGGTGAGAGAGGGGAGGAAGAAGAGAGGGGGAGGGGTAAGAGAGAGGGAGGGAGAGGGAGGGAGGGAAGGAGGAAGGAAGGAAGGGAGGAAGGGAGAGAGGAGAGAGAGGGAGAGGGGAGAGGAGAGAGAGAGAGAGAGAGAGAGAGAGAGAGAGAGAGAGAGAGAGAGAGAGAGAGAGAGAGAGAGAGAGAGAGAGAGAGAGAGAGAGAGAGAGAGGGAGAGAGAGAGAGAGAGAGAAAGAAAGAGAGAGAGAGAGAGAGAGAGAGAAAGAGAGAGGAAGGGAGATAGAGAGAGAGAGAGGAAGGGAGAGTGAGAGAGTGAGAGGGAGAGAGGGAGGGAGAGAGGGAGAGAGAGAAAGGGGCAGAGAGAGAGAGAGACTGAGAGAAACAAGCCTTCATAGGGGGTGGGAGCAAGAGAGCCAAGAGGAAAGACCCGAGGTGGATGAGAGGCGAGCCAAGAGCCCAGCATTGAGACTCCGATCTATAAGCTTGATGAAGCAGACTTTTTGAAGGCGGAGGGTAAAGTAACGGCAAAACACTGGCGCTCAATCTCCGCGACGTATCAATGGTGAAAAAAAAAATCCAAAAAGATCTCTCGCGATGAATAAATACGAGAGGAGAGGTAAAGATCGAGTACTTTCCCAGCAGAGGAGATCCCGAGATGGGTGGGTCTATTCATCGTTTATTCTCTCTCCTCCGCATCCCATCCACAGCTTTCCCGTAGGAAGTGTACCCAAATTCCGGTCGATACAAAACGTTCGCCACAAACGTTCCTTCCGTGCGCACCATGACCCAGCAATCCTCACGGCCTAACAATGACTTCATTTATTCAATCGGCCATACACCGCCACCTCCCTTAATCCTATAGATAATTATGAACACCTTCCCACCCAACCACCCCACCAAAAAAAAAAAAATCTTAATGACTCGTTAATTACTTCAGGTGTTAACGGCACACAGGACACATTCACCCGTAGCACTATGCTGAAGCGGTGGCCATACACGTTTTTTTTCCTCATGTCGCGCTGAATAGGCGTCTAATTGAGTGAGTTTGTTATCATCGTTTCCAGTCATCCTTCTTGCATCGTGAGGCTGTAAAACAAGCTTTCTACGTCTGGTTTCTGGTTTCACTTACTGAGTCAGCAACCATTAATAAAATCATACACAATTGATAAAAAAAACGCGCATCTTCAATTTCTGCTTACAGAAAATAATAACAATAATGATGATGATGATGATGATGATGATGAGGATGATGATAATAATATTAAAGACATACCAAAACAATACTAATTTCATCTTTACAGAAAACTATTATAACAAAAAAGAAGAAAGACGCAATAAGAATCAGAATAAAAATAAAAATGGCAACATAATTATAAAAGAAATATCATAATATCAAAAATAAGAGTCATGCTAATAATGATAATAATGATAACCTGGCAAGAACATTTATTTATACAACTCACAAAGCAAAACTACAAAAAAAATAAGAAGGACATATGAGATCTAGGCAGAGAGACCTTGGCCGAGGTGGTGAGTCACAAACATGCCCCGCGCCTTGAGTCAGTCAGTCAGTGGCAGAGATCACCTCCTTGCTTATCCTCCGCAGACCCAATCGCCCTCTCTTTGGCGACGGACGACCACGAAAGACCCCCCCCCCACACACACACACCTCCCTCGCCGCACCCTTCGTCAACCAAGAAACTTCCTTCAAGCAGCCGAGAATCCCCGAGGATCCATTCTAAGATCAATCCTCGAGATCCTTAAGTAGCGGTGACGAGTCCTGGCGAATCCGGGACCAGCCCAAGCTTACTCTATCTAGCCTCCCGTCCGGCCTCCCACCACCAACACACACCACCACCACCACCACCACCACACACCTCCACTCTCTCTCTCTCTCTCTCCCTCTCCCTCTCCCTCTCCCTCTCCCTCTCCCTCTCCCTCTCCCTCTCCCTCTCCCTCTCCCTCTCCCTCTCCCACTCCCACTCCTACTCCCACTCCCACTCCCACTCCCACTCTGTCTCCCCCTCTCCCTGCCTCCCCCAATATCCCGTTCCCTCCCTCATCTCTTTCTCTCTCTCTCCCAATTTCCCTTTCCCTTCCTCCCTCTCCCCCTCTCTCCCTCCCTCTCCCCCTCTCTTCCTCCTTCTCCCCCTCTCTTCCTTCCCCTCCCCCTCTCTCCCCGTTACGCCTACACTCGACACAGCCCCGGACCGGTTTCTTCCCGGCCCTATTTTGATACGCGTCCAGATGTATTTCGTCGAGCCTATTATCCTCATGTAGATCGACTTGCGACCGTCAGGAGCCCTTCGAAACGCGAGGGGGTGGGACGGTATCGGAGGCGACGCGGCAACAACGGCGGCACGGTTAGTATTTACGGTACGGAAGGTTACCGTTATAATATTGATGCCTAAAAAAATAACAGCAACAGTTGTGATAATAATGTTGATAGTAATAATTGAGCTGACTGAGATGATAACGATTATGATAATCAATATTGATGCTTGCGGTGATAATGTTGACGATAATGATGATGACACTACTCCTACTACTAATACTATTACTACTACTACTACTAATAATAATAATAATAATAATAATAATATGAGGAAGAACAAATGTAAGAATAATAACAATAATAGTGATAATAGTAATCATGACTGACTGCTCTCAAACACTGACCCCTTCATGCATACTCCACAATCCCCCAACGTCTAAAAGAGAAGAGAGACCCCGATACGCCCACCACGCAGGTGCAAGAGCCTTCTCCTTCGCCCTTGGGAGACGGCACCGAAATCCAAAGAAAGAAATTCCAGCTCAAAGTACAAAAGAATTTCCTTCGACCTCTCAAAGTCAGAAATATACTTTCTATGTTATCATCATAAATGTTCTTTTATAGAGCGATAAATGGAGAGTTCCAATATCAATCGAAAGCCCCCACCCTAGAGTCGAGTCAGACCCCCCCCCCCCGCCCCTTTCAACTAGCCAGACGTTGCGAAGGGTTGATTAACGAGGCGAGAAAGTGTCGCGGCCTGTCTCTCCTCCATCGCGAGCGAGGCGAGAGATAAGCATCGCCGTTCGCACGTGCCGCGAATCCCAAATCTCGGACGCGCGCGCAAGCCGCCGATGTCACAAAGCCTCGCCGCGCAGGTTTACGCCGAGTTCCGCCGCCCGTTCTTTGTTCCTCCGGCTTCACGTGCGCTCCGGCGGAGGTGCCGCATAATCGGTAAACAATTATTCGTTATTCTGCCATACGGAGAGCCCTCCCACCTTCCAACCCTACCCACCTCCCCCCACCTCTCTCTCTATCTCTTTCTCTTTCTCTTTCTCTTTCTCTTTCTCTCTCTCTCTCACCCTCTATTTGTTTATCAGTTAATCAATTCATTAATCTATTTCTCCTATTCTCTCTATAATTCTTTCTTTCATTATTCATTTCGTTCTTTCTTTCTCTTTCTCTCCCTTTCTCCCTCTTGCTGTCCTCCCCAACGACGATGGTGTTTCGGCTTTGAACTGTTTTGGAAAATCGCTCGAATATATTACCGGGACACAATAGGCGACCGGACAGCTCGCCGCGGCGCTGCGTCCATATGAGCATAATAATGGCGTTACCACCTTGACTTGCAACACCTTATCATTACGGGCACCGCCGTGTGATGCGCGGGATGGGGATGGGGATGGGGTTAGGGTGGGGGAAGGAGGGGGAGGAGAGGGGGGATTGAAGGAAGAGGGGAGGAGGAGGAGGAGGAGGAGGAGGAGGAGGAGGAGGAGGAGGAGGAGGAGGAGGGAGGAGGGGGGGGAGGAGGAGGAGGAGGAGGGTGGGGGCGGGGAGGAGGAGGAGGAGGAGAAGTAGGAAGAGGAGGAGAAGAAGAAGAAGGAAAAGAAAAGTTAAAGCGGGAGGAGAGAAGAAGAAAGCCCAAGGATTATTGTTGGTGAAAGGGAACGGCAAAGTAATCTATGGATATAAAACCTATTCATCCCGTATGGCGCCCTTTCCCAATCCACATTTCTCATAATACAGCCCATACCTTCGTGCCATACAATTTCTACCCATACCCGTAGGCCGACGTAAGGCAAGCGCCGTTACACCCTCACGAAGAGCACGAACACACCTGGTATATCCCACACCTGCAATAAAACCCCACACCGCAACACCACCTTACGCCCAGCCATACCAGTGACACAAACTACAAACGCCCACAACATCCTCGAATGCCACAAACCACAGAATACACTTCGACTACAACATCCACCATTCCCCTCACGGATACACCCACCTAATACACCCTGACTACAACAACTACAGCGGCCACTACATGTCGCCCCTCACGCCACACGGGTATCCCTCACTGTGGGATTACTGGGATATGAGGGATCAGCGATGGGGTTTATGGGGAGGGGCGCGAGGGGGGGGGGGCTTTATCATTCCCCTACATGAAACCATCTAACAAAACGAGAGAGAGAGAGAGAGAGAGAGAGAGAGAGAGAGAGAGAGAGAGAGAGAGAGAGAGAGAGAGAGAGAGAGAGAGAGAGAGAGAGAGAGAGAGAGAGAGAGAGAGAGAGAGAGAGAGGAGGGAAGAATGAGAAAACCTGGAGAAAAAAAAGGAATAAAAGATAATAACAAAAATTCGGACGGCTGATCCCGCCCACAGCTGTCCTACGCAGGGCCTGGCCTACAGCGCAACACGCACAGAACTTCCTACATATACTATCCTCCGCGTAACCAATATCACAAGAACTTTAACAGTGAACGGCAAGGGTGCAGAACAAGAGAGGGCTTACCAGGGTGTGTATAAGGGTATACCGAAGTGTTCCAAATGAGAAAAAAGCTAGGTAAATGGAGTGTTGTTGATAAAACGGTGAGGATATAATGCAACATTTCGACTTTGTTGACCGGAAGCTACTGCCTCTATATAGGAAGGGGGGTAAGGGTGTTGCCGGCGACTCAAAGGGTTATAGGAAAAGGGTGTTTCTCCGTTCCGCCGTCGTGGTTTATGGAGAGGTTATAGGCGCGAGTATTGGCAGGCAAAAAGCCTTTAGGACTAGCGCTGGCATCGGGAAAAAAAGGAAATACGTGAGCGTCATTGTGCGTGTGGAGTGGAGTGGAGTGGAGTGGAGTGGAGTGGAGTGGAGTGGAGTGTAGTGTGTGTGTGTGTGTGTGTGTGTGTGTGTGTGTGTGTGTGTGTGTGTGTGTGTGTGTGTGTGTGTGTGTGTGTGTGTGTGTGTGTGTGTGTGTGTGTGTATGTATGTGTGTGTGTATGTATGTGTGTGTGTGTGTGTGTGTGTGTGTGTGTGTGTGTGTGTGTGTGTGTGTGTGTGTGTGTGTGTGTGTGTGTGTGTGTGTGTGTGTTTGTGTTTGTGTGTGTGTTTGTGTTTGTGTGTGTGTTTGTGTATGTGTTTGTGTGTGTATACGTGTGTGTTTGCGTGTGAGTATGTGCGTATGCATACGGCAGCGGGGCTCGGGTTCCCATCCCAGCATCCGACGCGTCTCCCTCTCCCCTCTCCCCGTAATGAGAGCATCCCCGGCAGAATAAAGCAAGCCCTAAACCGGCGCGCCAATTTACAATGATAATTAGGCCTTTGCACTTGTCCCATTAATTAAATTGGCAATTCATTATAATCAAGGCCGGCGAGTGTGAGATATGGGACAATAAATCACAAATCCGTCCCGCGATCTTCTAACCAATCCTAATCGCAATCACCCTAATCAGGAACCATCACTCTCGAAGAAACAGGTCAGCCAATCTACCCTGCCCCACCCCTTTCCTCTCACACGCCCCCACTCCCCCCTCACCTCCACGCCCTGCCTTCTCCCAACCCATCCGCAAGCACATCATCACCCCCAAACATATAATAATCCCCCCCCCAAGCACATGCTAATCCCTCCCCCTCCCCCTAAATATATAACATCACCCCCCCCACCCCTACTAAGTCCAATCTCTCCCCAATCGCCAGAAACCCGAGCTGCTACGAGTCCTTCCTTCCTCCCCCTCTTTCCCTTCCCTCCCCTTACCCCCCCCCCCCCAAGAAAGACGACCTACACAACGACCATTCATTCCTATCTGATAAAACTCTATTCTATCCCGAGTCAAACGCGACCACTAATCTCGCCACTCACTTGGGGTGCTTTGCTTCTCCAACTGAGGGCGGCGCTGGGGGCGGGGGTCGTCTCGAATGGGAGAGGGGCTGGTGGGGAATTAGGGGTAGCGGGGGGGGGGGAGCAATAAGCAGCGTCTGTGTACTGACCTTGGCGAATGTGTCAGGCCGTTATAATGCAATGGTGTGTTTTTTTCATATTATGTATAGCATTCAGCAAAATTACAGAATGAAGAAAGACAAAATAAAAATAACAAATTAAAATCTTACTCCGGTCTTGTATTAGCATAGCCAACCCCGCTCTTACCGAGTCCCCTCCACCAAGGCCCGGCTTCCTAGACCCCCTTCCTCCTGACCTCTTTCCTCCCCGCCACTTTCCTCCTCGACCTCCTTCCTCCCCGATCTCCTTTCCTTTGCCTCCCCCCTTCCTCCCCGACCCAACCCACACGCCCGACGAACGAGTGACGCGAGAGCGACGCCAGAGCGAGACCGCGCGAGTGAGCCCTTCCTGCCCACCGCCGAATGTAAACAGAAGCACGTGTTGCGGAGCCGACCAGCTGAGGAGGAGGCCCCGCGATCGACGGTCCCACCCCTACGGTATCGCAATGGCGCCGTGATGCCGTCGATTAATTTACGGCCTCCTTAATTATGATAAGGACATTATAAACCGTCTGCAATTAAATGCCCCGGGCGCGGTGATCTGAATATGGATGACCAACCTATCGGGTCAA
>NW_028234405.1:19684567-19687067 GCF_977035675.1 Penaeus japonicus | reverse complement strand
ATAATAATGATAATGATAGTAATGATAATGATACTAATAATGGTGGTAATGGTAATCAAATGATAATGATGATAAAGATAATGGTTATAATAATAGTAATAATAATGATAATAATGATAACCACATTACTAATGAAAATAGTAATGATAATAATAGTGATAATAATAATAATAATAATAATAATAATAATGATAATGATAATGATAATAACAACAATAGCAGTAAAGATAATGATGACGATAGCAATAATGACAACAACAGATGATAGTGACACAAACCCTAAAGGCCAATTAATTTCTGCTTCGTCCTTGCAATGCAATCAACCTAAAGCAAAAGACTATCTTCTACAAATAACGAACAAGTCAACAATCCGCCGCTCGTGATTATGCCATATTGCTAACACTCTCCATTATTATTCTCATGGGCGTCCCTCTCCGTAGAAATAATATCCTAATAAATAATCCCCTGCAATAATATCATCAACAAGTATTACCGTTGTATTGATTCCTTCGTATAAATTCTATAATTTCGTGTGTGGGAATTAATGACCTACTCGACATCCAGTGCGGTATTGATATTATGGTTGACTGATATTGCTTTCTTATTTCTTATTTGTCAGCGAGTCTCTTTACTTGCCATCAGCCACATAGTCTGATACTGAGTAGTATTATATTTATTACATGTTGATTACTTAGGTAAAGTGAGAGGCAAACTTTCAGGAAATTCGATATGTTATATAGTATTAGATTATCAGAAGATAAAGTTTGCTAACCTGTCTTAGATATATCTATATATAACCTGAGGCATAAAATAGATAATGGCGTTTATTTACAATTCACGTGTAAACAAAGCATCATCCCTGTCACATATTGTTCCTATAAATCATGTATTTTGACTATTTATAATCAACATTTTCTTAACTTTCTTAGATATTAGTCAACGAATATGAAAATAGCCTTTAGTGAACGCAAAACCTCGTCGTATAAGCATTAGCAGTTCTACATTAAGCCGTATCAAGACGTATAATATATATACTGCCTAACTGCTTAAGAAGTAACATTATCCATAAATGACCTTCGGTGTTTGCTACAAATTATGTGTCATAATAATGATTTATATCAGCTGTTACTTAGAGTTGATTCTGTTACAAACTGGTTACTTACAAAAGTAATTTACGGTGGCAATTACATGCTCCATCAATAACAGCTGACCCAATTACAGAAAAAAATAACTGAGGAACTTTTCTAAGTAATACTATGACAAAAATGTGTATATACATACATATACATACATACACATACATACATACATACATATATATATATATATATATATATATATATATATGTATATATATATATATATATATATATATATTATATATGTGTGTGTGTGTGTGTGTGTGTGTGTTGTGTGTTTTATATATATATTATATATATATATATATATATATATATATATATATATATATATATATATATATATATGTATATATATAGATATGTATAGAGAGAGGCAAACTTATAGATAGATAGATAGATAAGTACAAAAACGGCAACCCAGAATCCACTCAAACCCTCTATCTCAATGCGAACTGAAAAATGATATTCTCTACTCTGATACAAGGAGAGTTCACGTTTCCAGCTCATTATAGACTCTTCTTGTGAAATATTGATAAATCGGCAACCTGTAATCATTAACTGTTTCACCTTCATGATTATCATTATTGCAATAGCAACTTTCCCTGTCATGGGAATAGGCAACTAAGCAAGAAGTATACCAACATATCCCAAAAGAGTTTGATGTGGTAGCGAGCAAGCTTGCGATTATGATCATGAATATGTAAAAAGTGTAAAAGCGATGGAACATATCCCATAGTCAGTTATGATTATTACATTTAGTTCAACGTATTAAGAAAATCACTGCAGCGTTCTAATTTCAAGAACAAAGAAACATTGCAAACACTGTTTATAGTTAACTATCCTATGAATGAATAATGGAGCTTCCAAGAGTACATGGTCAGCAGGTATCTTTGTTTTTAATGTCTATACGGTATTCATGACACATTAGTATAAAAGAATCCACTTCTTGAACACATTCTGTCAATAACAGAATCCTTGTTACCTTATTCAGGAGATAACCGACATGATTGGAATTGCATGTTCTCATTGCATTGCATTTTCTCTTCGCCTCAACTCGTTCCATCTATCGCAATGTATTGTCTAAATCTTATTTTACTCTATAATTATCAGTCAATATCAAAATTCCTTTTTAGGTTTCAAGGGGGCCAAAATATTGCTGAAACCTAAACTATACAAGTAATCACACACATATTTCAGTCTACTGTAACCGTTGTGGCTCTTCTATTTTCACTTTTATTCAATAACATTTGCAGTATGAAGAAACGGACCTATTCATAGCTGCAAGCTCTTGCTTTGATGTGTGGCTGTGCTCTATAATCCATTTCAAGAAAGTAGTTGCAAATAGCAGTCTTTGCCAT
>NW_028234405.1:19654567-19657067 GCF_977035675.1 Penaeus japonicus | reverse complement strand
TTTTTTTTCTTCTTTTTTCTTCTTTTTTTAAAACGTGAAAAGAAACCGCAGCTTAAGAGACATTTTTGCGTCTTGGAGGAACGGGGATTTCGAGTATGACGTCACCATCAGACATTAACTATAGCCTGCTTTCCCGGCTCTCAAGCATTCCTCTAATTAACAACTACTAATCTAGCTCCATTCCTACTCGAATTACCGACTGCAATAACAGTTTACTTGAAGCAATTAAGCAAATTCTTTCGAAATAGGAGATACGTACGCGCACGAGAATCAATAACAAAATTCATTCTTCTATTCAATAAACTTCTCGACTTATTATCGTCATTCCGATCAAACCCTTTCCTTCCCCCCGCCGATGTGTATTTAAGCAACCGAGATTATGCTCTCTCTCGCCTAAATATTAACCTGCAAACATTTGCACAGCGACTTGTTACTTTATTGCATTTACTCGTGTACTCGCGAGGTATGTGACCCGTCATGATTGAGGAGCGCCATAACTTTGGAAAAATTTTGTAAGCAGTGCGTTCGCGGAAGTACATTCAGTACCGAGCTCTCGGTTCGACGCTGACGACTTGTAAATAAACCGTTTCGCGTGCTTGTTTTGTGGCAGACCCCTAACCCTATCATGACACTCCTCTCTTTTCTCTCTCCTCCTCTCTCTCTCTCTCTCCTCTCCTCTCTCCATCTCTCGTCTCTCTCTCCTCCTCTCTCCTTCTCTCTCTCGCCTGCTCCGCTCTCCCTCTCGCACTCTCTCTCTCTCTCTCTCCCGTCTCCCCCTCTCTCTTCCTCTCTCCTCTCCTCTCTCCTCCATCTCTCTCTCTCTCTTCTCTCTCCTCTCTCCCTCTCGCTCGCTCGTTCACTTTCTCTCTCACTCATCTCTCTCTCCCCCCCCTCATCTCATCTCTCTCTCTCTCCCTCTCACCTCTCTCTCTCTCTCCTCTCTCTCCTCTCTCTCGTTCGCTCGTTCTCTCTCTCTCCCTCTCCCCTCCTCCTCTCCATCTCTCTCTCTCTCTCCTCTCTCGCTCCTCTCTCCCCCTCCGTTCACTTTCTCCCTCTCTCCTCTTTTCTCTCTCTCTCTCTCTCTCCTCTCTCTCTATCGTTTTCCTTTCTCTTTCTCTCGCTTTCTTTTGTCTTTTCTCGTCCGCTCGTTTACTCTCTCTTCTCTCTCTCTCCATCTCTCCTCTCATCTCTCTCTCTCTCTCGTTTCTTTCTCTTTGTCTCTCTCGCTTTCTTTTGTCATTCTATTCTCGCCCTCTTTCTCTCTTCTCTCTCTCTCTCTCTCTCTCCTCTCTCCTCCGCTTTCTTTTTCTTTCTCTCCTTTCTTTCTCTTGCTCTTGCTTTTTCTTTGTCATCTCTCTGCGCCTCGTTCTCTCTCTCTCTCTCTCTCACCTCCGATCACTCTCTCTCTCTTCTCTCTCTCACCACTTTCTTTCTCCTTCTCGTCGCCTTTCTTTTGTCATTCTCTCTCCCTCTTTGTCTCTCTCCTCTCTCTCTCTCTCCTCTCTCCCCGTCTTTCTCTCTCCTGCTCCCCCTCTTCTCCGTCTCTCTCTCTCTCTCTCTCTCAACTCGTCACCCCCCCCCCCCCCCACCCCTCGGCCCCCCCCCTCCTCAATCTCTATCTTGCTAATCCTAGTCTCTCTATCTTCTCTCTCCCTCTCGCTCTCTCTCTCTCTTTATACATTATATATATATTATATATATAAAAAAATATATATATAAATATAATATATATATAAATATATAATATATTGTGGTGTGGTGTGTTTGTGTGTGTGTGTGTGGTGTGGTGTTGTATATGTGTGTATATAGATATATTTTTATAATATATATATATATATTATATATATAATATATAATATATATATATATACATACACATATAAGTGTGGTTGTGTGTTTGTAAACACATATTTTATAAAATATCATTCAATATTAAAATCACTGCCATTTCCGTTCATAATGGCATAGTTCAGTTCCTCTTACATTTTCAAGAACCAGTTTACAAACAACTTTTATGTAGCTTTCATTTTCTCATACTTCCACCCAGTTTGATACAGCAAACATTATTTTGTGCATGATGGATATTACACACTAGAAAGTTAACGACGTAATTTTCAACATCTGGACACACAGTCGGGGGCCATGTTTTGATGCACTGGAAACAGACCAAGTTAACGATGCTGTAAATTCCCATCCAGATTTTTTTTCTTCTCCTGCCGCATCCAAAAATAATTCAAAAACAGTATACACGCTCTCCGTTTTCATTTCCCATGAATTGAATATATTGACCACTTGATCATAAACCCAACGAAAAATCAAATAGGAGAAAATGGCGTCCATCAATAAAAATAAAAGGAAAATCTTTAATATAAAAAATGTTCTCTATCATCAACCCTAAGAGCCAATGCTATCTCGCCTGTCTGCCCCGAGGGCGCTGCATCCGGCCGAGCAGTCCGTCGACAACACCTGACGCAGGTGTGTACACTCGCAAGCTACCTGA
>NW_028234405.1:19631646-19634146 GCF_977035675.1 Penaeus japonicus | reverse complement strand
CCCATCTCTCTCTCTCTCTCTCTCTCTCTCTTCTCTCTCTCTGTCGCTGTTTAACTCCCCCATCCCTCTCTCTCTCTCTCTCTCTCTCCATCTCTTTCTCTCTCTCTCAGGGTCCTTCAATAAAAACATCCAAACACTATCCAAACGATGTTATATGTGCCAAGGAATCAGATGCTTCACTCACGTATAAGATGAGGGACATTAATTAGAAAAACTAAATTAATCCATAAATCACCTAATTCTTGCGAAGGGAAAACGTTATCTTCCTTCTTAATTAAGAAGCTTTTTAAAATTGACTTGTACGTTAATCGTGGGGGGTATCAATGACCTATTCTAACTTTCCCTGGATCACTTGACCTTGGCTCTCCTTCTGTGACCTGATTTTGTGGTCTCGGGACTATTGGTTTCTGTCTTCTATTATGTTCTTGTTAAGAATGCTTATTGGTGTTATTATCATTATCATCGTTATTAATGTTTTCATCTAAGGAGGAATCTGATTTCACTCGAAACGTCACAGATATAATGTTTTCCTTCTTCTTCTTCTTCTTCTTCTTATTATTATTATTTTTTCGTGTGCGTGATTTGTCGGTCTGTATCTACCTTTACCTAGGTCTCTCTATTCTATTTATCCCTATTTGTCTCTCCATCTATCTGTGTACCCGGCCCGTTCTCTCTCTCGGTCTCACTCCCTCTCCCTTTTTTCCTACTTCCCCTCTCTCTCTCTCTCTTATTCCCTCTCACTCTCTCTCACACTCCCTCTCTATCTCTCTCTCGTCCCCCCCTTCTCTCTCCCTCTCCCCTTCTCTTTCTTTTATCCCTCCTCTTTCTGTATCCCTTCATTAGCTAGTCTTTTCTACGTCGTACTTATCAACTTCGTATTTTTTAAGCACAGGTTCCACGGCATCCTCCTCCGCTGCACAAACTTTTCATTAATGTCTTTTTTAAGTCTTTCTCAATTTACTCTGACAACTGAATCTGCTCCGTTGAAAGAAACGTTTATTTTGGTTAATTCGGTAATGAAACTGAAGAGCGTAAATTTCCAAAGTTTGTTGACTGAGAATATTAGGTTATATGAGAGGGAATGAAAAAGAGAAAGAAGTGAACAGACAGACATACACACAGGCATATCCACTATCACGCACACAAACACACACACACACACGCACACGTACACACACACACACACACACATGTATCTGTCTATCTAACTATCTATCTATGGCTTTGGATGTGTATGCGTATCTATATTTACACGTATGTACAATATGTAAGTATGCCTCAGTATCTATGCAAAAACTTTTTTTTTACAAAACAAACTGAGGAAAATACTCTGTTTCCCCCCCGAAAAAAAATATTTTTCTGACATACTCCAATCCTAATGTATATTTTTTTCTTTGCTCTGGTCCATTTCCCTCGCGCGTCAGGTGGGAATATGTCAACTTGCTCGTTCTTTTTACCTGTTCTTACACGAGTCTGTTAACTCTTGTGAATAACTCTTTTCTGTAAAGTTATAGTTCATATGTGGTTATCCTGTGAATTGTACTTCTTATATGTACAGCATATATATATTTCTATAGTGTCATGTACTCTCTCTATATATTTTTTTTCACAAAAATCAGTTTTTGTAACATTTACATGCACTCAGATCTAGCAAGTTCCTCGACTGCCTTCTCGTTGATATGAAGTAGTTTTTTTTTATCTCTCTCTCTTCCTCTCTCTCTCTCTCTCTCTCTCTCTCTCCCTCCTTCCCTCCGTATACCCCCCCCTCTGTCTCTCTCTCGCTCTCTCTTTTTCTCCCCCCTCTGTCTCTTTCTTTCTCTCCTCCCTCTCTATCTTTCTCTCGCGCTCGCTCTCTTTCTCTTTCTCCCCCCTCTGTCTCTCTATTTCTCTCTCTCTTTCATCTATCTATCCATCTTTGTCTGTCTGTCTGTCTGTCTTTGACCCATTGTGTCACATGGAAATCATTATTCAAATGCTTGATACTCTAACATTAATCTTCTTGTAAATCTTTTCGTCTCAATGTTATTTTGATAAGTATTAAAAGAAACAACAAATCTTATGGTAATTAAAAAAACGATGACAAGATGACGGTGAAATGGTAATAATATGTAATACAAATAATCCTAATGATGATGAGATAGAACAAAATAACGATAATTATAGATGATGGGATTCCAAAGATAGATGGTGAGAAATAGATAATTGATAATAAAAAATCGTCAAGAAGGGAAGTAATGATGACGATGAAGATTATGAATAATGATGTGTTTTTATGATAAATGATGATGGTAATAATGATGATAATGATAATGATACTGATATATAATAGTGATATTGATGCTGATGAGGAAAATTATAATGATAATGATGATGCTAATAATGATGATGATAACGATATCGTTAATAACAATGATAATAATGATAATCATAATTTAGATATTGAGGATTATGATAATAGTAATAAAAATGATAATGTTAATGATAATAATAATGCTACTAC
>NW_028234405.1:19609146-19611646 GCF_977035675.1 Penaeus japonicus | reverse complement strand
TAAAGATGATATCCTACGGCCTTTAATAACCTTTTGCGGAAAGCTGCGAACTTTCCTATAATTTCTTGTCGGTTGTAAGATGCTACTAAGTTTGGTATGTAAGACTGAAGTTCGCGTGTAAAGAGAAGAAGAGCGGGAGAAAGAAGGAGGGGGGGAGAGGGGGTAGAAAGGGGGAGAAGAGGGGATGAGAGGGTTGGAAAGAGGAGGAAAGAAAAAGAGGGAGGAGATGAGGGGAGGAAGGGTAATGAAAGGAGGAAAAGAGGAGGATAGAAGGTTGGAAAAGGGAGATGAAAAGAGGGTGGAGAAGGGGTAGGAGAAGAGAGGATGAAGAAGAAGAGGAGGAGGAAGAGGGACAGGTGAGAGGGAGGGAAGGAGAGGGGAAGAAGAGGGAAAGAGAAGGTTAGAAAGAGGACAAGAAAGAAGGGGGAGGAAGGGGAAGCGGAGGGAGGAATGAAAGAAGAGGGAGAAGGGGAAGAAAGGAGAAGGAGAGGCGAAAGAGAAGGTTGGAAAGAGGAGAAGAGAAAGAGGGAGGAGGAGATGAGGGGAAAGAAGTGGGAAAGAGAAGGTTGGAAAGGGGAAGAAGAAGAAGAAGGAAAAAATAGGCGGGGAAGAAGAAGACATAAAAGACCAGAACAGGAAAACAGGGAAAAACAGAGGAAAGGACAAGGAAGAGAAGACGGCAAGGAGAAGAATAAGAAGAGGGGGGGGGGGGGAAGGAACAAGAAAAAAAAGCAAGAAGGGAGAAAGAAAGTTGGGGAAGAGAGGAGAAGGGAAAGAAAGAGAATTAGAAGAGAGAGAAAAAGGAAAATGGAGAGGAAAGATAAACAAACGTAGAAACAGATTGAAAAGAGAGAGAAAGATATAAAGACGAAGCAATATGAAACACGAAAGGAAAATTGATAAAGAATGATGTAAATGGAATAAACGAGAAACAAAGGAACTGGAAACAATAGGAGAAGAAGACGCATGGAAATGAATGAATGAATGGATGAAAGCGAATGAAAAGGAATAAAAGCGGGAAACAGAATATGGAAACGAGGAAACAAGACATAGAGATGGAAAGTGAAAGACATAGGAATGTGGAAAGACAATAAGAGAGAGGAATAGATGAATAGATAGATAAATAGAGAAATCAATAGATAGACAGATAAAAAAAATCCATAGATAGATAGATAAACAGATCAATAAATCTAAACTGAACATGCAAATAGGAAAATAAATCGATGAATCACACAGAAAAGAACGAGAGAAACAAACAAACAAAAAAAGTTGGACCCACACATTCCCGCTCCACAAAAACCCCGACGAGGAAATAACACAAGATACAAACTGCAAGTGAGAGGTGCAATGGGGATGCCTGCCTCCCCCCTTCACCCTCCCCTCCCCCTCCCCCCAGCCCTGTTACCAGACCAATCCCTATGCTAATCTCAGCTGCCTCGTTCATCTTCCTGCATTGCTTACATTTCAATCCAACACCTCTCTCCATCCCCCCCTCCTCCTCCTCCTCCTCCTCCTCCTCCTCCTCCTCTTCCTCCTCTTCTCCCCGCCCCTTGCCTCTTCTCCCCTCAATTTCCACTTCTCGTCTCCCCTTCCCTTCATTCTTCCTCTTATCTTTCTCCTTTATCCTTCCCTCTTCCTCTCTTCTTCTCTTTTGTTCTCCCCCCTCCCCTCTTCCTCCCTTCTTCTCTTCGCTTTCTCCTCTCCCCTTCCTTATTCCGCCCTCCCTTTTCCTCTTCTCTTCTCTTCTCTCCTTCCCCCTCCTCCCCTCTCCTCTTCTCGTTTCCCCTCCTCCTCCCCCTTCTCCCCCCTCCTCTTCTCGTTTCCCCTCGCCTTCTCTCTCCCTCACTTCTCTTCTCACCTCCCTTCCTCCCCCCCTCCTCATCTTCTCCCCTCCCTCTACCCTCCCGGTTTTTCGTACAAGTGAATTTAACGAAGTGAAATTGATTTGATATTATGCTGATCATTAACATATCATTTGAAAAAGTTAACATAAACATCTTTAAAAAAATTATCTGTTCTTGCCCTTCTAGAACCACGCTAGATATGAAAGCCATATGCTGTATTACGAACGTACTTGACATCCCCCCCCCCCAAAGAGAGAAAGAAAAATCAAACGAACCACCGAACCAGAGTAGTAAAAAAGAACGAAGCAAGAGAAAAACAAACTATAATGTATATGTATATATATAATTCAACCAGCCTCACCTCAAAATAAAAGAGAGAGAGAAAGGAAAAAATCTCCTAGCTCAATTCTAAGAATAACAAAAACAACAACAAAAACAAAGACGATCTGATATTCTAACCTGACTTCTCACCCTAAAAAAACGGAAAAACTCCCCTTCCCCCTCAAAAAACAACAACAAACAAACAATATTCCAACCATACCTCGACCTTACACCCCCCCCAAAAAAGAAAAAAAAAAAATCTCACATCTACCCCCCCCCAATAACCCCCTCTCCCCTATAAAAAAATAAGGGGGGGGGGGTGTATAAAAACAATT
>NW_028234405.1:19599146-19604146 GCF_977035675.1 Penaeus japonicus | reverse complement strand
TAATCACTAATGTTTAATATCATCTAATGATTAGTGTATTCTCCTTCTTAATCCTTTGTCGTGTCGTTTATTTGTTTCTTTACAAGAAGAATAACATATTTCCAGGAGAAAATAACCCATTTATTTATACCCATATACATCTCTCTCTCTCTCTCTCTTTCTCCATCTCCCTCCCTCTCTCTCGCTTTCTCCATCTCCCTCCCTTCCTCCCTCCCTCTCTCTCTCTCTCTCTCTCTCTATCTCTTTCTCTCTTTTCTCTTTTTTCTCTCAATTCTTTTAATTTCTCTCTTTCTCTCTCTCTTTTCTCTCTCTCTCTCTCTCTCTCTCTCTCTCTCTCTCTCTCTCTCTCTCTCTCTCTCTCTCTCTCTCTCTCTCTCTCTCTCTCTCTCTCTCTCTCTCTCTCTCTCTCTCTCTTCTCTTTCTCTCTCTCTTCTCTCTCTCTCTCTCTCTCTCTCTCTCTCTCTCTCTCTCTCTCTCTCTCTCTCTCTCTCTCTCTCTCTCTCTCTCTCTCTCTCTCTCTCTCTCTCTCTCTCTCTCTCTCTCTCTCTCTCCCCTCTTCTCTCTCTCTCTCTCTCTCTTCTCTCTCTCTCTCTCTACCCTCTTCTCTCTCTATATATATATATATATATATATATATATATATATCCCCCCTTCTCTCTCTCCATCTCCCTCTCTTCCAATTTCTATCTTTCTTTCTCTCTCCTCTCTCTCTCCATCTCCCTCTCTTTCAATTTCTATCTTTCTTTCTCTCTCCTCTCTCTCTCTCTCTCTCTCTCTCTCTCTCTCTCTCTCTTTCTCTCTCTCTCTTTCTCTCTCTCCATCACCCTCTCTCAATTTCTCTCTCTCTCTCTCTCTCTCTCTCTCTCTTTCTCTCTCTCTCTCTCTCTCTCTCTCTCTCTCTCTCTCTCTCTCTCTCTCTCTCTCTCTCTCTCTCTCTCTCTCTCCCTCTCTCTCTCTCTCTCTGTCCCTCTCACTCTTACGTTCTCTCTCTCCATCTCCCTCTCTTTCTGTTTCTCTCTCTCTCTCTGACAGAATGCTACACGTGATACCAAAAAGAGGAAAATCACAAAACACCATAAGCCAAAAGTCCCGAGTGTTTTCAAGCTCACAAACAGACCCAGCTTTAAGTGTAGAATCAGTCATGAGAAAAGGAACCCAGAAAAAACAACAGAGATAAGGATTTTTTATCGTCTTGGCTTCGTAGAATTTAGCTTTATTCTTTATCAATGCTTATCAGTTGCTAATGATGAAGTGCATCATTGGAAACACACAAGTTCGGTTTCTATTTATGATTATTTTTGGATTTCCATCTCGTGTCATTAGTGTGAGGTAGATAGATATTGATAGAAATACAGAAAGAATCGAGAGAGATAGAGGAAGCAATTTATAGAGACAGAGGTTGATGTATAGAGAAAGAAAGAGATTGAGGTAGATAAAGATAAGTAAAGAGAGATAGATAGATAGATGGATAGATTGACAGATAGATAGATAGATAGATGGATAGATTGACAGATAGATATAGATATAAGGATATAGGGATACATACTTAAAATGATAGATAGATAGATATTACATACTGATGATGATGATGATGATGATAATGATAATAATGATGATAATGATAATAATCTTAAGATAATGATAATGATTGATAGAGACGTAGATAGAGATATAAATAGAAAGATAGAGAGAGATGTAAATATACCAACATAAATAAATACATATTTTTGGTGTGTATGTATATATGTGTAATTCATTAACAACATGATCCGTTTTGTCATGATGACAATAATGATAAATAATAGAGGCATATTTCCGTTGGTTCTAATTCCAAGAATGATGCAGTTGCAAGTAAACGAATGAATAACAAGAAGAATTATCTTACATAACTGACTATATATATGAGAATGCAGTGATCTAATCACTACGCATAAAAATAACGATGGTAGCAAAGATAATAATGTTAAAGTAAACCTGATTGTCTGGAAATAATCAAATGAATTAAGTATTATTCAACACAAAGATAACCAGAGCAATCAGAGAGTAATCATAATCACTTAGCCAATAGCCTAACTAAGTCATTGCAAAGATATATCATTAGTAACTGGAGAAAATAACTGTCTTACCAAATGACCTTTCACTGATTTTATGATTCATGGGTGATCGATCAGTCATTTGCCAGACTTTGAAATGTTAGAATGTCGAATGGAGGAATATTCTGGAAAAAAGAGAAAGAGGAAAAATAAAGTTGATAACATGTTGATAACATTTCTGGGGATTGATTTTGATGGTTTGGTTTTTGTTGTCGTTGATGTTGTTGTTGCTGTTTCACTTTATTAGTTGCACTTTTGAAAGTACACACACACACACACACACACACACACACACACGCATATATATATATATATATATATATATATATATATATATATATATATACATATATTATAATATATATATATATATATATATATAATATATATATATATATATATATATATATATATATATATATAATATATATATATATATTATATATATATATATATATATATATATATATATATATATATATATATATATCTATATATAAAATGCTTTTGGGTCTATATATCCCATGTAGCTGAACTAGTGTGTGCAGGGACGCTTGATATAATCTATATATGGCTCTGTGCTAAAAAGAAAATATATGTTCATCGTATACATAGGTTTAAGAGGAGAATTTGATCACCAACCAACAATGATATTAAGAGATGAAAATATCTTTGATTATGATAATAACAACAATAAGGATAATAGTAATGATGATGATAAGAAAAATGACAATGATAATACTGATAATGATAATACTGATGATGGTAATGATGATGATAAGGATGATAACGATAATAACAATGATGATAATGATAATGATAATAATAATGATAATGATGATAACAATAATAATAATTAGTATTACGATGGTGATAATAATAATAATAATAATAATAATAATAAAGGTAATGAGGATGAGAATGATAATGATAGTAGTGATAATAATGCTAATGATGATGATAATAATGATAATGATAATAACAATAATAATGATAAAATCAATAATGATGATAATGATAATGATGATGATATTGATAATAATTATAACAATTATGGTAATAACAATGATGGTAATAATAAATATAACAATAATGGTAATAATGATGATAATAATAACGATAATGATAATGATAATAATAATAATAATAATAATGATAACAATAATAATAATGATAATGACAATAATAAAAAATAGTAAGATAATAATGATAATAATAAGGAAGATAATGGAAAGTAATGATGATGAGAATAATAATGATAATAAGTGTAAAATTATGATATGATTATGTAGATAATAATGGAAATAGTAATAATGATAATCATGATGATAATATTGATAACAGTCATAATGATAAAAATGATGATATTGATAATAGTAATAATGATCATAATAGTAATGATAATAATAGTGCTGGTAATAATAAAAAATTATAACAGTGATATTAACAATGATGATAATGATTGTAATGATAATAACAACGAGAGCAACAGCGATGATAATGATCACTATGATAATAATAATGATAATGACAATAATAACGATAATGATAATAGTAGTAATAATGATCATAACAATAATGATAACGATAATGATAATGATAATGATAGTTATAATCAAACAACAATAATAATCAAATTGAAAACAACACTATTGAGTATATAAACTATCATTAACATACCATTCATTAAAATATTAACAAGGAGATTAGTATCCCATGAATGTAGGTTAATGAACAATGTAATTATATAGGCCTATAACCACACTAGAGTAAGCAGAGCGGAAAAATTACTTATCTTTAATTCTACCAATTACCATGAGCATCAAACAGCTGTGAAATGGGGAACGGAACACTTCATTCGTTCGCGACATAAATTGAATAAATAAGAGTTGAGAAAGAAAGAGAGGGAGAGAGAGAGAGACAGAGAGAGAGAGAGAGAGAGAGAGAGAGAGAGAGAGAGAGAGAGAGAGAGAGAGAGAGAGAGAGAGAGAGAGAGAGAGAGAGAGAGAGAGAGAGAGAGAGAGAGAGAGAGAGAGAGAGAATTGAGAAAGAAAGAAAGAGAGAGAGAGAGAGAGAGAGAGAGAGAGAGAGAGAGAGAGAGAGAGAGAGAGAATTGAGAAAGAAAGAGAGAGAGAGAGAGAGAGAGAGAGAGAGAGAGAGAGAGAGAGAGAGAGAGGAAGAGAGAGAGAGAGAGAGAGAAGAGAGAGAGAGAGAGAGAGAGAGAGAGAGAGAGAGAGAGAGAGAGAGAGAGAGAGAGAGAGAGAGAGAGAGAGAAAGAAAGAGAGAGAGAGAGAGAATTGAGAAAGAAAGAAAGAGAGAGAGAGAGAATTGAGAAATAAAGAGAGAGAGAGGGAGAGATAGATAGATAGATAGATAGATAGAGAGAGAGAGAGAGAGAAGAGAGAGAATTGAGAAAGATAGAAAGAAAGAGAGAGAGAGAGAGAGAGAGAGAGAGAGAGAGAGAATTGAGAAAGATAGAAAGAAAGAGAGAGAGAGAATTGAGAAAGAAAGAAAGAGAGAGAAAGAGAGAGAGAGTTGAGAAAGAGAGAGGGAGAGAGAGAGACAGAGAGAGAGAGAGATAGATAGATAGATAGAGAGAGAGAGAGAGAGAGAGAGAGAGAGAGAGAGAGAGAGAGAGAAGAGAGAAAAAGAAAGAAAGAACGAGAGAGAGAGAGTTGAGAAAGAAAGAAAGAAAGAGAGAGAGAAAGAGAGAATTGAGAAAGAAAGAAAGAGAGAGAGAGTTGAGAAAGAAAGAGAGAGGGAGAGAGAGAGACAGAGATAGATAGATAGATAGAGAGAGAGAGAGAGAGAGAGAGAGAGAGAGAGAGAGAGAGAGAGAGAGAGAGAGAGAGAGAGAGAGAGAGAGAGAGAGAGAGAGAGAGAGAGAGAGAGAGTGAGAGAGAGAGA
>NW_028234405.1:19574146-19591646 GCF_977035675.1 Penaeus japonicus | reverse complement strand
GGAAAGCTGTCCATGCTGAGCTGGCTACACCCAAACAAATCCTCAAAACGTCCATATGCTTTTTTTAAATCGGAAAAAAGATAGAGGGAGATGATAAAATAAAAAGGATGGAAAAGTCGTGCCTATCAAAGTGGATAAACTATTTTTTGGGCTTCTTTGTTCGTCTGACCACTGCGCTTTGCATGTCTAACTTGTTTTCGTGAGTTGGTTTTACGCCAGAATGGAATAAAGGTTCACTTTTTTTTTCCTTTTTTTTGCACGAGCGCGATGTTGCAAGTGGCTCACTCCCATCAATAAATATCCTCCAGCAAAGGGAAAGAAAAATCCATTAGGAAAGTGCATGACAACACGAACCTTTTGTGTCGTGCTGCCTCGACGAACGAACGTGTGCTCTCGCCACACGGAGACGCTGACATGACTCGAGGTGTGTCAGTCATGTCTTTTGCCTGTTGGCCCTTTTCAGAGGAGGGGAGACAGGCCACGACGGATTTATTTATCACTTCATGTTTCCTTTGTATTAGTCAACGACATTTATCATTGATTTGCATTGTTATGATGATAAGTCGATGTCATGTCGGGATTTCCAGTGAAGCAATAGATATGTAATTATGTAGCTGTGGTCGGAGCACATATCAGTTAGGACACTGAACATGTCGGAGTAGCTGCAACTATATATTAGCATATTTACTAGACAGAACAGGGTAAATATTAATCGGAAAAACTTACTTTGTTACTTTGAAAGAAGGAGAAAGAGAACGAAAAAAAGAAAAATAATAATATATACACACACACACACACACACACACACACACACACATATATATATATATATATATATATATATATATATATATATATATATATATATATATATATATATATATATATAGAGAGAGAGAGAGAGAGAGAGAGAGAGAGAGAGAGAGAGAGAAAGAGAATGAAAGAAAGAGAGAGAGAGAGAGAGAGAAAGAGAATGAGATAGAGAGAGATAGGAAGAGAGAAAGAAAGAAAGGAAGAGAAAAAGATAAAGAAAGAAAGAAAGAGAGCGCGAGAAAAAGAAAGAAAGAGAGAAAGAAAGAGAGAAAGAGAACAAAGATCACTCCCGGACCTGTAGGCTTCTCGCCGCCCTCCGAAACAACCAGCCCTTGAACTGAATGATGCAATGACATTAATCAAGAGCTCTGTGTTTTAGGTGTACCCATAGGGCGTGACCATTGGCATACAGCCCTCTCTGGCGGCTTCACAAAGGGCAGCGCGATTCACGTAAGCTTGCTGTTTTACATGACGGTAATGAGCAGACCAAATTTTGCATGACAGCTTTGTCAGGGAACACTTTTCTTTCTCTTTTTTTTTCTTTTTTTCTTTGTCGTTTTTTTTTTTTTACACATTTCTAAAATTCTTTCTGTATCATTAGATCGTTGCTCTTTGTTTTGCAGAATAATAAATGAATAAATGATTATTACTATAAGGGTGAGGGCGATGATAATGATTACAGAAATATAGAGAATATCATCAAATATAGAAATGGTATAACTAAAACTTCCAGTTAATGTTCACAAAACTTTGTCATATCTTTGCATATTTCGTAGTGCTGTGCGTGAATCTGATTGACATATGTCTTCATAAATTACAGAAAACGCGTCTTCAAACATTCATACAAATGGCGAATCACGTGATCACATTTTTTTTTTCAAATATATTTTCCATTTGTTAATTCGCACCGATTTCTTTCATGCTGGGGGTGAAGGGGAGGAGGGAAGGGGTGGGATTGGGTGGGGGTAGGGGGGGAGTCACGCGTCACATGCAATGGAATATTATCGTCAGGCACGGTTTATATTTCGTGCCATATTTATTTATTCATCTACTTTCTTGCATGTCTGCTTGCATGGCTGTCGCCGTATTTGTATGTCTCCCCTCCTCGCTTTATCACATTTTTCAACTTCCCTTTCTCTCTCTGTATGTCTGTTCTCTCTCTCTCTCTTTCTATCAGTCAGATTTTCACATTCTTTTTTTTTTATCTTTCTCTCTCGCCCCTAATTCCATACCATAGAACCATACGATTACATACAAAATTTCAAGATAATTCTAATCATCTGAGACTGTATTTCACCTTTCTTCAAATCAATTCATTTTCCTATTGTTACAGTCGTCAGCCGTTTCGAAACCCTGCCACTGGGTCGAAGAAAGAACTCGAATCCAACTCGAACAATTAGTCGGAGAATCATTTCAAGTAATGACTCCGGTAAGCCGCGATGGAGACAAGTTCCGAGATCTTTCCGAAGCAATTATTTGGCGATGATCTTTCGCAATTGGCTCTCGACGGCAGCCTGTCCTTCGGCGCTTTGTGCTCGTTGGACTCGCGCTACTCCTTTTTATAGGAATTACAAAGGTTGATATTTATATCCACAGCTGTCTATATGGCTTTATATATATATATATATATATATATATATATATATATATATATATATACATACATATATACACACACATACACATACACATACACATACACACACACACACACACACACACGCGTGCGCACGCGCACACGCACAAACATACCCACATATGAATGAATAAACATATAAATAAATAAATAGATATACATATCTATATATATATATATATATATATACACACATATATATACATACATACATATATATATATATATATATATATATATATATATATATAATATATATATACCTAATATATATATGTATACATACATATATATATATATATATATATATATATATATATATATATATATATATATATATATATATATATATATATATATAAAGAGAGAGAGAGAGAGGGATAGAAATAAATTAATAAATATAAATATATATATATATATATATATATATATATATATATATAAACAGAGAGAGAGAAAGAAAGAGAGAGCAAAAGAGAAAAAGAGAGAGAGAGTGATCTATGTATTCGCTTCACCTAAGACTCCTAAATAAAATAAAAAGCATTTCACATACGTCTAACTTATAATTCAATCATAGACAATATACTCAACGCTCAAAGTACCCGAATATATTTTTTTATTTTGATAATAAAAGTACTGATACCAATGCCAGCCACTTTGCGATCACACAGGCGCAATTTGTTAGTTCATTAACATATTGACTATCTTGTCTAGAGTTGGCAATATGCTAGTTACGCCAATTTGAAGACAAATTAGTTATCTTGTCATTTCCACAAAAGCTCTTTGTCTTTTCTGAAAGGTATCGAAAATGTATTATAGTTTTTTTTATTGAACCGAAAACGCAATTTAACAATTCAAGACGAGACAAACACTGTAATTCGAGCAAATTGGAATTTATTAGCGTGGCAAGTGAACTTGGAGTGGCATGTGGTGCAACTTGCTTGGCACGTGCGTGAAAAGCCTGCGTAATCACAAAGCGTCGGTAATATTGCATTGTGCACACTTTCTACATATGTCTGAGTGATTACAAGGAGTGAGTAGTCCACATCACACACAAATTAGATATGCTCATAAGAAAAAGGCCTTATCGGTCTCTAAAGATGCAATGTCTACTCTTAACAAAAATAAACTCCAGTTGGAATATTAAGTGAATTCTTGTTAAAACACCCAAGGTTACGGAAAGCTAGAAAACAAGAAACTGCGTGAATTATCCTGACAGGGTAATATTTATGTCCCCGAGATATTGTATCCATATGAACACTCTTCAAGTAATAAGGACAAATCACCAAAAGAAGGGTAATCACAACAAAAATAAATATAAATGTACACTAATGCATAAATATAAATAAAATCAATATAACACATACACATATTCGTATTTGTATTTGTGTTTTAACCGTCAATGGTTACTCCGGCCCGAGAATACTAGTACTTAATAAAGATGTAACGTCAGTCTAGTGAGTTAATGACTTCCTTTAACACATTATTTAGGGAATTAATAGCTGGGTGTTTAGAGGTGAATTAAAAAATATTGAATTATGCAGTTGGTCAAATCTTGGTAAATATATTTTCAGACGAATTACCAGTAACATTTACACGTCCGTGGTTTGTTATTCCGGAATAAATGTTGCGTGACAAATAAATGGAAATACATTTTCTACAACAGAAGAGCTCTCATAAGAAATAAAACAGTGGTCGATAATGATATCTAAAATATACAATATGAAAATAGATAAATGACAACAATGCCACACTGGACGGATTGTCGACAAAACAAAAATAAGCAAAGGCAAGTGACGGTGCTAGCATGGCAGCCGCTTTAGTACCATGTTCACACTGTCTTACACGCACAGGTTCGAAACAAGCTTCGAAACATGGGCTACGCGACAAAATATTCTAGCCGACAATCCCGGCTGAAGGCAACTGGAGATAATAGTTGGCTTCAGTAAGGTATGAACTCTGTAGTAACTGAATATGTTGTCGGTCTGTTAGTGTGGCTGTATTTTGTTGCGAATTCGGTTCGATTCTATTTTCGTCGTGGGTGAGAGGGCGGGCTCTTGTGACGATGGTATATAATTTAGGTATTAAGTGCTAGATTTAACAAAATGAGCCTTATAGGGTATGGCAACAATTGCTGTTATTTTCTGAAGTTTATACGCGGTTGGAAAAGCTACTAGATGATATTCACAAGTAGATCAATCTGCAATTGATGATCAATGGGAAGAAAATACCAAACCGAAATCCTATAGCAAGAAAAATGACTATTGTTCGAGTTTCTTGTGTATTGTGGTTTTCGCTTTTCATAATACGTGAAACCATTATGTCACTCGATGTCACACAACCCGTTACTGAAAAAACGAAAACTCATCTGTTGCTTTGTTTGAAGGGATGGTGTTTTACAACCCCTCACGCCCGCCGCTGTCTCACCGTAATCTAAAAATCTTAATTTACAAACGTAAAGTTAGAAAACTCTTAATTGTAAATATTTCACGAATCCTGTATTTTGTTCGGAAAAATAAGTATTTTTGTTGTTTGTATGAGAAGCTTCAACCATCTAATCAAGTAGTCAAGTTTGAGCCATGACATTTTATCTGTTCCGTCTGATTTAAAAAGTAAGGTGTTTTTCTCAACATTTTTTTCAGTGAATTAGGCCTAAAATCGGTTTTGATAGATGCTTCCAAATTTAATACATTGTGAGAGGTTTTCAAAGACTAACAATCATACGGGAATATAGTGTCTCTTTGATCTCAATATCTTTCCCAATTATACTATTCCCATCACAACTGCATATTTGTATTCTTGTAGTCTAAACCATCCCCTTGAACAGGACGTAGTCAATCGAAATAAATACATTGATAGCAGAAAATAAAAGTCTTCAGTACAAGATAGCACGCTTTGTAGTTCGTTGTTGAACATCATATATAGATATTAGATACAATACAAATTTTGTTATAGGCCAGTGAATTATGTGAAGAACAGAACATATCTATTAGAACTGAGACTGAAATTCAGCTGCGTAAAAACAGCACCTCATCGTTTCATCTCGGGTCGAACATAGACCAGCTCCCTCTTGCGCGTGCGCAGTTGAGCCAAGGCAAAGTGCTCGGCGACTCATTCTTTTTCCCCGAAGATGTCTCAAGTACCTCTTGGTCTCAAGTTAACGCTCCTTTTTAACTTTTTTTTCTTTACCTGTAAGAACGTTCATATTGTCCAAGTGTGTGTAAATTTTCCTTTAAAATGTACCCAAGGTATTGTACTCAGAGAGTGTACGAGTAAGCTTGGTACCCAGAATGTTATTCAAAGTGTACCTCAAGTGTAACTTATCCCTCCTCTTTCAGTGAATTAATTAACCTTTTATGCCGGACTTAATTAGAATATAAAAAAGAGAGATAATCAATATATGCTCATCATCCCCTGGCCCGGCATATCTGATCGTCTGTCGATAACATTTAACAGCTGAGCGAATCTGGATATGGCGCTCCGAACCACGTGTCGTCCAGGTGCTTCATTAGAGCCCGATTATCACACATTCTGAACTTCAACCAGCCGTGTTTGAGCTTACCTGAATTACGCCTTCTTTTCCTCTAATTAGTTAAGAGTAAACTACATTACTCGGGATGTAATGGTCTTTTAGTAGTTTTGAAAAAAGGCTTTTGGACTAGGTTATCTTTCTGAGATTCTTTGTTTATTACAGGAAATACTCATCGAAATTTTAGTCATTCACTTACACGTAAAAAAAAATAAAATGCTGTATTATTTGCATTTGCTATATGTAATAAACATAGACATTATATTAGACCAAAGCCTTAGTTGTAAGAAATATCTTAAGTGTTGGCGGACCCTCTCTTCCTCGCCATTAAAAGAATTTTATTCGCACGACCTATCCATGAAATAGGGATAGTAGTTTCAGCTGCTTTATGTTTGGCGATTCTTAACTTCTTTATCGGCATGTCTAGCTTTCAGTATTATATTTTTGCTTTCACAATTCGAATACTGATAGAAAGGACAAAATGATAAATGCTTTATAGATGGACGAATACTGGTATCAATGTGGAATGAAGAGAGTGAAGGAGAAAAGAGAAAAAAAAATATTTGAGAGAGAGAGAGAGAGAGAGAGAGAGAGAGAGAGAGAGAGAGAGAGAGAGAGAGAGAGGGAGAGGGAGAGAGAGAGATAAACAGGACCATGAACTGAATTATCTACGGTACCTTCCCATGCTGTTCTTGTAAGTAAAAAGAATTGAATGTAGTATTTTCTGTTTCAGCCTCGTTCTTTTTAAATAAAATTTATTTTTGTTTTCTCAAAATACTTTTAAAAAACGTGAATCTAACATGAAAAACAATAAACAGAAAACGAACATATTTATATGCGTCCAACGACTAAAACTCTTCAAGGTAGATATAAATAATGCAAAAGAGAATAATCTAGGGAAAAAATAGAGAAGTTTATAAAGGTCACAATACATTTTGCAAAGGACCTCGCCTGGCTTCCCTTGTTGCAGGGGATCCACGTGTTCTTGCGGGGGAAAAGGTCAATATTATGACTGAATGATTATCGACATGAACTTGCTTGCGGGTCAGGTCATCTCGGAACATGATTGCTTTTGTGGGCTGATAGAGAATTTGTTTTCGAGGGGGACTGTATCTTTTTTTTGGGGTGGGTGGGGGGTGGGGGTTGGGGGTTATTTCAGGGTTATTTTCTTTAGTTTTCGTTTGGTGTCTCAGTTCTGCATTACTAATGTAAGTTTCGCTTTTAATGATGTAATCGTTTGCACACTTTTATTCCATTGTTGTTGCTGTTGCCGTTATTATTGATGTTATGGCTATTATCATAATCAAAATAATATTGTATGATATTTCAGTCATAAGGATGAAACTATTTACATCAAAGTAAAAATCGTAATTAAGATTGTTGTCGTTCCTATAGTATTTAATCATAACTTAATTGCATCAGTCATAATTCATACAATAATGTTACAGACAGAAATCTTGTCTCTCTTTCTGCTACATTTACTACACAACTATATATGTATATATATATATATCTATCTATATATCTATATATATATATATATATATATATATATATATATGTGTGTGTGTGTGTGTGTGTGTGTGTTATATCCATATAAGTGATGCTGTGCATGAGTATACCATAATAGTATTACCTATTACAGCTGTATCTTAATATGCGATACAATATTACATTCCTTATTAATCTTTCCTCCATCGCACTTCCCTAAACATCGCTAACGCCTTCAATTAGTCTTATCTGAGGCATTCTGAGGACGAAGACCAGGAAACGGCAACTCCCGAAGACAAAGGGAGACAGAAGTCGCTCCGTTCAGAAGGCCTTTGATACCAATGAATCCGAGACGAGTAATATGTCAGACAGATGGGGACACGCCCATTTTTATCATCTTGACGACATACGCTACACTTCCCCCCCTTTGGATAGAATCTGTACCTCTCTCTCTTTTTTTCTGAAAGTCTAGAGAGAACGGGCTAGATGTGTGACGGGGTCCAATATACCGCACTTCTTTCGAGTTTTTCAGAAACGCCGGGAGGCACCGTCGTCCTCTCCCCTCGTCACCATCCTCCTTTTTTTCCTCCTTCCCCTCTTCCTCTTCATCTTCCTTCCCTTCTTCCTCTTCACCATCCTCCTTCCTCTCCTCTTCACCATCCTCCTTCCTCTCCTCCTCACCATCCTCCTTCCTCTCCTCCTCTTCACCATCCTCCTTCCTCTCCTCCTCTTCACCATCCTCCTTCCTCTCCTCCTCTTCACCATCCTCCTTCCTCTCCTCCTCTTCACCATCCTCCTTCCTCTCCTCCTCTTCACCATCCTCCTTCCTCTCCTCTTCACCATCCTCCTTCCTCTCCTCCTCTTCACCATCCTCCTTCCTCTCCTCTTCACCATCCTCCTTCCTCTCCTCCTCTTCCCCATCCTCCTTCCCCATCCATCCTCTGCCTCCTCTTCCTCATCCCTCCCCCCGACTCCTGTCTCTTCATCTCTACACATCTCCCTCTGGGCCCGATAACCTCCATTAAGATTCACGCCGTTCTAATTAATTCACGTGATGGGCGAAGGAGGAAGGGGTAGTCGAGTGGACAGGGTTGGAGGAAGTGCTGTGGTGGGGGGGGGGGGGTGAAAAGGTGAGGGAAGAGGAGGGGTAAAATAGGAAAGACATGGAGGAGGAAGAGGTGTGAAATAGGAAGGATGGGGAGGAGGAAGAGGAGTGAAACGGGAAAAGGAAGAAGAAGAGGAAGAAGAGGGGAGTGAAATGGGAAGAAAGGGGAAGAGGGGGAAGGAAGAGGATTAGTGAAAATGAAATGGGGCGGGGGTAAAATGTGGGAAAGGAAAGAAAGAAGAGGATGAATGAACATGAAGGGAAGAAGGTGTAAGAGAAACGAAAAGGGGTTTGGTAAAGGAAAGAGGAGAAGGGAAAGGAGGAGCAAACAAGTGAAAAGCGAGACAGGCGGAGAAGCAGAAGAGTAAAGCCAGTAGCCGCTCAGTGAAGAGTCACAGCTGATTCGAATTGAGTTGATCAAATGTGCCCCAAGTAGACGGCAGACGATTTTCCTGTCGGATTTCGAGGCGAACAAAAGCAGTCGGAAGGGCGTGCTGAGCCGAGCGAGCCGAGAAGAAATGTAGTTTGTCTTATAAAGTATTAGCATAGAGCGCGGGGGCGAGGTGCGGCAGGCGACGACAGGAGGGGGGGGGGGCTTATATGGCTTGACAGAGGAGCCGCCGCTGCCCTGTGCACACGCAGACCTCGGAACAACGCGCACACAGGACCCTGTTGACGTACACTGCACACCTCTCCGCACACACGCACGCACACACCAACACTTGTGGACCATCATTTGCATGGATAAATTCGGGCTTAAACGGCCATTTCCAGGGCATAAAGGAGGCGAACAACCGCCAGCTGGGTAGTGCAGGTGTGACCATCTTTACACTCATGGTGCTGAGTCACCGAGCCATTCGCGCCCCCTGCTCTCGCCCGCTCGCTACCATGAAGGAAATGCACGTTACTTTATTAGCACGAAAGGGAGAGAATCAGTCTTATTTGAGTCGGTTTGATACTGCCTCTCCGACGAAGCGAGAGAGAGAGAAAAAAAAATAACTATTAGGAAAAGAAACCAGTGAGGATGAGATAAGGCGAGGTCACCATGCAACTGCAGTAAGAAATCAGTTGCAGACAGGAGATAATTATTCAAGACCAACAAGAGAACAGTAAGCAGGATTCCTCAAAAGCAATAAAGCCCAGACAAAGAGTGGATGACAGTAAGAATTGGCAAGGCAAGAGAAAGCAAGAAGAGGCAAGCAAGCAAGCAAGCAACAACCAGGATTCAGCAAGCAGGTGACAAACAGGTGTTCCCGGAAAATGTACGAGCTAAAGTTCAGACGCTCGCATTTGCAAATGATAAACTTTTACTTCATGTAAGTCTTAAATGTTGCATTTAGAGTGTATCAAAATAAAAATAAAATAGAAAAAAAATCTTCCCAGGCATTTTGCAAAGTTGGACTCTTAGTGAAAGAAACTTTTCAAACAAGCGAAATAATGTCTCCTTAACAAGAAAACCAAGTGAACGAGGACCAAGGACAGTGATGCGTAAATACGAAAACAATGAAAAGTACACAAGGGTTAATAACAAGTAAGCAAGGAACAGTAACAAGCCGACTATAATAAGAAGTAAGCAAGAGACAAGGACACATAAGCAAGGAACAATACAAGGGACAAAGAGTGAAATTTCGACAAGTAATACTAAGGAACAGGAGACGAGAGTCAACAGAGCGAGATAGAGACAGAAAAGTAAAATATATAAATGAAAAATAGTAACTACAAATTAAATGTAAATAGTTGATTATATAACAAATACTACTGCAGAGTCGATTTAAGAGTGAACTGTAAAATGAACAATAAACAGTATTTGTGAGCAAATAGAACAGTAAACAGAAAATAATATTGCAAAAGAGGAAAGTAGATAGCTAACAGAGAAGTAAATAATCTCCGTTTAAAAATCAGTAAAGCACAGTAGTAGTTCAGTAAATACCAAAAATTTAAGTAAATATCAATTGTAAAATAAATAGTATGCAGACCTGTATACAAGGCCGGAAGGCAGACAAATATAACGAAATGTCAGCGACACAAACGACGAACGCGTTGCAATTGAGAGCATTGCACCAGACAAAAAACAATCGGTACACAGTTCTTCGCGAATTAGCACGATTTGTATAACAAGAACAAAACCCCACAGTTGCATTTACGTAATAATAAGCATTGATACGCACTTTATTGATTTTTTCATCGGTCATAAAGTATTTAATGTTTATGGTTTTGCTATTCTCCCGGAAAATATGAATATAAAATTTAATCACCACGATAATTGTAGCATAAATATTAAAACTGCCATACGAATTGGAATATATGTTTTATACTGTGTAATTATATAAAATAACTGGCATAGTATGAATAGTTTTGAAATAAGGAACACATTTTTTACAGCGTGACATAATTTGATATTTGGTAGTGTCCAAATCGTGTATGTATACAAGTCATCTAATGATGTGAAGGGATACTTTGTGGATATCACATTACGATTACTAGTGAGAAAGCGATCTAAAAGAGGTCTGTCTCACGCCCTCAAGGACCACACACAAACGGCCGAGAATCCAAGAACACGAAAACCACCATAACACTAAACTGTGAAGCCTTATTTTCGATTCGAGTTCTCGGAATCGAGTATCGCGTGCGCTTGGGCGATGGACACTGGGAAGCCGAGTTCATTCGCTGTGTCATTATGCGTTTGGTGATTCGGACACGCTTCGAAACACGATCCAGTGGTTCGAATATAATTTCATACGGTTTTTTTGAAGATCACAGGGCATGGGCTTTGTCCCAACATACCTCATTATGATGGGGGAGGGGGTTGTTTTACTTACAGTACGGGATGACTTCATACTTACAATCACGTAGTTAGCATTTATAGCAAAAGTACACAGCGGTTTAACTGAAAGTTCGACAATGTTTGCGAATAATCATGTCTGATTACACATACAATTTTGGCACATTATTATAAATTCGATGTAAATACCCCCAAAAATATACAAAACATTTTTTTTTCTCTGAATTATGGTATCCGCATCAAACAGGTTTGTTTAGGTGGCTGAATATACGGTAATAAAATAACAACGAGGTGGGACCCCGACGTATTCCCTTCGTTATAGAAAAGTGACCTGCAGAAAGTGTGAAATTATATATTCTAACTGCTCTGCCAGCAATGTTTATTCCTTAACCGACACTGACCTTTACAGAGTTTATTCTTGGCTCGGGGTGATTTGACTCGATAGATATTCTGCATTTACATACAAACACACGCACGCTTACGAACAGTATACATAAACATGCCTGTGTGTGTGTGTGCGCGCGCGCGTGTGTGTGTATATGTGATGTTTGTGTGTGAGGTGGGGGGGGGCATGTTTGTGTGCGAGCGTGTATCTATGTGTGTGTACCAATTATTCATTTGTACGGATCCCGTAAAAGAGGTGCCAACACAATCTGATATCATATAGTTCAGTTCATTATGTTTCGGTGTTCATATATTGTGAAAAGGAAGATTATATTTGAAACTCTCTTGCGTCCATACCTTCAAACCTCATTTACCTATAACACGTATCCTTTCACGCACAATGGGAAAAGTTGTTTGTTTATCTAATCTATATAATTACTTCCGTAATCATTATTATAAGACCTGATAAAGTGCTCCCCAATCTCGCGAATGCCGTGTTTCGTCGCAGACGGGACTAGTTTCAGCGGCGCAATATTGAACGTCATATGACCAACGGCCTTGAATAAATATCGCAAATTAAAAGGTCTGAGCGCTTCCTTTAGTTATATTTATTAAGAAGTAAATTAATGCTTCTATGATCATCATATACGATAAATGTCACATTTTCCCTACTGCTTTTTCAAACAGGAGGACGTCAGGAGATCAAGTAGAGTTACGGAGAAAAATAAAAAAATGAAAAAAGATTCTCTTGTCTGGATTTTAAATGGCCAGGGAGCAAAGTTGCGTTCGCTCTTTTATTGTATATTTTCTGACCGCTAATTAGTTGATTTCTCTGGTTGCAGTTCGGGAATGATTTCCCCTAAGCCTGGCATTGAGATGTATTCATACACTATGTATGGATGAGTGTGTGTGTGTGCATACGTATAAAGTTATATGTATATAGTTATTTTATATATTTTTTGTTGCTTATGGCATTAAATACTTTATTATCATAAATGAAAGAGAGTATTTCTTGTTTTATAATCCTCATTGTGAAAACGAATAAAATGTAAAATTAATTCTCCATAGCAGTGTCCTGATTGGGTGGCTTTTGTCACGTCATTCAGCAGCACCCCCTTTCTTTCTACCCCGTTCATATTTAGGAGTGATACAGCCGTAGTGTAAATACCCAGCTGAGAGAATGACATAGAATGCGTACGATTCCTAGATTGAGAACTTAAACATTAATATGCGGGGAAGCAAATAGATTACAAAGGAATCTAAAAGCCGAAACAATAGGAAGCTTCACAAATGTTATAGTCACAAGAAAGTTTAATAAGCAAGAAAATGTTTGTAAGGCAAGTCAATTTCCCGCGGATACAGAAGGAAGATTTAGCTTGTATTTTCTAGACTAATTCCTGAATTTTCCTCCTTTTTTAAACCGAAAACTTTATTCAAGTTACTTATTATTCCATGGAATATCCTGTACATATTTTACAATACATATATGCTGCAGTTTATGCAATACGCTCCTAGGTAAATATTGTGCAATTTGTGTTATTTCGTCATGCATGTTACTATCTTTCAGCATGTGAAACTGCATTTCAAAATGTATATTGTAATGTTTCATGATAAAGACAATAATTAAGTATAAAAGAAAGTCAGTTGAATCAGTTTTCTGCGCGCGCGCGTGTATGTATGTATGTATGTATGTATGTATGACGAGGATGAAAAATAATTTTACGAATCATTTAGATTAGACTGGAATTTAGATGCGAAATGTGTCTATATCTTTTTCGGCAAAAAAAGGAAAAATATCTATATAGCTAAAAGAAATAAGTGCACGTTGAGACATAATCCTGTATAACCCCCAAACCCCAACCCACTTCATCATTAACAGCACGGAAGCGAGATATGGAAAGAGAAAGAAATCACTATACTAAAGACAATTTCGAAAGATACTATTACGAAAGACACTATTACATAAGACTAACTATTATTAAAGACACTATTACTAAAGACTAAGAATTACGAAAGACTACATATTACTAGAAAACTAACTATCACTAACTATTACTAGTACCTATGAATTAACCGAACACTATGAAATGCAGAAAAGGGTGTTGGCGTCCAAGATCTATGTATAAAAAGTGTTTCGGGTTCATTAGCGTTGTAATGTGGCGGTGTCTCTCCGTCCCTTTCCTGTGTGTGATCGATGGGAGTATCTTCACTTGTTGACATTGACAGTAGACGGCAACTGTGTCATTTGTTTTGCTTTGAGATGTGGGATAGCTCTCTTTTTCTCCCTCTCCCTCTGTTTCTCTTTCTCTTACTCTCTATCTCTATCTATATTTTTCTTTCTCTTTCTCTCTCTCTCTCGCCCCTCCCTCTTTGTCTGTCTCTCCCCTTCCCTATCTATCTCATTTTCCCATTCTCTTTCTCTCTCGCCCCTTCTTTGTCCATTTCTCTTATTCTCTTTCTTGCCCCCTCCCCCTGTCTCTCGCGTGCGAATGTGATTATCCATGTGCGTATGCGTGCGTAGGTGCACGCTAATGAGCGCTAATATGTGAATGTCTATGCTGGAGACATATTAGCAACCGGGGAGCAACACTGGTTTTCAAATAAAGAGACTGAATGATGGATAGGCCGATGATTGATTGTTGCCACCTGTTGCAATCATTATCACGAAGAAACTAATTAGCCATTAATCATGATAACATCACTCGGACTTCCAAGCATCGTTACCGCTCTGTGCACGTTCGCACCTCGGTGTTTCGTAGGTGGAGCTAGGTGGGGCTTAATTGGCCCAGGTGGAACCAGGTAAGGGCTTGTTCGGACCAGGCGAGACAAGTGAAATCAGGTGGTGTCTACAGGCATTCATTTCGGGGCGACTACAATCTCAGGATTTCCTCACTAAGATGAAAAAAATGACGAAAAGAAATAGAACGACTAGTTCAGTGAATGATGATAAGGAAAATGAAAGATCTGTTTCTGTGGAGTAATTAGTACAATGCTAGTCAAAACTGGATCTCCTTATCTCTGCGATAAAAAAAGACAAGGAACCCTTTTTTGTGAGGTGCCTCCTGTGTATGGCGTGGACGGTCGAGACTTGATGTGAGGTTCCCTGCGATTACCTATTGTTAGGTAGGAGAGCGTCCCTTTCCTCCCTATGTAAGGAGACCATTCGACCAGGTCATGATCTCTAACGGCAGAATAACTTGAAGTTCAGGTCGGAATTGAGAAAGAGAGAAAGTCTCAGGTTTAGTCAGATAGTTCGGCTGATCCTGGACGACCAATGGGAGGAGGACTTCCATGCTGGCTGGTCACGCTACCCTCCGGTCTAGCCCTGCCGCAGCTAGCTAGGTTCATGCTCTTTTTATAGCGTGAGAGCTGTAATTATACTAAAATACTTGTTATTAAGTAGATACTCCGGCTGTGACGTACCGCGGGTTGGTGTTGTTTGAATATTTCTCTTAACAGGGGAACGGGGCGCATACGCCACACGACAAGAAACAAAGTCGCTCGTTCGTAATTCATTAAGCTCCAAATAGCCCCGCGAAGTCGACAGCGCGTGATTTTGCGAAGGTCCAGACACTCGGCGCCCTGTAATCTTCCCTGGTTGAGAACGCTTGCCTCGGGGCGATCCTGTTCTTGGGCAAAAGGCGCTGGAAACGCGACTTGCAACAACAGCTGAAGCTTCTCATGCAAGGATACTTTCCCAGGCTTCGGATTCGACAAAGAACCTTCCAAAATGTCCGGTGTGTTTCCGCTATAATTCATTTCTTGCGAAGTCACACCTCGTTATGATTCTTCCTCCCCTTGCTTTCGTGTTTTTCCCTCTTACTCTATTCCGTTTTCCTCTTTCGTCCGTCTATTCTTCCTCCTTCCTCTTCTTGCGTATACTTCTTTCTTTTATTCGTATTTCCTTCCTCCGTTTTTTTTTTTTTTTTTTTTTTTTTTTTTTTTTTTTTTTTTTTTTTTTTGCATTTATTTTGAATATATACTACATTTCCTCACATATTCTCACGTAGTTCCTACTTTTACTACCGATCTTTAATCTCCTCCATTCTTTGCCTTTAACTCTTTCTCTTCCCCTTGTGCTTCGTACGCCATTATCCTTCCCACCTTTTTAATCTCCCCCTCCCATCTCTCCTATTTGCAATCCTATGTATTCTAATTAATTCTTTAGTGTTTCACTTTTTACGATACGAGTACATGCCCGCGAGTCCATAAAATCTAATGGTTTTATTAACTCAACGCATTATCATGGAGGGTCGCTTTACCTATTAAAGGTTGAACGAGAGCTAGAAGGAAAAAAAAAAATAGGAACAAGATTATTACCTTTGCAAAGTTTGAATTATGTATATTTTTCTCTCAACAGGATTACGTTAGTCTAGTTCCCTTTTTTTAAGAAATGCGAGTTTATGTAGAGCTAATCAAGATAAGAAGGCGAACAAAGAGGTAGATTATGATATGCTTTAGATTCAAGCTAATGAGAAGAAAGATATGTACTGTTGCTGTTGTATAGCACTGTCTTCCTGCTTGGCTTTTCTTTTACAGGCGTAAAGGTGTAGCTTTTGATATATCGCTGATGATGATTATTCATTCTGGATACTACTTCATCGCAACTATCAATATGTTTATCTTCCTTACGGTATTGAAAATAAAATCACAATGAGGATAAAGTTACGACATCGGTATGCTAATAATGATAATGCTAGTAACATTGATAACAAAATAAATATAATGATAACTATAATAGGGATGATAATGTAGATAATGATAATAATCATAATGATCATAATCTTCATATGTTTTTTTTATGATGATGATAATGGTAATAATAATAACAGTGGCAGTGGCAAGGAAAATAAATGAAGCAACAACAATAACAACTCCAATAATAACGACAACAAACATCATCTTTCTATGGTTGACAACAACAACCAAAACCAAAATAACATGAACGACAACGACCCCCCACCCACCCACCCAAAAAACAAACAAACAAACAAAAACACCCCGCACCCCACATTCGGAGCGACGGCGGCGCCCTTTCACGACCTGGGAAAACTGCCGCCCGTCTTCACCCCCCCCCCATCCCCACGCCTATGGTCTTGGCTGGGGGAGCGACAAAAGTGGGGGGTGGTGGTGATGTCGGTGTGATGATGATAGTGATGACTGTGATGATGGTGATGGTGATGGCGGTGTGATGATGATAGTGGTGATGAATGTGATGATGATAATGGTGATGGCTTTAGTGATGACGGTGGGGTGATGATAGTGATGATGGTGTTGTGACGACTCTGGTGACGACTGTGATGATGGCGGTGGTGGTAATGGAGAAATGATGATGGTACTGCTAGTAATGGTAATTATGATGTTGATTATGATTTTGACATGATAATGATATTGCTGAACATGATGGTTATGATGATGATAATAATAATGATAATAATAATAATGATAATGATAATGAATGATGATGATCATCTTCCTCTTCTTCATGATAATAACAGTAATGGTAATGATGAAAACAAAAATAATAATAATAATAGTAATGGTGAAAAAAGGATAATAATAATAGTAATAATGATGATAATGGCAACAATAATAATAGTGATAATAGTAATGATAATGATACTAATGATAAAGACAATAAAGATGTTTTAATGACAGTAAAAATAAAAAACAAACATTCTTCATTTTCTCCCCCCAAAAAATGGCAACACAGAATTATCCAACAAAGAGCGCACCTGAGCGAACCTTTAATTAATCGTA
>NW_028234405.1:19559146-19564146 GCF_977035675.1 Penaeus japonicus | reverse complement strand
CTCTCTCTCTCTCTCTCTCTCTTTCTCTCTCTCTCTCTCTCTCTCTATCTCTCTCTCTCTGCCTTTCATTCTGTTAACGAGCTAATTCTATTCATTTATATCTACTCGACATTTTTTTTTCTTCAATTATCTTTCACTATAATTCGGTCTTGTTTCATTAGCAAACACTCGTGTCCTGCGGCTTTTCATTGAAAGTTTCTCTCTCGCTCACTTCAAGTACCTCAGACCTTCGCCAGACCTTTTTGTTGTTAGACCATTTCATTAGACCTTTTTATTGAGACCTTTTCGTCGGACTATCTCGTAAGGATTTATATTTGGTTCTTTTCGTCAGACTTTTAATCAGATAATTTCTCTAAATCATTTAATTGCCAGACCGGTTCGTCGGACCTTTTCGTCAGATTATTTCGTAAGACCTTTAGACCCTATCTTTTCAGACCTGATCGACAGTCAGACCTTTAAACCAGACCACTCTGTCAGACATTTTAGTCAGACCTTTAAATGAGACCATTTCTATAGAGCTTTCCCCTTCAGACCATATATTGAATTTATTTCTTTAGATATTTTCTTCAGATATATTTTCCCTTTCAGTTCTTTTTCTTCAGACCTCTTCGCTTCCCATTTTCTCGTGGTCTAAGCTCCGCTCCCAGGCCCTTCCTTGCTCGCTCCCTCTGTGCAGTGTAAACGACTCGGTTCGCACATAATTTCCTTATCAAAACCCTTAAGAACGTTATAATGGAAAGCGTTGATTTCTGTGGAGTGGGTGCTCTTATCTATATTACCTAACTCGTGATTATTTATTTTTGGGCTTGTCTAATTAATGTTATCTGCGAAGAGTTTCCAAGTCCAGGCGGTTGCTCCATCATTGCTGACTGTTTCATTTCGCCGAGCGCTTCTCTTGCGTTTTGGATTTCGCTTTCGGTTGCTGCTGCTGCTGTCGTTGTGGTTGGTGTGGTTGATGTGTTTTTGAGAGGGGTAGGCTCTGCCGATTGTTTTTGTTTTTATTTTTTATTTTTTATGTTTCTGTTTTATAAGTCGTTTTTTCTATCTCCATTCTCTCTCTCTCTATTTCTTTCTCTCTCTCTCTCTCTCTCTCTCTCTCTCTCTCTCTCTCTCTCTCTCTCTCTCTCTCTCTTTCTCTCTCTCTCTTCTACTTTCCTTCATTCCCATCCACCCCTCTTCCTCACACCCTCTCTTCCTATGAGATCGCGCGTGTATATGCGACCAAGAATCCCGCTCCCTTGGAATAGGACAGACGGCCCCCTTCGGAAAGACAAATCATCGCCAATTATAGGCTCCATTAGCAGGTACAGATGCTAGTGGAGTCGCCAGAAAGTACCAGAAGGGAATAATAAAGAAGCTTCTCGTATGTGTACAAGTCTCATGCGATTCCATGTATAAGAATCAATAGATGGGTAAACTGCAGGATTCACCAGATTCGTGCATAATTCGCCGACGGATCCTCGGTGTAAATGCTGTGGCAAGTGCTGTTGCAAACGGGTAGTTGAGGTTGAATAAGACATGTTGATGTGTTATAAGAACGTAAAAAAAAATATGTGAAATAAAGTAAGTGGAAGAGATACATCCCTAACATAGTTATAAGAAAGACTAACATGTATATTAATAATAAGAGGTATGGTGATTACTAAGGACAGGAGTTTCTTTACTTCTTAAGAGGCAATCCAATCATGGTCTGTAAAGTACGTAATCGTAATTTCATCTGAATATGTCTTTCTATTTATATCTTCTTCGTTGCGTATCTTTTAATCTTCTAATGGGCCTTTCTTGTGGTCTATTTTCTTTTCTCTCTATGTGTTCTATTCTCTTCTTCGTAACCTTTCTTGTTCTTCTTCTTGTTTCGTATCTTTTCGTCCTCTTTCATTGTTCCCTTATCCTCTCCTCTCTTCGTATTCCTTATCCTCTCTCGCTTCCTCTATGTTATTTTTTATTTCTTTCACCCTTTCTTTCGCTCTTTCTTCCTCTCCTTCTTCGTTTCCCCTTTTTCTTTCAACCTTTTGTTCTTTCTTTCATTTTTCATTCTTCTTTTCTTTCCTTCTTTCTTTCTTTCTCTCTTCCTCCATGTCATATCTTACTTCTTTCTATTTTCTTTCAATCTTTCTTCTATTTCTTCCTATATAATTTCTTTATTTTCTTCTTTCTTTTCCCTTTTTTTCTTCGTTCTCTTCCTTCATGTTATCCTTTTATATTTTATTTCTTTCCTTTTTCCTATCTTTCTCTTATATTTTCTCCTCCTTTTGTATTTCATTCTCTTTTCCCTTCAACGTGTCTGTTATCTTTTGTTCTCTGTCCCTTTCTTCTATCTTCGATGCCTCTCTCTCTCTCTCTCTCTCTCTCTCTCTCTGTCTCTCTCTCTCTATCTATCTTTCTATCTGTCTATCTATCTATGTATCTGTCTGTCTATCTATCTATCTGCCGACTCATTTTTTTGTCTTCTTTCCCTCTCTTACATCCATTCTTCCTCTTATTCTTCCCCTATCTCCTAGTTCTTATCTTTTATTCATCTCGTATCATATCGTCTTTCTTTGCGTCTCCTATCCTACCTCTTTTATTTCGTCATTTCTCCTATCATTTTCCGTTGTCTTTTCCCCTCATTCTCTCTTTCGTTCATCTCGGCTCTAGCTTCCCCTCTTCTTTTTCTTTCCCTTCACCCTCTCTTCATTCCATGTCTCTTATCTTCCCCCTTTCTCACTCTCTGTGTCTCTTAATCTCTCCTATTATTTGTTTTTTCTCCCCTCTTCTCTCCTTTTTTTTCTTAATATTTCTCCTTCATTATCTCATGTCTCCTCTCCTTCTCATTGCCTTTCCCTTCTTCGTGTCTCCGACTCCCCTTTTCTCATTCCTTCCACTCCCCCTTACCCCCCCCCTCCTTTTTCTTCTCATTTGGACTCATCCGCACCTCCCTCTTCCCCTTCCCCTTCCTCTTCTCCCTCTCTATACTCTAGTATCTCCTATTCCCCTCCTCCTCTCTCCCCCCCTCTCTCCGAACGAGGATATCCCCTCCTCCTCTCCCGTCCCTCCCATCTCCAAACATCCCCTTCCCGTCTACCTTTCCACCCCACTCCACCTCCCCTCCTCCCTTCCAGTACCTCCCCTTCCCATCCCTTCCCCTCCCTCTCTCTCCTTCCCTCCAGCCCCTCCCTTTCCTTCCCTCCCGCCCCTGCTCCTCCCCTTCCCGCCCCTCCCTCTCCCCCTTCCCTCCCAGCACTGCTCCTCCTCTTCCCGCCCCTCCCTCTTCCCCTTCCCGCCCCTCCCTCTTCCCCTTCCCTCCCCTGCTCCTCCCCTTCCCTCCCGCCCCTCCCTCTTCCCCTTCCCGCCCCTGCTCCTCCCCCTCCCCTCCCCCTCGTCCACGTGCTCCGTCCCGTCGGGTCAGCGGGACGTCAGCGCAGGTAGCAGCGTATCGATTCGACATTGTTTATTCCATTACAGACGAACACACAGAGCTACCTATGAAAAATAGATCCCCGGATCCTCTACTATACATACGATATGCTCTTATTGTTTCTTAGGCCGAGTTGCGCTTCGCTTTTCGATCCTACTTTGTTTCGAGATGACACCCTCCGATGCGTCCAGATTAATGGAAAAGGTGGGATTCGCTTTTGTTTTTTTGCTTTTTAGATATGATATGATTCTTTTTTATTTCATTTTTTTTTTTCTTTTTTTGTTTCACTTTTTTTGAAAAATGTAAACGGTCAGGTGCACACGCCGTCACTCCGGTGTTCCCCGCTGAGCCGGCGGAGGGGAGGCTGGTGGACGTGTTTTAGGCCTGGGGTTGGGGCTGCTCTTGTGTTCCATGTTTCCCTTTTGCTCTTCTTCTTCTTCTTCTTCTTCTTGCCTTCTCTTTTTCTCTCTCGGTTTCTCCTTTTTTATCTTTGTTTTATTTCCTTTTTTTCTATATCTTTTCCTCTTTTTCTTCTGCTTTCCACTTTTTCTTTTCTTTTTTTTCCTCTTCGTCTTCTTTTATCTTTTTATTTCTCTTTCTCTCTTTTTTTGCGATTTTTTTCTTTTTTCTTCTTCCTTCTTTCGAACTTTCCTTCTCTATATTTTCCATTATTTTCTTCTCTTTTCTTTTTCTTTTTCTTCCTCCATTTCCTCATGTTTTTCTTTTTTTTCTAAACTATTAATCATTCTTCTCTATTCATATGCTTATATGCTTTTTTACTTCTACCACTTCTTCTTCTTCATCATCTTCTTCTTCTTCTTCTTCTTCTTCTTCTTCTCTCTCTCTCTCTCTCTCTCTCTCTCTCTCTCTCTCTCTCTCTCTCTTTCTCCTTCCCCTGTTTTCTCTCTCTTTCTCCATCCCCTCTTTAAATTACCATCATTATTGTTGGCAGGCTATGTACTACGGGTTATGTAAACAAGTATTATCTACCTATACATGACCTTAATGGTAATTCCACAGAGGCCTCCGACTCCCTCCCCCCCTCTCTCTTTCTATCTCTCTTGCCCCCCCTCGCTATTTCTCCTTCTCCTCTTTCTCGCTCTCTCTCTTTCCTTTTCTCTTTCTCTATCTTTCTTTTTCTCTTTCTCTTTCTCTTTATCTCTCTCTCTCTCTCTCTCTCTCTCTCTCTCTCTCTCTCTCTCTCTCTCTCTCTCTCTCTCTCTCTCTCTCTCTCTCTCTCCCTCCTCTCTCTCTCTCTCTCTATCTCTTTATCCTTTAATTACCATCATTATTGTCAGACAGGGTATGTACTGCGGATTTTGTAAACAAACATTATCTATCTATCAAGGATCGTAATGGTAACCCCAGAAGCATCCCCTCTCCCCCCACCCCCTCCCCCCTCCACCTCCCCCTCCCCCCTCCACCTCCACCGTTTTCCCCCTATGTGTCCCAGGTTCCCCCTTTATGGCGGTGCATTACTGTGAACGGAATGATGTTCAGTTTGATCATTAAATCGTACGCGCAGATCGTTATATCCCCCCGAGGCGTTCGTTATTCAGCGCTGTGCCCCTTGCACCTGCTTATTAAGAACCGCGGGCCAGCG
>NW_028234405.1:19534146-19536646 GCF_977035675.1 Penaeus japonicus | reverse complement strand
AGATTTTAACGTTTAAAGCTAAAAGCATTGGTCAGATCAATCCAAATTAATGATGCCACACAAAAGCTCCAGTTGGTCCCACTTAAAACTTACTGAGATGAGACTATAATGGTGCCCAGATATCGAGTGCAATATTTCAAAATAAATAGAAGGATATAAATCATAAAAATAGATAAGAGGATTTAAGATTTACAAAGACTAATTGCAGGAAATACATCAAGACTATCGAACCGATAGTTCAGCAAAGCGAAACGACGTCGCAGAAATGTTTTTTGCAACGAAATAGGAGCAATTATCAAAGGAAATCTTGATAGAGGTGGCACGAGCAAGATCATTCATAAAAAAGACGCAAAGGTCAATTTCATACTAACGTAGATCTAACTTACATGATGGAACGAATGCTGGGCAACACACCCGTCACGGGAAGTGAAATCAGGATTTATAAACTGCAATGCAACTTTTTTTCCGATGATAAAATAATCCAACACATGAAGTGAAATCATTTACGAGTATCAAAGTGAAATCATTTTATAAAACAAACAAAGTCATACACTCATGATGAATAAGTTTTATTAACAAAGGCAAGCTCACATATTCGTAAAAAATGTTTTACTGAAAAGGATCTTGCAGACACACACACATTCGCCCCTGGAGGCAGAAGACGACCATCACCTCGAGAGTTACTAATGAAAAGAGGTTCCTCGCGGCTTCCCTTAGGTGTAGACACCTGACACATAATTACAGGCATCCACACGCAAGTAATGATTGTCTCGTGCTGCCCTCAGGAGGCCACAAATCACGGCTGTAATAACCCAGGGAGTCCGAGGCCACGACAGGTGTAACCACATCACGACCCGCGCTGAGGCACTGACACCTGTATTACACAAGGGAGCGTGTGGGTACAGGGCGCAGATCTTAATTACATGTTTCGAAGGAGCTGGGGGGGATACTCTAAAAAAGAAAAAAGAAAAAGAAAAAAACGATGTGCGCAATCACGAGGGAATTCCAAATGATCAAGTAGAAATGGACGATGATAATCTCGTGTGTATTTCATCGTGTAGACATGAAAGATTAAAAAAAAAAAAAAAAAAAAAAATCAGAACGTGAGATTTCCAACAACCTAAGACGTAGTATTTCAGATAATCGCGACCTATCGTGGGCTTAAGGCGATAGCGATCTGGCCAAGCCGTCCGCGCTGTGACGTTCGTGCATTGACGTCTGTCCTTTGACCTACGCGATTTGACGTGTGTTCTGCGCCGGGTCACGCTCGTCTCGGAACGCTCGGGCCAAGGCAAAGGAAGGATCTCGCTGCGTTATGGCACCTGGCGCCCCTGAGGAACAACATCTCATCTGCCATCCGCCACGTAATCAGGTTCGCCCACTTGCCTCTCCCGTGGCTCTGTTGCCGCTTCTTTTCTCCCTGTTCTTCGTCTCTTCTGCTTCGTTTTCTGTTTTTCTCTTCTTTGTGAACCTTCTCGAATTCTTCCTCCCCCTCTGTGTGTGTGTTCTTTTCGATTTCATCTGCGTGTCTGACCCCTTTTTTCCCTCTCTCTCAATTACCTTTCCCTCTTAGTTTATTTTCTCATATCCTCCTTCCTTCCTTCCTACTTCATCTTCTCCCTCCTCCTTCTCCTCCTCCTCCTCCTCTTCCATGTCTTCTCCTTTCTTCTTTTCCTCGTCTTCCTCTATGTCTTCTTACCCTTTTTATTCCGCCTGCCCTCATTCCCCTTTTCATTCCCTCTTACTCATCCTATTACTTCCTCTTCCTTATCCTCTTCTTGTTCATCTCCATCCTTCTCACTTGAAACTAACACTATATCTCAACTATAAGTTAACAATGTCATAACTTAATGCGATGTTTACGATTATATTTTTATATCGAAAATGATGACTGGCTGAATGTAACACGTCCGAATAACATTGCTGTCAGTTATTGAATAATCATCACCCTCAACTTGTCTATCATCTAATTATTATCATCACAAACCTGTTAAATGATATATAATCATCATCACAAACCTGTTAAATGCTATATAATTATCATCACCAAGCTGTCAGGTCAGTAATTGTCATCACCATCCTGTCAATTATGAAACGAGTATCATCACCAACCTGTCAATCATCAAATCATTATCATCACCAACATGTCAGCTTGTCATCATCATTAACCTGACAAGTGTATCTTCGTCTCGATAAGAAAAAGATATTGTCGTATTTTTCCCCTTCTCTCTCCTTCTTTTCTCTCCATTCTCTTCCCTCTCTCATTTCTTTTGATTCTTTATCTCCGATGTCTCTCGTATTTTCCTCTCCCCTCCATCTTCTTCTCTCTATAAATTCACTTTGTTTTCATCCTTCCTCTCTTCGTCTTTCGCTTTCGTTCTTCATTTTTTCCCTTCTCCCTCTTCTTCCTCCTTTGTTTTGCATTTCGTTCGCACCATTTACCTTCCTCTCTCGCCTTTGTCTTATTCATAGTTCTTCCCTTCCTTTCCCTACAGTGCTC
>NW_028234405.1:19524146-19526646 GCF_977035675.1 Penaeus japonicus | reverse complement strand
CTCTCTCACATCTCTCTCTCTTCGTCTCTATCTTTTTTCTCTCTCTTTCTCCTATTCTCTCCTCTCTCCTCACCTCTCTCTCTCGCTTCTCTCTCTCATCCCCTTCTCTCACTCATAAAGCTCTCCTCTCTTTCGTCTCTCTCCCCTCCTTCGTTCTCCTATCTCTCTCTCTCTCACTCTCTCTCTCTCTTTCCACTTGCTCTTTTGCGTCTCTCCCTGCTCTCTCTCTCCTCTACTCTCTCCTCTCACTCTCTCTCCTCCATTTTTCTCTCCTCTCCTCTCTCTCACTCTGTCCTCCATTGTCTCACACTCTCTCATCCTCTCTCTACCTATCCCTTCTCCATTTCTCTCTCTCTCTCTCCATTGTCTCTCGACACTCTCTCTCTTCCAGTTTGTCATTCCTCATTCTCTCTCTCTCTCTCCTCTCTCTCTCTACCATCTCTCTCTCTGATCTCACTCTCACCACATCCTCTCTCTGTCCCTTGCCTTGCTCTGCTCTCGTCCCTCTCTTCTCTCTCTCCTCTCCATCTCTCGCTCTCTCCTCTCTCACTTTCTCTTCTCTCTCTCTCCCCTCATCCTCTCTCTCTCTCTCTTTCTCTCTCCATCTCTCCTCGCTCTCTTCTCCATTTTTCCTCTCTCTCGCTCTTCTCTCTCTCTCTCTCTCTCCCTCCCTCCATCTCTCTCTCTTACCTCTCACATTTTCATCCTCGCTCCTTGGCTCTCTCTCTCTCTCCCTCTCTCTCTCTCTCTCTCTTCTCTCTCTCTCTCCTTGCCGTTCGCTCTTCTCTCACTCTCTCTCTCTCTCTCTCTCTCTCTCATCATCCGTTCTCTCTCTTCTCTCTCCTCACTCTCTCCTCTCTCTCCTCTCCCATCTCTCTCTCTCTCGTCTCTCTCTCTCTCTCTTTGTCCTCTCTCTCTCTACCTCTCACTCTCTTTGTCTTTTCTCTCTCTCTTCTCTCTCCCTTTCTTCGTCTCTCTTTCTCCTCTCCTCTTCTCTCTCTCTCTTTGTCTTCTCTCTCTCTTGTCCTTTTCCTGCTCTTTAAATTTTTCTACCCCCTCTCTTCTTTCTCTCTCTCTACTCCTCTCTCTCTCTCGTCTCTCTTGTCTTTCTTTCTCTCTCTCCCCTCTCCTGTCTCTTGGCATTCATTGTCTCTCTCCCTTCTCTGCTCTCTCTCTCTCTCTCTCACTCTCTCATCTCATCTTCTCACTGCTCCTCCTCTCTGCCGCTCGTTCTCCTCTCTCTCTCTCTCCTCGCTCTCTCTCCCTACTCGTCTCTCTCTCTCATCCCTCAATCTCCTCTCGCTCTCTCCTCTCATTCTTCCCACTAGAACAGACTTCCGTTCCTCTAACACCAAACCCCCCCATCGCCCCCCCCCGCCCCTCTACAGCACAGCAAGGCCGCCCATCTTTCTTAACCGCGTTTAGCCGAACCAAAATTTTGATTTACTGGCGTTACCAATCGGTTTTGAGACGGCAGGGGGAGTAGAGGGAGGGGAGGGAGAAGGGAGGGAAAGGGGAAGGGAAGGGGATAGGTGGATTTCCTCCCCCCCCCCCCTCCTCCTCGCCTCCCTCCTTCCTCCATCCTTCTCCCACGGTAATACCTCTCTCCATTCTGCCGTCCCCCACCTACCCCTCCCTCACCCTCCTTTCCCGCTTTTCCCTCAATCTCTCTCTGCTTCTCTTCCCCTCCCTTCAACCCCGAGAGCTTCCAGAGCAACTAAAAAGGAAAGACAACATGCCAGGGCGAACATGCTAACCCTGGCCACCCCACCTCTCTCTTTCTCCATTGTTTTATTTTTTTTTTTTTTTCTTTAACAACACCCCCCACCCCACCCACCCCTCCTTCTCACCTCCATTCCCCCTTTCTCTCTTCTTCTCTTCTCGCCCCTTCTTGTTCGATCCTTCTTTTCTTCTTCCCATCTCCTCCTCTCTTCCCTTTTCCCCCCTCCTTCCCTTTTTCTTTTTCCCACCCACCCGACCTTTTCCTCCTCCTTCCCTTTCTCTCACTCCTCTTCTCCTCTTCTTCCTTACCTTTCCCTTCAAATCAAACCCCCCCCCCAAACCCCCCTCCCCTCCCCCTAAACCCCATCTCCTGCCTCACTGTGTCATCGTTTGCAAACGTCTGATGGTCCATTTGTTCCTCTTTGTCTCTCTCCATATTTTATGTGACGACGTGAAAATACACAAATGAAAATATAATGTCGCGCATGTGCCTCCAGATACGATGAACGGCCCCTTTACAAGTAGAAAACCTGTAAATGTGCTACTGATGTATGCTGGCGATTTCCGGCTATCTCTCTCTGAATCGTCGTTATCGCTCCTCCCTCTCGTTATTTCGCCGTCCCTCGTCTCTCCTTCTCTCTTTTTCTTCTATTATGCGATCTTCCTGACGCACTCTTTCTTCAATCTATTTTTTTTTCTTTTACTTAATAATATATATATAATGATATAGATATAATAATACTATAATATATTTAATATATATATAACATATAATATA
>NW_028234405.1:19506646-19511646 GCF_977035675.1 Penaeus japonicus | reverse complement strand
ACCTCGCGCAATTAGACCATGGATGTGTTTTCTGCTCAAACGTGCAACTAATGAACATTCGTTACTTCCAAACACAGGGATAATAAACATTTACCATGACAAAAAAATCAAAAGAACTTGATGAAAACATACGAAGTTGAGAACACCGATTTTCACAGATAATGTTACTTGGCGAAACGAAAGTAACACCCTCAACAAATACACAACAAAAACAAAAACAAAAAAATATACACCCCAAAAGGAAAAACAAACAACTTAAAAAAAAACACACCGCCTTTTTCTTAGATTACCTCTCCGAAAACATAAACAAGAGAGGAAAAACGGGGGAAACAGCGACATGTTGCGGCCTATATTAGCAGGGACAAAGCGCATAACTGCTGCTCCGGCCGGGATAATGGCTCTACATTCTTATAATGACGGGCGTAAGCACCTGGGGTCTATTCGAAGACAACCTCCACATCACTACCACACGGTATATAATGCCTGTCGCGCAGAGAGAGAGGGGGAACTATTGCAATTTGTATATAGGAGCAGAGGAGTGGTATGTTATGATATTGCGCTGGTATGTGTGTGGGGGTGGAAGGGTTTTGTGGGTGTGGAGAGGGAGGAGTTGTGTGTGTGTGTGAGAGAGAGCGAGAGAGAGAGAGAGAGAGAGAGAGAGAGAGAGAGAGAGAGAGAGAGAGAGAGAGAGAGAGAGAGAGAGAGAGAGAGAGAGAGAGAGAGAGAGAGAGAGAGAGAGAAAGGGATAGAGAGAAAGAGAGAGAGAGGGAGAGAGAGAGATGCGAGAGCAAGAGAGACCGGGAGCGAGAGAGGGAGAGAAAGGGATAGAGAGAAAAAGAGAGAAAGAGAAAATGAGATAAAGAGATAAAGAGAACTAAAAGAGAGTGAGAGAGAGAGAGAGAGAGAGAGAGAGAGAGAGAGAGAGAGAGAGAGAGAGAGAGAGAGCTACAGATACAGACAGACAGACAGAAACAAAGAGAACGTGTGTAGGTATTGAGTGCATTCAAACGACCATGCTTGAACCTAAGTACAGCCACTCACGAGACCTCACGGACCGCACCTACCAAGGCAAACTTAGACGCCATTTTGTTCTCCGCCTCAAAAGAGCGTAACTCACATCCCGTTCTATATAATCCGAAAACCACCACTTCTGCATATTACAAATCTCATTTACTCCCTCGATCGTCCCCAACACGAAAACTAGAACCATACAAAATGTAAGGATATGAACCACGGGATCTATATTCCGTTCAAGAAAAAAAAAAGAAAGGAAAAAAAAGTGAATAACGATTTCCGTGAGTCCACCCAAAGCCCGTCTTACGAAATTATGAATGCAGTGCCTGTATATCAACTCGTGGTTCATGCTGTGTTATTCCGCGATATGTTTAAGTATTTTGCGTGTGTTGCAGGGCTAAATTCCAACAGTTGTGAGGGGGGATTAGTCCAATCTTCTGCTTTAAAGATGCATTCATGTTTGCTTTGAGATAATCAGGGGTAACGTACGGCGCGCCTGTGACATGAATTTCACGGATAAATTCATTTTAGGGGACTTTTGAGACCTTTTAATAGAACCTTTGAAGAAAAAATATATACCAGGTGGGTGAGGCAGTCAAATTGTACTTTAACTAATGAAAAAAAAAGTTAAGGATTTTAGAAATATGGATTGATAAAAAAGTAATAATACTAAGTACAAATCCTATCATAAAGATCATTATTAAGATATTAATGATAATGATACTAATACTGATACGAACACTGATGACTATAATAATAAAGATCATACAAGTGATAATAATAATGCAACTACTATTATTATTACTACAACTGCTACCACTACTAATGATAATGATACTAAAACGATGATAATGATAATAATGATGAAAATGACGGTGGTAGTGATAATAATGATAATAATGACGATGATAGTAATAATAATAATGATAATAATGACGATGATAGTGATGATAATGATGACAATGACGATGATAGTGATAATATCGACATTACTATCCAAATACTCCCACAAAACCACAACGAACGTCGCCGGTTGTTTGCTTTCTTAAGTTTCTGCTTAAGTTTCCTCTGTTTGCTTGTTTGTTTTTTCTTCTTGGATTGATCGAACGCGAACAAGTTGCCAAAATCTGTTGGGAAATATTTAAGAGAGTCTTGTCTTACCTTTTCTATATAGAAATTGGAGTTCTGTGCTTCATCATATTACGCTGAACGAATTGAAGCACGGATGATGTTAATTAATATTGTTAATTGTGAAAACAGTTATCTGATCTTGTTTTTATTATTATTATTGTTTTCTTTTAATTCAACCTATAATATAGTTTTGATGACAACGTTATTATTATATTAATTCTACATTTTAATCAACTGCAACTTAAAACAGTATTCATAGAAAAAAAACAATGTCTTTAATTAAAACCCATCTTTTATTTATTCATTATTTTTTTCATATATAATCCAACGACCATTCATAGCAACATGCCACATTTATGACATGTATAGAAAACACGTAACATATTACCATAATCTCTGGTTTGGCTGCATACCCTCTCGCAGACCGGTCGCCCCCTCTACCCCCCATCCCGCTCCCCTTCCCTTCCCCTTCCCCCTCCTCTCAAACCGGTCGCCCCCCCTCCCTCCCTCCCCTTCCCCCTCTCCTCCGCTCAGACCGGTCGCCCCCCTCCTTCCCTCCCCTCCCCCCCTCCTCCGCGCAGACCGGTCGTCCTCTCCCTCTCCCATCCCCCTTCCCCTCCCCCTCATCCCATCACCTCGCCATCAGGGTATAATCGTCTTATCTGGACGATCTGCGTGATGCTGTCGCCCTGAGGGAGAGGGGGGAAGAGGGGGAGGGGGAGGGGAGGGAGGGAGAGGGGGAGGGGAAAGGGAGGGAAGGAAGGTGAGGGGGAGGGGGGATGAGTGACGGGGGGGAAAGAGAGAGAGAGGGGGGTAGGGGTAGGAGGTAAGTAGGGGGGAGAGGAGGTGGAAGAGTAATAGGAGGGGGAGAGGAGGAAGAGGGATTGGGGGATGATGGAGAGAATAAAGGGGGAGGGGGAAGGGGGAGGGTAAATAGTAGAAGGAGGGGGAGGGTGAATGTACAAGGGGGAAAGAGAAGGGGCGGGGTAGAGGGGGTGAGGAGTTAGAGTGAATGGTAAAGAGGGGAGAGGGGGGAGTGTGAGAATGACGAGCGTGGCTGATGTTATTATGCGGGAGGTGTGGTCTCCCTTCCTCTCTCCCCTCCCCTATTACTTCTTTGCTATCTTTCTCTATCTATGTATGTATGTATCTATCTATCTATCTGTCTGTCTGTCTTTTCCTGTGTGTGTGTTTGTGTGTGTGTGTGTGTCTTTCTCTGTCTGTCTCTCTCTCTCTCTCTCTCTCTCTCTCTCTCTCTCTCTCTCTTTCACTCTCTCTCTCTCTCCTACCCTTTCCCTTTAAAATCTCTTCTTGCTTTCTCATTTGTTTGCCCTTCCTTGTTCACTCTCCTACCCTTTGTTACTCTTTCTCTTCCTGTACCTGAAGTTCTTTTATCTTTTTTTTCAGGCTCGACACCCCGAAGTTCAACTCTAAGTCGACCTGATACCCACTTCCAATACCAGCTTTCTGTGACAATTTTTAATTGGCCGCAGACGATTTATTTTTATGGACTCTTTCATTTATAGTTTTCGATAACAACATTGAAACAGGACCTTTCAATAACTAGAATAAAATAAGACCTTTAACTATCATAGACAAAAAGGACCTTATAGTAATGGAAATAAAACAAGGCCTCCCGGTAATAAATGCAGTATAGGACCTTTTGATATTTTTTTTTCCTTTTTTTTGCTAGGATAACTTAGCGAAATACCCACAAGCCCCATGTCGATGCCTCCGCGGAAGTATTGAGGTACCACCACTTTAAGAACACCTGCCCGGGATCCTTCAAAGCATCTCTGTTTTTGCCCCTTCCCTTTCATCCCCTGCTCTCCTTTCGCCTTAGCCTCATCAACCTTCCCAAAGCTTCACGAAAAAAGGAAGTGCAAGTGTGAAGTGTGTGTGAGCGCGTGTGCATAAGAGAAGCTTGAGATTAGGAGTGCTCTTCGGAGGGAATTTGATCATGGAGTATGTGAGTTAATTATAACATCGTGGAAGTAGGAAAGTAGGGCCATGCAAACGCTCCTTCCGGTTTAGTTTCTCCTTGAATAAAAAAAGAAAATGTTGTGCCCCCCCCCTCCCCTTTTCTCTAATAGACGCAAGACTAAGAAGAACACAAAAGATAGCACAAGAAAGAGACTTTGAGATATGAAAATTCTTCAAAGTGCGAAAGAACGTAGATGGAATGTACTTGCTCGTTATGATGCCAGTAACAGTATGATGAAGATGAAGTGTATATGTTCTTTATATTCAATAACAATAAGGAGGGAGAATTACGCAACATAACACAAGAGTAAGAAGTGGCCAAACGGTATTGCAACAGTAAGAGCGCGACGTAACAGAAATCAGTAAACAGTAACAGTAAATCAAAACTCAGAGAGAGCATGCAAGTGAATGGCATTTTGCAACACAGTAGGAAGAATCGCACGATCCAACGCGAGTATAGGAAGAGCACAATACAACACAAGGATAAGAAGAAGTACAAAAGGGTAACGACAAGCCAGCGCGTCACAAAGGGTCATCGAGGGATTAAAAGCCGCGGAGTCGACAGGCGTCGCAGATCGCCGTGAGGTTCATCACCGGAGTCAAAAGCACACTGACAGCTATATCCCTAAAGCCGATCAGCTGTAGCCAGCTAAGTGTATGAACCCCCGACAGTGTTACCAAGGCCAAGAGAGAGGGCGGGGTCATCGCGGGTGTGTAGGTCTACGTCACTGATTGTCACGCTGATGGGGGGGGGGGGAGAGACTTTACATTTGCATGACAATCAGGTCGGGAATCATAAGCGCTCCGTCGGCCGTACGATCTCGGGTGATAAAGACCAAAATCGTCTACGGTTTGAAGAGTGTGAAGGTGGG
>NW_028234405.1:19491646-19496646 GCF_977035675.1 Penaeus japonicus | reverse complement strand
AGTATAATGTATACAAATATAACATATATTTATCATATGTACTGTATTGAATATAGCTGATATCATCTCAGTATATATGTCACTTTTATATATATATATATATATATAATATATATATATCTATATATATATATATATAGGTATATATATATACATATAATTATATAATGTTTGTATAAGATATATATATAGTAGTGTAAAGTTCTATATATAATATCTATATTTATATATATATATATAATCTATATCTATATATGATATATGTGTGTGTGTGTGTGGTGTGTAGTGTTGTGTGTGTGTGTGTGTGTGTGTGTGTGTGTGACGAATGTCGAATTCCCTGAGTACTCCTGCATGTCTCACTGCTTAATCTCGCAATATCTTCCGCGCAACCTCCACTATAAGCTCCAGTCTCCCTCCCCGTCTCCCTCGCCTTAATTTGCGCCTGGCCTCTCTCTCTGTCTCACATTTCTAATCTCTCCCTTCCTGCCTCTTCCCATGCTTTCTCCCTTTTCTATTAGGTCTCGTCCGTTGCAGATCCACCAACAATGCAAGCGCATGACCCAAGGGCATTCTGCAACCAGTCACAACAATATGACTAGCCCGTGACGTCACACAAGAGGAGGGTTAAAATTCCTCGCAATTCTAATAATGATTTCCTCTTTTCCTTCGCTATTCCATCAACTATTTACAAAACGGGATTGAAAGACTTTAATAACAAGCATACAAAATTGGGGACGAAAAGATACAAAAAATAAAGTGACTTTAAGGTATTGGCATTATAATAATAACGATTTATCATTTTCTCAAAAACCTTTTTTCTATATATAAGTTTGGGGGGAAGATCTACTATCTGACACGTCACTCCGCCCAAAGACTGATGCCATAAACAGGCTCGATCTAATTACTTCCAAGACGTTTTCTTTGACATCTTTCGATAATGGACGAAGAGACGCCACGCCTCCCTCCCTCACCAAAAAAAAGGAAGAAAGAAAAACTTTGTTATTTATGTTAACACTACATACAGTGTCTCATACTTCTAATTAGGATGTTTAGGATATTTTCTGTGATATGTAGGGTATTTTTTTTATTTTGGCTTAATTGGGTGGTGCGAGTGTGAGGTGTGTGGTGTAGAGTTTTAGGTGTTTGAGGTGTGCGAGTTGTAGTGTGTGGTTAGATGTAGAGATATTTGGTGGTGTGGATGTTGTGTGTGTGTTATAAGGGACACAGACGATAGGTAGCATATATGTGTGCCTCTGCTTCCACCTCTCCTCGCCCACTCTCTCTCTTTCAACATCTCCCCTCCCTACCACCTCCCTCCCTCCCCCTACCTCCCAACCTTGGCCGTTCTCCACTCCTGTACCTCTCTCACTCTCCCTTCTCCCTCCGTTCACCCAATAACTCCCCTCCCTCTCTCTCTCTCTTTCCCTCGCCTTCCCTCTCCCTCTTCCTATATCTCTCTCCCTCTTCCTCAACGCGTATGTAAACAGAGCGAGAGATCACAACCAGGAAAGTAGACCCTAATGCTCCGCTTGAATGGGAAAAGCCACGTAGTTTATGCGCCGAGATAATCCGGGATTGAGATCGAGACAGGTTGGTTACGGACACATCAGGGAGAGCGGCTTAAATCCGCTACTGTCTTTCGGTCGAGCTTAGATTTGTTTAGTCATTTATCTATTCATTTCATTATTGTGTGTGTATATGTGTGTATATATATATATATAATATATATATATATATATATATATATATATATATATATATATATATATTATATTATATATGTATATATATATATATATATATATAATATACATATTTTTAAAATACTATATACAAAATAATATATATATGATATATAATATATAAATATATGACAGATAAACCCCACTATACACAAAATAGATTTATTGACTATATATATATATATGACAATAAACCCACTATATACACAAAATAGAATAATTTATTGACTAATATATATATATAATATATATATATATATTATATAATGTGTAGTGTGTGTGTGTGTGTGTGTGTGTTCTACTTTTTGTAATATGCTTTTCATAGGGTAGTGTGAGTGTGTGTGTGTGTGTGTGTGTGTGTGTGTGTGTGTGTGTGTGTGTGTGTGTGTGTGTTTTGGGGGAAGGATGGTTCTAACGGATTAGCTCTATCACTATAACACTAACTCTCATTCTTATTCTTTTACTATAACTATGATCATGACTGCATCAATCTGGCATCAACTCTAAGTGCATCCCTTTCAATAAACACTAAAACAGTCCATATAACTAGAATGCTAACACCAACATCATATTCCATAAGTATAATTAGAATACAGATACAAGATATATAAATGAAGGTCATGCATGGCATCAGATTTTTTGTTTTTTTTTATCGATCGTCATTATCTTAAAAATCTGGGGCGAATCGATTTGATTAACGTTCCTCTTTGTACGGGTCCGATGTATGTGGCCTTTGTTGTGATGCATTTTGCTATTATGGTAATCTAATCATCTATATAAACGTCTTTTTAAATCCTCTTCGTCCCTTTTTGTTTCGTAGTGATCATCAGGGATGTGTGATTAGTCCCCTTCTACCGCGTCATCTCCCTGTTATCATAATTTCCCGCTTTCCTTTTACGTAAGCTAGAACGGCTATCATGAATGATATAGAATAAATATTGATAATGATAAGATAAAACACGCCCCGAATGATTGAATAAACAACTATTCTAACAGTTCAAAAGAGAGATTACGGAATCATAAAAAGAGGTAGATATATGTATACAAAGTCAAATCTTTTGCAAGAAGACCAAAAGAAATCTTAGCTCTTCAAAAGATGATGTGGCAACTCACGCTGACAATCTTGCTCGGGTTCTTGCAAAGTTCACCTGAAGAGAGAGAGAGAGAGAGAGAGAGAGAGAGAGAGGGGGGGGGAGAATGAGAGAGGGGAGAGGGGAAGAGAGAAGTGTAGTGAGAAGTGTTAGTGTTGAAATAGTGATGATGAGAGAAGAGAGAGAAGAGAGAAGAGAGAGAGAGAGAAAGAGAGAAAGAGAGAGAGAGAGAGAGAAAAGAAGAGAGAGAGAGAGAGAGAGAGAGAGAGAGAGAGAGAGAGAGAGAGAGAGAGAGAGAGAGAGAGAGAGAGAGAGAGAGAGAGATGAAGAGAGAGAGAGAGATAGCAAGAGAGAGAGAGAAAGAGAGAGAGAGATGAAGAGAGAGAGAGAACTTATCCACTTGCGACTGGGAGAAGAGCTTTGCTGTTTCTCATTAACATATCGCTTTTGTAATGGCAATTAAGATTTCGATGCAGTATCACGCCTGTTATCCTTTTCTTTACGAGCCCTGCGCTCTCTCTCTCTCGCTCTAGCTCCTCCTCGTCTCTCTGTTCTCTCTCCCTCTCTCTCTCCTCATCCTCTCTACGCGCGCCCAGAGAGAGAGAGCGAGAGAGGAGAGAGACAGAGTGAGAGAGAGAGATAGGAGAGAGATAGAAGAGAGAGAGAGAAAGGAAAGAGAGAGAGAAGAGCGAGAGAGAGAGAAGAGAAGAGAGAAAGAGAGAGAGAAGAATGAAGAGAGAGAGAGAACTTACTCCACCATTGCTGCGACTGGAGCCGAGCTTTGCTTTTCTGAAACTCCATACATATCCGCTTTTTGTAATGGCAATTAAGATTTCGATGCAGTATCACGCCTGTTATCCTTTTCTTTACGAGCCCTGCGTCCTCAGTCCCACTTTTAATGGCGATGGGAACATCAGTCTGCCTTTTTGTCGGTTGCTTCTTCTTTGTCTCCTTCTTTTCTATTTCAGTCTGTATGGCTCTCTCTATCTATCTCTTTCTATCTCTATCTCTCTTTATTTCTATCTCTTCCTTTCTCTTTCTCTCTCTTTCCCCTCTTTCTCTCCCTCCCTCTCTCTTCCTCTCTCCCCCTCTCATCTACTCTCCACTCTCCCACTCTCTACCCTGCCTCTACCCTCTCTCTCTCTCTCTCTCTCTCTCGCTTCTCTCTCTCTCTCTCCTCTCTTCTCTCTATCCTTCTCTCTCCTTCTCCTCTCTCTCTAGTCTCTCTCTCTCCCCCTCTCTCGCTCATCATCTCTCTTCTCACTCTCCCGTTTCCTCCCCCCTCGTCTCTCTCTATCTCTCTCTCTCTACTCTCTCTCTCACTCTCTTCCCCTCCCATCTACTCTCTCTCTCCCTCTCTCATTCTTCCTTCTCATCTCCTCTCTCACTCTCGCTCTCTCTCTTCTCCTCTCTCTCTCTCTCTCCGGTATCTCCCGCTCTCCTCTCTCACTCTCTCTCTTCCTCTCTCCGCCCTCGTCCTACACTGTCTCTCTCTCCCTCTCTCTCCTCCTTCTTCTCTCATCTCCGCCTCCTCATCTCTCTCTCCTCCCTCTCTCTTCTATTCTCTCTCAATCTCTCCTAATCCTCTATCATCTCCATTCTCTCCGGCCTCTCTCCGTCCCTCTCTCTTCTTCACTCTCATCTCGAAACATCTCTCTCACCTCTCCTCCTCTCTCCACTTTATCCTCAAACACCTCATCGTAACTCCTCCTCAACTTCTAGACACATATCCACCTTCCAAAACAACACTCATTACAGCAAAACATCTCACATCCATCTCTCCGCCCCTCATTTCTCTCTCTCTCTCTCTTCCATCTCAATCTCTCCTTCACATCCCTCCATCTCTCTTTCTCCTCTACTCTTCTCTCGCTCTACGTTCTCCATCTCCTCTATTCTCTCTCTCTCTTATTTCGAAATCCTCCCTCTCTCTCCTCTCTCCCCGCACTCTCTCTCTCACTCTCTCTCCTCGTCCTCCTCTCACCTCTTCCCTCTCTCTCTCCTCTCTTCAGGCTTCTCATCCTCTCTCTCTCACTCATCTCCTCTCTTCGTCCTCTCTCTCTCTCTTCTCGCTCTCCCATCATCTCGCTCTCATTCCTCTTCCCTCTCTCTCCCTGCTCTCTCACTCTTTCTCTCTCTCTCCGACTTTTCTCTCTAACATCTCCCTCTC
>NW_028234405.1:19484146-19486646 GCF_977035675.1 Penaeus japonicus | reverse complement strand
GGCAAAAATATGGGCGACTTCTGCGTCCATAATTCTTAATGAAATCAGCTGTTATGGAGGCGGAGGGGGAGAATGGGTCATTTCACGCTTATTACTGTTATTATAAACATACTTCGTCAGAGGTCTGCTTTTTTCGCAAGATAATGAGGACGGCTGATAAATTTAGTTAATCCGCATGTAAGCACATGGAGTGCGGGTTTTAATCTTGGAAAAAAAGAGTGTTGTGTGTGCATGCACTGTAACCATTTCGGGGCGAGACGTCAGGTGATGGTAATGCTGATATAATTAATTACGTGAAAATTTTATCCCATATACAACTCTTGTCCCGTCTCCTTACCGTGCCTCCCCTCTACCTGGTTGACCTTCCTTTTCTCCCTTCCTTACGAGTACTTACACTCAGACTTCTTTTCCTCCAATATATCTCCCCTCGATCAAATCTCTACAATCCACCCCTCCCTCATCTGTCAAAGTTTTGTTCCGCTGGAGGAAACATCTGTTCTGACGTGTAAGAGCGCCCCTCCTCCCGCTCCCCGCCGCCGCCGGCACCTTGGGAGATGCGCCCCCTCGCTGCGCCCGAAAACCGGCTTGGCTATAATGCTAATAGCATTACCTATATAAACACAGATGTATCCTGTGCACCATTTAGCTGGTGGTTGTTGACAGCATGGATGTATGCAAGCATGGGTATGTGTATGTGTGTAAATATATATATATAGATATATATATATAAATATAAATATAAATATCTATCTATATATCAAATATGTTTATGTATGTATGTATGTACATAATATATATCTATATAATATCAATATATATAAAAATATATAATATATAAGTTATTATGTATATAACAAAAAAATAAAAATATATATAATATATATATATATAAATATATATATATATATATATATATATGTATAAATATAAAATATATATATAATAATATCTATACATATTATATAACAGTATATATGTATAATACATACATACATAAAAATAAATGAATATATATAAATATATATAAATAAATATCTAAATAATATATATATATAAATAACTAAATTAATGTTATGTATGTATATGTAAATAATAACAAATATATATCGAAATATAAATAATAATATAAAATATATATATATATATAGACTGTATGTATGTCATTTAAATGTATAATAAAACTATTAAAAACTAATATATATTATCTCTATAAGGTGCTTTGTGTATGTCTATATATACCACGGATGCTATGGGCGGAGGATGGAGAAGGAGCAGCGGGGAGCGGGTATATATTATGTCTATATAATAAAAATAATAATAAATAGATATATACGTAAATTTTCTATCTCAACCTATATATATATCATAAATATATATATAAATATAGAAAGGACTATATATATATAAAAATCTTAACTTATAATATACCAATAATCTCCATCACATACATATAAATATCAATTATAAAACTAAACATCTAAATAAATATCTAAATACACAATAAAGTATAACTAAATCCAATAACTCAATAATAAACATAAACACATCAATAACTATCACACACTCACACACACACACTCACACTTTCATGTCAAGTCATTCACAGACTCACACACACTCACCACACCCACACCCACTCTACTCACACACTCAGTCACACTCACACACAAACACAATCTCTGATCTGACAGATCGATTCAGACTCATACACCTCACACACATACCCACACACACAACCACACTCACACACAAACAACACACACCACTCACAAACACACTCACACACAACACGGGGTTTTGGAGGCCCTGAACACACCACACAATCACATCACACATATGATAGAGATGTATTAAGAGTAGATAGAGATATATATAAAATATATATATATGAAAAGAGATAGAGAGATAGTTGATATCTGATATAAATCGGAGAATAGATAGAGTATAGAAAGAGATAGATAATAGTGTGTAAATACACTGGAAAGTTCCTTACTTATTTGTTATAAAATCTTTGCCTTTTCATCCGTATAAATCGATGTATTGAGGATTCATATACTGTAAAGTAAGATGTGTATTGTACAAGTTATAAGCTTTCCTTATTAAGGTCTATATGATATTTACAAAAAAGGCAGATACAAAATGCTGGTTCCACAAATATACATAATTTCTATGTGATAGAAATACAATTACATTTATACAGAGCCCTATTAGACGACATGTAAAAACAGACAAATTTATGAACACATACAGCAAACAAACACATGTTCTTATACTTATTAAGCAAAAAAAAAAAATTAATCGAAAATTATCTCTACAACTTATTTTCACGTCATTCGGGAGAAATACACCTCCTAGGAACGTGTTCGAATAAGAACTAGAAATGAGGATAAAAGAACAAACAGACAAATAGATAAATAGCTACATAAAAATAAGGACGAGGGTCTAAGGTATGATAGATAAGAGGGCCGATGACAATAATCCCGGGCTTAGCGACCCCCGG
>NW_028234405.1:19479146-19481646 GCF_977035675.1 Penaeus japonicus | reverse complement strand
ATACACATATATATATATATTTATATATATATATATAAATATATGTATATATTTATATACATATACATATACAGTATATATATATAATATATATATATATATATATATATATATATATATAATATATATATATAATATATATGTATATATATATAGTTATATATATATAAATATATGTATATACTTATATACATATACATATACCGTATATATATATATATATATATATATATATATATATATAATATATATATATATATATATACATATATATATATGTATATATATATATATATATATATATATATATATATATACATATATATATATTTATTTATAAATATATATATAAATAGATAAATATATGTATATATAAATATATATATATATATATATATATATATATATATATATATATATATAATATATATATATATATATATATAATATATATATATATATGTGTGTGTGTGTGTGTGTGTGTGTGTGTGTTGTTGGTTGTGTGTGTGTCTGCGTGTGTGTCTGTGTGTGTTTGTGTATACATACATACATACATGTGTATATATATATATACATACATATATATTTATATATATATATATATATATATATATATATATATATATATTCCCTATCTAGATACAGAGCGTGGCCGCGAGACGTCACCGCCCTCAGCCGTCCTGCGCAGTAGGTCAGCGCCAGAAGACCTGTTATATCTAGTGATCATGATCGTGAGTACAGCAAAAAAAAAAACTTATCGTGGATGCAGCAAGAGCTCAGTGTGGATAAAGCGTATCCATCACGTGAATCTAGAGCGATATAGTGTCGATTTCGTCCCGTTTTCTGTTATGCAAATGCTTCCTTGAGAAGCTTATGTGCTGGATTTTGGAAAGGCGGAAAATGCGCAGGTGACACGCGTGGGCTGGCGACGGTACTGTTGCTCCTCCGGATTTTGTCTTCTTTATCATTTGGCCCTTTTGGCACGCACACGCACACATATATAGATAGATAGATAGAGAGTACATTGGTGTGTGTGTGTGTGTGTGTGTGTGTGTGTGTGTATGTGCATGCATAGCTGAGTGTACCATAGCGGTGTCCCATTAATTTCTAGACACCTCACTATGGAAATCACAATTTCAATAGTTTAATTGGTTAACATGGTTAGCTTATACCATACTATTTTGCATATGTTACTGTGATAGCAACTAAACCCAGCACCGATTTTTCAAACCCGAATTCTAATAACAAGCCTCAACAGCGGAACTTATATACAGGAAATATTGATCCCATTGCGGAGCGAAAGAGATTCCAGTCCTCTCGGCTTCCCTCCTCAATTAGGGCTTCGAGAACCACCTTTTGAATCACCAAAGGGCTTCGTTACCAGCCCGTATCCTCTCCAAGACCTCCCGTGCCTAAACTCCTAATTGCAAGGTATGTCTTCTCGAAGAACTTTCGCGTTTGAAGAGGATACTCAAAAGGGGCTGAAAGATACCAGAAAGCCGATTACTTATTACTTCACGAGGTTCCAGTTTTAGAAACATCACATTTTCCGAGTTTTATTCTTGGGTTTGAAACGCTGGAGGAAGACAGAGGCGAGCCACGTGAAGCAGGGGGCGAGACACGTGTCGAACGCGAGGTTATCGGTACGTGGGCGTACGTTGTATACTGATTTACTTTCAACGGTTTTTCTTTTCTTTTCGAGCCTTGATACGTTCTTGTGTCTCAGTTATTTCAATTACTATTACTTCATCACTCTGTTTATAGACTAACTATAAAGTAAATCATTCTAAATACTTTAACCCATGAGATATTACCCCAAGTTTATGTTAGATAAGAGTTTCCCTCTCTCTTCAAGAGAAAAAATCTCGGGCGCACTCAGTTCCGAACTCCTATGTAGAGAGGAGCGCCTAAGCCCCCAGATTCGTCTCGAAACGCGAGCTTATGTACTATTCTCCAGCAATTTCAAGTTGGTTTAATTTCTTTTCAGAATCTCTTCAAGCGGTAAACTCCACCTCTATAATAAGCCTAAGGCAAGAGGGGGAATTGTGTCTCTGGGAAGCTGTTCGAAGAGGAAATTGTTTGCAAAATGAGAACTCTTCAGAAATGTAACAATGGAATATTTGGAAGGATACGAGCACAACTGATTCTAGTTGGTAGCAGATGCATGATTATTGCATGCAGTCATATTTTAGATTTATTGCAGTATCTGAATTGAAACAAGGAAGAATAGGAGAGCTTCACGATAAGAAGAGATATTAAACTCTATAATATGTAATGCCAAGAGGATGAACCAGCAGTGTTATTAACCAAATTTTGTTAAATGCATATAGATCTCTAAAGGTGGGAATTACATACGCGCTTCTTGAATGTTAGTAACAGCAAGGAAAGCTCATTTCAAACATTTGGTTTCTGACGTTAGTCTGACTTTGTTCAATGTGTTGTCATGATGAAACATTGCTGAAGAAGTTCGAGAGGCGCCAACGGGACCTGCAGACAGTTA
>NW_028234405.1:19464146-19466646 GCF_977035675.1 Penaeus japonicus | reverse complement strand
ATCTTTTTAATTTGTTGTGACAAATGAGAACGCAGGAATGAACACGTCCGTTTTATACTAAGCGTGTATTCCTTTCTCATTTGCATATCTAAATGAATCATTATTTCGAGTCTTACCTGAGCATCTTGTATTTAGAAGACTCTGAGAAGATTTTTCATAATCATCTGACTCATTCTGTATTTAACATGTAACATAATATTATCAGTTCTTGAGGAGAGAATGTGTATGTTAATAATAAAGCACTGGTAACTAACACTATCATATAATAATATCATCTCTTCTAACCTCTGCCTCTATCGCCTACTATCAGTAAAGTAATAACAAATAGTGAAAAGAGGCAATCGTAAAAGAAGGAAAGAGTAGTAATGGAAAAAGTATGAGAATAAAAAAAATAAAAAATTGTTGGCGATAGTGATGCCACAGAAGCTACGAGTGCCAGAGTCGGACCGTGGCACCTTGGCTAATATGCGCCCATCATTAAGGCCTCGGTTGCAATTAGAGGAAAGTGCCCAGCCAAACCAAAGGGTTCGGTAATGGCACCCAGTCGGGCGTAACAGTGCCAAGGACGACAGTTTTAACGTGAGTTCTAACAAAGAAAAAAAAATAACGAAAAAAAAAACAAAATAAAATAAAGGTAATCAAATAAGGATAAAAATAGCACTGTCCACCTGATGCCCCCCTGTGCCACGAGGACACAAAATGGCGCACTACTTCGGAATTAACTAGATTTTTATGGCACTGCGAGCGTTGCACTGCTCGTATGAGGCACTTTGCAATCGCGGATTTGTTTACCTGTTGGTTTTAGTGATATTAATTGAAAGCTAAAACGGCTAACGAGGTTTAATTGATAGTCACACCGGCGCCGCAAACAATCTCAGGTCATATTGATTACATCATAAGAATTTAGTCATTTGCACTGCTTTTTAAAATGCTGTTGCTCATTCTTATTATGCAATTGCATACGGGAGAGAATATGCTTGCCCTGTTTGGTTATTTTCCCTGTCAGTACATTTTTGTCTAGTGTTATTGTTGTTATTATTGTTGTTATTATTACCATATTTGTTGGTATTATTATTGGCATTAATATTTATATCGTTATTGTTTTCATTGTTGTTATCATCAGTTTTATAATCAATATTGTAATCATTATCATTATTCTTATTACTATCATTATTGTTCTTTTTATTATTGTTATCATCATTATTACTATGATTATTATCATTATCATGATTATTATATCATTTAATTATTATTAGTTTCATTATTACATTACCATTGCCATCCTTGTTATAATCATTGTTGTTGTCATAATTATTACTAATACTATGATTATCATCATCATCATCCTCATTACCACTAACCTTTTATTCTCATTCATTACTAACAAATGTTACTACTAACTATCGTCGTATTCATCATTACTATTCGCATTTCCATCAGTTCCCAAACAAACTAGATTTTTTTCCAAAAACAAAAACAAAATCCTTAGAATCCAGAAAAAAAAAACATAGAGAAATGCGTCATTCAATAATCTCACAATGTTTCCTTAAATCGGGAATCTCCATATTTGTGTCGTACTAAATCGCCAGAAGGAATATTATTTATACATTATTTTATCATTCAGGTCATATTCATTGGTTTATTTACGTCATATTTTAGTTTGATGGAGTTGCCGTCGTCACGCCCAGATGTCGTTAGTGTCGTCTTGAGTTTGTCTCCGGCGGTCACGTGTCGTAGTTTGTCGGACACCTTGATGATGACAGCTACAGATCACGCTGGGGTCTCTCTCCTTCGGCTCAATTTGGCTCGAGTTTTGTCCCCACCTTTCCCTTCGTAACTCCTATAATATATAACCCCCCCCCCTTCCTCCCCTTCCTGAATCTATAACACCTCCCTCATCCCCCATTCTGTGACGTCATCCTATCCCCCTGCCCCCCTCCACTCTCACCCGCCGTACCCGACCTTTCAACCGCCACACCCATATTCACCCAACCAAAAAAATAATAACAATGGTTGACTCTTGACTCGGCTGCTCTATTCTCTCTCCCTTTCTCCACCCGTTCGTTTCTCCTCCTTTTCCCTTCTCATCTTCTCTTACCTTATTCTTAATTTCCTTCCTTCTCTCCTTCTCTTGATTTTTTTCTCTTTCCCTCCCTGCCCTCCTTCCTGGCCTCCCTCCTTCCTACTCCTCCTCTCTCGTTTCCCTTCTCCTCTCACTCCCTCCCTCATAGCCTTCCTCCTTTTTCCTGCTGTCTCCTTATTTCTCCTTCCTTTTGCTCTTATCCTCCTTCCTTTCCCTCCTTCTTTCCTTCCTCCTTACTCATCTTCTTCCGTTCACTCCTACTTCTGTCTCCCTTAACCTCCATCTCCTCCTTCCTCAATTTTCTACTACCTTCCTTTCTTGCTTTCCTTCATCTGCCAGCCCCCCTCCTTCCCTCTTTTTCCTTCCTACCTATATTCCTATCCTCCTCCTACCCTCCCTCCCTTCCCTCCCTTCCCT
>NW_028234405.1:19401646-19406646 GCF_977035675.1 Penaeus japonicus | reverse complement strand
TAGAGGGTGGGGAAGAACACGAAACAAAAAAAAACGCTAAAAAAATAAGGGCGTACATCAATGCACTGAGACGAAACGGAATAACTGAAAACGTGTGAGAAATGATAAGAGAGAGAGAAACAGAAAGACGGCTCAAGATGAAATAGACATTCGGTGAGGTTGGAGAAAAAAAGCCAAGCCACACGATGATAAAGAAGCGAGAGAAGAAAAATAAAACGTGGAGTTGAAGACAAGGGACACGCGCGAATAAGAAAGAGTACGAAATAGGAATGATATTCAGTGACGTCAGAGAGGGAAAAAAAGGTCAGTCAGTATCAGCGATGATGAAAAGAGACGAAAAAGGAAAGTTGAAAGCAGAGGACACCGATGATCAAGAGCAAGTAACACATCCTCGGGAAGCGGAAGCAGAATGCTTTAGAAGATGAAGATGATCACACACACACCAGAGTCCGCGGGTTGTTTACCTTCGCTGTTTCCCATTAGCTGTCGAGGGGGCTTGTTTGAACCGTAACAGGGCCTTTCGGTTAATAAGGCATGCAAGTGAAACATCGGTATTTACAGGTAATTAGCCACGTTGATGGAAATTAATCTAATTAAGCGGTACATGAACTTCCAGCATTCATTAGCGTTCACTTTATAAGATGAGTGGAAACACATTCGAAAGGTATCTAGTAAGAGGCTACGAACTAGTCAGAAAGGTTGTCACGAAGAGTCCTAAGCAAAATAATTTCATAAAGAAAGACGAGGGGAAATAGTGAGAGGATAATAATAACATTCATGATAAATGACATTAAGGATTTAGACACACATTCACATTCACACACACACACACACACATATGCACACACACACACACTTAAACACATATATGTGATGTGTGCATACATGTGTGAGTTGATTTGTATGTAGGTTACACTAAGTTAAACTAATAGCCTTGCAATTACAACCAAGGAAAACATTGTGAATACAACTCGTAGCAATGTGCCATACATGGTACATTATGAAATGTTATGCATGTATCATCTTCATCACTACTGATATCAGCGCACAGTGAGGAAAATTAGTGAGGGCAACATTTTGAAATCAAACAAGATAATAGATATCAGACACGAAGAAGGATAAGGGTAATCTATCTATAAGAGAAATATTCCGAAGACAAGGTTCTATAATAGTTTACATTGAATTAGATAGTCTTTCTTACATTCGACTGAGCTGTAATGGCACTTTTTCATCACAAAACTTATACAAAAAATAACGTAGTTTCGCATTATTGCAAGGTGTATTACTCCCAACTGAATTCATATCTCTATGAACAGAAAGGCTTTGCAAGCACTGCTGAAAAAAGGATTAGAAATCAAAGACGAAGACAGTGACAGAGAAAAGGATTATCAAATTTGGAATAGTATTTTTTGGTATGATTTTATTGATGACGTAGAGAAAGAAGCATTAATATGCATCTTTTTTTTTCTTTTTTCTTTTTTTTTTTTTTTTTCTTTTTTTACAAAAGTATTCGCTATAAAATTGTTTCCGTAAAACTGAGCATGTGAAAGGGAGCCCTATAGTCAACGAGACGCCAGTTGGTCTGACTTAACCTTTCGATGAACAATTGAGAAAAAAGAGACATTTCCATTTTATCTACTTCTGCAGTTGCTGTTATGAGAGAGCGAATATTACGCCGTTGAAGGGACAGTGTATCTACGCTAGCTCGAGAAATAAAGGTAAAAGGAACCATATCCTACAGAAACACTGGGCAGTAGACACTAGACCACTAACACTATAGAAACACTAAACACTAGCCCTATAGAGACCGGTACTTCACTGACCCTCCAATTAGAGATGAGATAACGAGAAATTTGTCTTGTGTAGCGTATCGAAGGGTAACGGAGTGTGCGTAGGAACCTCCTGCTGGCAAGGGCTTTGGTGTCCTCCTCGGGTATTGATCGAGGCTGTCACAAAATCTTGACACGGAAGGAAGGAAGGAAGGAATAAGTTCATAGAGATAGATGGAGAAATGTGTATAAGTATCCACCAACTGGGCACAGAATTGAATTGCTGGAGGATAAACTAAAGGGGAAGCATGATTGTCTAGGTCTGTTTAGGAATTTAGAAGAAGCGCCACACGCTTCCTGTGCATTGGGTATTGTCTCTTGCCAGCCTGGTCGTCGAAGGGCGGACTACGGAGGATTAATGCTGGGCTCCAGGATCTTTCACTGAGCTCCTGTGTGTGACGCGAGGGAGAAGAAGGGCGAGGATTCCGAGCCTCAGTACAAGAACGTGACAAAGAAACATAAGCAGCAGAGACGCAAGATCCGGTAGTAATTTGTGCCAAAGGATCATCGCATCGGGGCCCCGCTTCTTCTTGTTCGTCTCTGCCAGTGTTTACACGGCGGGAGAGCCTCGAGATATTGCTGTAGGAACCTTTTCTGGGAGTAGACACAGAGAAAAAGCCTGAGAGCCCCGACACTGCGTGAGGTCCCCCCCCCCCTCCCCCACGGAGTGCGGCGGGTTCATAAGATACTTCATATGTAGGGTAAAGAAGGCGGTGTCCCACTTCGAGCCGCTGCGCCCTTACAAACATGTAGCCTTGAACAAACAGGCGACGCCTTCAACCACCTCTCATATTGGACGTATCAAAACAATGCGCCGGCAATGTTGGGTCAGGGGGTAGGGGCAGGGGCGGCCAGCAGGGGCGGCCAGCAGGGGCGGCCAGCAGGGGCAGTCGACAGGGGTGGAAGGGGAGGAGGCGAAATGATGAAGGCTCACCGTGAGGCTTTTAGGGAGAAGTTGGAGTTACAGAGACAGAAAAAATAAGATTTCCTCATTACAAATGTTTTCATTGCCACTTATTCATCCAAAGAAAAAACGTTTTTTGTGCGTTTCATAATGTAAGCAAGTGTAATTCTGCATTTTTAGCACTGCTGAAAAAGTGTGTTTAGGACGTTCTGTAAATGATTTCGTTAATCATTTATCTTTACGGATTATTACTGGATGTGATAATTTGTTCTATGATAAAAAAAAACTCCACTAGTTACATATTGATGAAAATGTTAAAACACGTATATATATATACTTACATACTGACATATATAATGACAAACATACGCATATATACATTTGATACATGGATACACACACACACACACACACACACACACACACACACATATATATATATATATATATATATATATATATATATATATATATATATATATATACATACATATATATACATATATATAAACATATATACATAAGAACGAGTAATATATAATACATATAATAGTTATGAGGCGTGTGCGTGCGTGCGTGCGTGTGTGTGTGTGTGTGTGTGTGTGTGTGTGTGTGTGTGTGTGTGTGTGTGTGTTTGTGCGTGCGTGCGTGTTTGTCTTCAAAACAAAACAGATATCAACTCAAATACTTTTGCAGTGTGTAGGCAATGTAGCGCAAGAAAAAAAAACACTCTACGTGGGGAAGAAAAGGGGAGGAGGTGTTGACAAACGAGCACGGGAGAAAAATATTCAAGATTGAAAATTATGCATATCAGTGAATGATATTTATATAACTTAGAGCCGTCATTGCGTTAATCCATCATTTGTTTTATTAATCTGTGCAGCTTGTGGACACAGTGACAGTTTTAGAAGCCCTACGGTAGGGGGGGGGGCAGCTGCCACTCGTCCCCCCTGTATGTCCACACACACATACATGAATACATACATAGGGAGCGTTAGATGTAATATAAGATAAACGACTGAAATGAGAGACAGGGATACAGCAGAAGTCAACCCTACAAGATCTGATGAAATGCGTGGTCTCGAATTTTAAAATTGTTCATTGTATTGCACGTCAAGCAAAAACGATAAGAAAAAGTAAGTTGTTCATAGAGAACGCATCGCAGCGGCCAGAACAAAAGGCAGGAAAGAGCTTTTGTTGAGGCCATCTCAAGTGGGCCAGAGGAAGCAATATTTCTGTCGCGATTCCAAATCAAGCGTCTGTGTTTACCTGTGCCCCCGGGCGAGGCCATGATGAGGCTGCGGGTGGAGCTGGGCAGGGGGGGAGGGGGCAGGACGCAAGGAGAAGGGGGAGGGGCAGGGCCATGGGCGAAGAGGTAGGGGCAGGGTGTTGGAAGAAGGGAGAGAGGAAGGCCATTGGGAGAAAGGAGAAAGGGTCAAGAGAGAAGGGAGAAGGAATGGCCAAAGGTGAAGAGGTAGAGGTAGAGTGCAGGAAGAAGGGAGAGGGAGAGGGCCAAGAGTGTAACAGTGGGAGAACACGGAGACAAAGTGCAGGGAGAAGGGGGGCAAGGGTGGGAGGGGGGGCAAAAGGGAGAGGTGGAGATATGTGCAAGGAAAGAAGGTAAAGGGGGAAAGATAGGACAATCTCACCACTAACTGCAGAAGTGTATAAAGAGAGCGGAAGAGATGAACGGATCGAGGACGTAGGAGCTTTGGGTCTGGTCTTTTGATAAAGGGATAACGAGGTCGTCCCGGGTCGGTCGTCTGGTCTTCCTGCTGTTTAATCGCGGTCGAAAGTTATGCTCTGCGATTGAAGATGCTCTAGAATTCAACTTTCAGACCGTTGCCTAAACCTTATATGTAATTCTTCCTCTTTCCTTCACAACGATCACGAAGAAAATACGCACGTCGACCAAGCTCTGACTTCAGCATTGGAACAAAACATAGACATGCTAATACTAGTTGTATTTTTTCCAAGACTTTATAAAATACTATATCTTAATGTACGTTCAGATATAGCATTTACGAGTACGTTTTAAATTGCAGGAGAAAGTTGTGTTATAAGTAATAATGGCTGTTTAGGGTATGAACATAGAAGTAACAACACTAGTGATTGTAAGGAATGGTAGATTAATAGTGGTGCATTAACAAATATCTTATTCGTTATCTTTACTCTGCATCTCCTGGCCGCCTCTCTTGTTTAGAAATAGACTGACAAGGCAAGGTAGATAAGGGCCAGTCAGCAAATTTAACTAATGCTATTTATAT
>NW_028234405.1:19376646-19386646 GCF_977035675.1 Penaeus japonicus | reverse complement strand
TTCCTATATAAACATGATAAACATTAAAGAGGAACTCAACTGAAATAAAATAAATTTTGAAATGTTATCAAAGAAAACAAATTAGACAAACAGCCATATTTAATGAAGACAAATCTAATTCTCTTTATCAAACAATCAAATATCTACAATCATATAGTTTTTTATCATTTTACTACAGAAATGAACAAATCAAGTCACACGTACCTCCATTTGAAAGCTAGTATCCGTTTCTTCCATGGGCGTTAGGAAATCGGAACTAAATATTTCTGTGAATATCAACGATGCTAATCCAGCATAGTCACCTGTTCAAAAATGGGAAGTGAAAATTTGTACATGACCATCAGGATTAACTTTATATAACACTTACACACATGTGGATATAACTGGGGACATTACGATAACAAATGTCATATAAGCATGAAACCTAAGAGCTCTTTAACCCAACTCACCCACAGCTAGTCCTTTGCTATCCCACCACTCTTCCACTGTGGCGAACTTGTGTTCATGCAGCCCACTCTTCCTTGATCCCGTCTTGCTAATGCTCCTATCTAGAATACCCACGTTCTTTGGACCAGAGGCATTCCTCCCGTGGATGGCATCCAGCTGGCTCAGCACAGCCCCCATGTCACTCTCAGTGGACTCTGCTCCCAACTGGTACACGATCCGGTTCAAGACGTGCGATGGGTAGAAGTCCTCAATCAGTATGGTTGCCTGTTTCAGGGCCAGCTTCAGGTCCCGTGTTGTAAGCTTCACCTTCGATCTGAAAAGGATCATGTTCTTGAAGTTCCTACCCTGAGAAATTTAATGATAAAGGGAAAACTAATAGAAAATAATACATGTATGACTGGTAAACAACAGTATGCAAGGAAACCCCTCATATCACTTAAAAAAGAGGGAAGAGATCATGGAAAAAGTATAGAAAGAAAGAGTAACAAGAAAAGGAAAAAGAAAAGGGTTGGGGAGGAGAAGAAGAAAAAGGGTCAGTTGGATTGTATATAAATAAAAATGAAATGACAATGATAAATCAACTAGGATTAAGAACAATGAAAGGAAACTTCCTGCAAAGGAGTCAATCATTACCTAACATTCAGAGGCAACCCAAGAGTCAAGTCTCTTCTCCGCCTATCAATCTTTTCTTGCAACGTGAAGCTAAGATCTCTAACTTCCTTTTCTACTCGTTCGTAGTTGCCCGTTTTACCAATGACTCCACTAAAGGGACCAAAACATCGCTGAACATAATCTCTGCAATTCAGAAAAATTATATTTATTATCATTTTTGTCTTCATAATCATTATCATCGTTATTCATATCATAATGAAAATCATCAACAATGCTAAAAAAATTACTATCCTCAATAGTAACCATATCAAGCTTTACACTCTCAAACTTACGTGTACTCAACGAGGGGTTTGTATATAATTGTTTCTGTTTCCCTTTGGTAGACAGCTAACTCATCCATTTCTAGTCTTGCTTCAAATGCAGCAAGTGCTTGCTCACAGCTTATCTAAAAAAAATGAAGAAAATAAAGTTGGAATAATTCTTACAGTACCTACAATAATTATAACAATTATTTTTCATTATGATGTTGCTTTATCATAACTTTAACTTCAACAATGTATATTGTATGTTATTTCCACTGTCCAGCTACATGTATGATCAACTGGCATGCCAGCCATACAAAAACCCATGACATGATATGATACCATGTCATCTGTCCTTCACAAGTTAATACTCTATTTGAGAGTTAATAGGTAAACAAACTGTCTCAAGCAAAATAATGGATTTTACAAACAGCATAAATGTGCTTGCTCAGCCTCCGGATAAGTTTTATTTTAAAGAGAGACTGCTTGAAGCATTATATTTGAACATTTCAGTCATTCATTGAAAACTAGAGTGTTTTGTGTTTTGTTTTTTTTAAAATTGTAGTATATTATCCATATTAGCTCATTATTTTCTTTAAACTCAGTGTTAAATTTTTTTTAATAAATATAAACTTTACACTGCAACGCTAAGAAATTGCAAACCAACCTGGTAGAAGAAGTTGTTGTGAAGCCCTGGTCCAGCTATGCGTTTGACCAGGAAACTATCAGAAGCTGGAATTCTGCCCCTCTTCTTGATGACTGAATGAAACATCACTGTATCCCAAAAGTGCCGCGATCCTCTACGGAACAGTCCATCTGTCAAAAATACCAGGAATGTGAAAAAACTAATGTGACAAAAAAATGTGTATAACACATGTGTTATAACATAAACTTTCCTAAGATATCTGAGTAAACTGCAAAGATAAATTGATCCCTAAAAACATTTATGAAGAAGAAGAATACCCACTCATATCCATTTTCTCTTCTATATTTCAATCAACAAAAATTATTCAAGACAATAATTCTTACACAGCAGAACGATGGCAGCAAACAATGGACAAACAACTGTTGCAGTGAGGAATGCTAGTACTGGTTGCAAGATACCAAGAATGATGATATGAAGTCCAACTGCTTGTATAACTGGGCTCCACTTCCTCATACCCGTGGGTGAATCTAAGTCATATATGATTATGCAGACAATGTGAGTAAGGAAAACACATGCAGGTACCCTGAAAAGTAAAAAAAAAATTATTTCATTTTATTTTATTTTTTACAAGATGGTATAATTATTTATAGACGTATAATAATCATTATGCAGAAACTATCCATTACATTAGTTGTACTCATTAGTTGTATTGCATCTATCTATAACAGTATATAAGAATATTGCTGTTCATTACACAAACTGGCTATGTGATGATGATTATAATGTCCCACTTCCTAACCATGAATAATAAAATAATTACATAATAATATTACTCCATGACCCACTCAAATTTCCCACCTCATACGAAGTTTGGTAACCGTTTAATCAAAATTGCTCCCACAAACGATTAAGACTCCAGGACTTACCAGAAGGGTGCGGCAATAGCAATTGCCATTGATCCCATAGACACAAGAAGACAAGTGAGAGGGAAAACAGTTGTGAGAAGTAATGTGCCAACAATGCCTTTCATGACATAGTTCCAAGCACGATTCATATGTCTTGTAACTCCTTTACCAATGAAGCCTGTGGATAAAGGATTAGGTTAAGTTCACTTACTCTTCAAGTTCCACTGTATAGAAAAAATTTAAAGTAAGTGATATTTGGGAACATTACACAAAATTGACAGGAGGACCTGCTGTTCTTACCTGTGTCTGGTGTCGTTTCAAAATGTGTGCGGGATTTGGAAATGTGTCTCCACAACATCCTTAGTCTGGAGACTAGAGTTGGTGTGAGTGAGGCTTTGCTGGGACACACTGTGCCATTCACCTAGAAGCAGGAGGTTTAAATGTACTTTGTGGAAAGCTTCATAATGTCTTTTTTTTTCCTTCAGTATTTTCATCCTTTCAATTAACATTCAAAAATACCTTTTATGCAACTTGTTTTATACCACCTTTCTCTCATTCTTGTCTTCGCTAATAAGATTCTATGCATGATTAATATTTTCGTTTTCTGCATCAATGGCTAAGTGGTTTGAATTCATATGAACTTATATCCCTAAATAATCAAAGTCTTACTTAAGCAAATTGTAATTATCATGATTATACTGGATTAATAACTATCAAGTTAAATGCACAATAAAAGTACATAGTTCTCCACATTCCAAACAACAATACTTGATGTGTTGTGTCTATATTCACATACCTGTGATAACTCAAAGTCGGACATAAAAGGATCTTGACACAGAAGTGCTCTAAGACTGACTGGTGAACACAAAGGTAGCCAAACCTGAAGAAACAATTATTAAAATCAAAATCATGATAAAACAGCGTAACAGTAAAAGCATTACTAACGCAATATCTAGAAAATAATGATAACGATAATTACAAACTGTAACTTACCCCAAAGAAGAACAGAGCATTGCATGTCCAAGCCCAAGCTCTGTGAACAAAGTTACACCATCGCCAGAAGGGCCACCGTGTCGATGTAGTTCTAATCAGCTGAGAAAATCGCAAAAGAGGAAAGAATAAACAATCGTATAAATCAATCTCTTCAGAATAAGTCTCATTCTACACAGTGTCTAATTTTGTAAATAGTCATTATCTAACAAATAAAAGTAGTCTATACATATCTTTAATAATCTCTAGTTGGTATATCTATAATGATAATAGACTGAAAGCATAAATGTTAATCCTCACTCTTGAATTCTATATCCCTTCACAAAATAAACTTTCTACACTGTAGTACCTGTTTCTCTAATAGGTAAACAGGATGATTAGGGTCTGTCCGAGGAGTTGTAATGGACGTAGGGGATGAGGCCAAGACCGTTGGTATAATTTCGCTCTCCCCTTGAAAACTTCTACTGACTATGTAGTTGCTTGGAAACCAAACTTGAGCTCGCCACTGGAACACCCTCATTGCAACCTTCAGGTTCTTCAGTTCATTCAGCAAAACTGGTTCTCGCTGTAAAATATCACTCATTATGAATAGAAAACAGATTTTCTCATAAAAGTAATGATCATGAAAGATGTGAGAATATTTTGGCTATTCTAATCAAAAGGACAAAAATAAAATATATTAAAAAATTAAAATACCTCTCTCATAAATGCTAAATCCCTCTGCAAGAAATAAGCATGTTGCTGGAGATCATTTTCCCTACAGAGTGCCAGGGCATGTTCATGTGGCCGCCACTTGTGCTGCTCTGTGAGGGCATCATGTGTGGCTCTCAGCTGATCCGAAAGCCATGGGTCAATTCGAGAAAAAATTGGGTGAGTGTGTTTGAGCTCTTCTCGACGAGACCTTTCTCCTTCTTCATATATTCTTTCCACTTCATCCAATGCCCTGCAATATTCACATAATTACAGTGTACCTTCAGCTACTTACTGGACAGAAATACTACAAGAAGCATCATGCATTCTGAGATATATCCAAATGACCAATCTACAACAAAGAGAGCATTAGAACTACCTGTGCATCAGCAGAACACCCTTGGCATGATTGACAAGCAGCTGTGGGACAGTGGGTGCCAGTTCCTGAAGGGTTGGATGGGCTAGAATTGCAGTATATACTCTGCCTAAATACTCCTCTTGCACTAACCGGTTTCCCTCCTGTAAAAGAGGATAAAGTTATCACTTTCATGGAAAATATAGTTCTCTCTCAGTTAACTGCTATAACCATGACAATACATACCACTCTATTTCACTGAGGATAACAAGAACTGCAACTTGATTCAATACTGTTACTAAGTTGCAATTCAGGGCAGGAGCAATAGCAAATAGAGCCAAAAGCTAGCTGAAAAAAATATAATGATTTCTATAAAAATCATCAATAAAAATCAAGACGAGAAAAAGAGTAGACAGAGAGAAAAAATACAGTTACTTTTTCACAACAACTAACCTTTTCAACTTCGTATTCGCTCAGATTTTGTGCCTTGAGATCAGCAACAACTTTTTCTCTGAAGTGCAGGAACCAGCCCCGCGCCTCCTTTTCTAATATGTTAACCAGCACTGGTAATGCTTTCTTCATTAGCTCCCTGAAATATAGAAAAACAAGCTTAAAAAAAGATAACTAGCCTTCTTTCAGAGAATAACAATTTACTAGGGTTAGAAAAGGTATAGAAAATAGCTGAAACTACATACCTTCCATAATAATATCTTGTCAATCTTACCATTTTATTAGTTATAAATACCCAGAAAACTTTTTTTTGAACTATGTTCCCCAGTGCTATGTACTTCATTTACTTAGTAATCATTTCTAACAGCATCTATTTAGAGTTGGGTCAAGTCTGATGAAATGCTAACATGCACAAACTTGGGAGAAATGCCAAATTAGTAACTTCATCTGACAGAGCAACAATATGACAGAGTTTGGACAAGAACTTTATTTAAATATAGCACTGTGATCCAATGACAAACATATTACATGTCTCCACAGCACCCTAAACAAAAGACATGGTGATAAAAAACAAGAAATCCTTAAAATTGCCTCCACAAGAACAAGAAGCACCATAAAAGGTCTCCCCTGCCACAAACAAGAACAGACCTATTAAAGAGTCGGAGATCCAGCTCCTGACCCTGGGGAGTTGTGAAGATATATGGAACCGGTGGCTGCTTCTCTCCTGTCAGCTGAAATTTCTCTCTAGTTGCTCGCTTTATTTGTTGTACCATCCACGAACAAAGTGCATCAACATCACCATCCTGTTGGCAAAATATTTCAGTCAATTATATGTTTATATATATAAATACACAGCATGTAGTACCTAGTATGTCTTATCCCAAGATCCAAGCTTATCATATTCAAAAGGATGTGTCTCAGATCCACATAAATTACACACTAATTTACCAAGTAATAAACTCTCAAAAGCTTTCACATCATGCTTGAAGATGACATCTATCTAAAGTAATGGAATTTAATTACTTACACACACACATGAACAGTTGCACACTCCCATGAATGCACTCATTCACTCACTCATTCATGCTCTTGCTCTGCTATCTTAATCATTCACAACTTTCTTTCTCTTAAGGGGCTCATTCACTTTTAATATTTACCTTGCACGTTAGCTCCTGGACCAAATAGCTGCATCGTTCCTCCTTCATTCTTGCCTCTAAATTGTGAGCTTGGACCCATGGAATACCCACAGCTAAATCTGGAATTCACATGAATACTGGCCATTAATCAAGTTCAGAAGATATTGCTCAAATAAAAAATGTAAAACCTTGTAGTCAAACATTAAATACTACAGTTCACTAGCATAAAAATATAATTCATATAAGACTTTTCAGTATTGAATCCTAAATGCTGTAAGGTCAATAGCATAATAATTTCAGACATACTGAACATCAAGACATTAGTAAGTTACTGAAATTATTCATCTTTAAGCTTGAAAAAATACACAGCATACACTGCAAAGGAAAACATTAACAACATTCATATCTTTAAAATCATTCTTTTAGAAGACAGCCATCCAACTCACCTACAAGCATGAGAATCCCTTGCCACAATGAATGCAGCGAATGAGAGAGTGAGAAAAGTGGAGAAGCAACTCTGTTCTTGGCGGTGACAACAATGAGTGAGAGCGCAAGGGCCACATCGTCCAGGAGGGAGTTATGGGCCTTCTCACTGCCTTTCTGCAGCCACCCTGACACCTGCCAGCGATGGGTCTGACCAGGGAAGTGCAGTGACTCCACTTCAAATTCTCTGTTGAAAGTCAAGGGAAACAACAATGAATGATGTTTCCTTTGGCTCTAATCAATGGAGTTCCCCTCCTTTTTAGTTTCTTTATGTGTTCAAAATAGGATTGCTTTTTATCATTAAAAAATCAGATTATTTTGGCAGATTTAGATACTTAAATACAAAAAATTGCATTAAATTGCCGTAAAGGCTCTCTACATGTCATAGTATTACATACTGTATGTTACTATCATACAGATAACATTACTGACTATTTGAATGAAGTCTGTTTGTAAATTAAAAAAGAAAGAAAAAAAAACTCTTTGAAAGCAAAATCAAATGTTGTACTATATTTACTGTTTCACTGTTTTATATGTTTAAGTACTACACATTATTCAGTCATTCCAATACTTTTATGAAATATGCTGTATGAAAATATCTTAATCCAACTTTAGTATGACATTCAAATGAAAAAAAAAAATCCTGACATCTGTAATTCTAGCCATACACTCTTTTATGACAAAAAGAAAGATATATATTGAATTAAAACATAAATTTGCTAATCAATCATAATACAGCTTTCAGAGATAAAAACAAAAACAATTAATCTCAACATAATTTTCTTAGACAGCAATCATTGTATGATAATTCTCAAAAATGAAAGAAAAAAAAAATCTAATGTAGAGAAGAGACAAACAGCAAATTGAGTAATCACAATGCATGAGCACAGAATAAAGCTCCTTTGCCTTGATGCTGGCAACTATGACCCCACAGGAAGCATTTTAAATATGAAAGTGAAGTCAGGCATGTTGGAGAGAGCATGCGACCACGGGAATATAATGGACAGGGGAAGATTGTCATGCTATGTGTTGCCAGGCATAGACCAAACAGCCACACCCTTTTTGTAAGACCTTGGGCATAAAAAAAAAGAAAAAGAAAAAAAATGGTACATATATGTTTGAGAATATAAAGTTAGTTACACAATTGGGTAAATGTAGTGGTGTGGATGTTTATTTTATATATGTGGTTTTGAGTGTGTGTGTGTGTGCTGTGGTTGTGTGGTGAGGTGAGTGTGTGTGTGTGTGGTGTGTGTGTGTTGTTTTTTTGTATGTGTATGTGTGTGAGTGTGTGTGTGTGTGTGTGGTTGTTGAGGTGGGTGTTTGGTGGTGTGAGTGTGTGGTGTATGTGGGTATGTGTGTGTGTTATGTGTGGTATTAGAGTGTGTGTGTAGTGTGTATGTGTGTGTGTATGTGGGGTGTATTTGTTGTACTGATTGTTGTGTGGGTGGTGTTGTGTACGGTGTTATGGTATGTGTGTGTGTCTGTTGTAGTGAGGGTGTGTGGGTGTGGTTTGTGTGTTTTGTGTGTGTGTGTGATGTGTTGTGTGTGTGTGTGTGTTGCGTGTTTTGTGTGTGTGTGTGTGAGTATGTGTGTTGTGTTTGTGTGTTGGTGTGTGTGTGTGTGTGTGTGTGTGTGGGTGTGTGTTTGTGGTGTGTTAGTGTGTGTTAGTTGTGTGTGTGTGTGTTTGTGTGTGTGTGTTTGTGTAAGTGTGGTGTTGTTGTGTGTGTGTGTGTGTGTTTTTTGTGTGTTTGTGTGTGTGTTGTGTGTGTGTGGTTGTTTGTGTGTCATGTTAGAGCGTGTGAGTGTGTATCGTGTTTGTGTTTTGTGTGTGTGGTGATGTGTTTGTGGTGATTTGGATCAGGAGAGTGTGTGTGTGTGTTTTTTGTTTTGGGAGTTTGTGTGTGTGGTTTTTGTGTGTGTGTATGTGTGTGTGTGTGTGTTGTGGTGTGTGTGTGGTGTGTTTGTGTGTGTCATATATATAGTGGGTGTGTGTGTGTGTGTGTGTGTAATGTGTGTGTGTGTTTTGTTTGTGTGTGTGGTGTGTGTTGTGTGTTGTGTTTTGTGTCTTTGTGTGGTGGTGTGGTGGGTTTGGGTGTTGTGGTGTGTGTTTGTGTGTTTTATGGGTGTGTGTGTGTGTGGTGGTGTGTGGGGGGTGTGTTGTATGTGTGTGTGTTGGGGGTGTGAGGGTGGGGGGGGTTGTAGTGTGTGTGTGTTTTTGAGTGTGGCGTGTGTTGGGTGTGTTTGTGTATTGTGTGGGGGTGTGTGTGTATGGGTGTTGTGTGGATGTGGAATGTGTGTGTGGGGGTGTGTAGTATGTGTGGTGTGTTGTGTTGTGTGTTGTGTGTGGTGTTGGTGTGTGTGAGTTTATGTGTGTGTGTGTGGTGTCGTGTGTGTGTGAGTATTGTTTGTTACTGAGTGTGTGGAGTGGGTATGTGTGTGTGTGTTGTTTGTGTTTTAGTGTGTGTGTGATGTTTTGTAATGGTTATGTATGTGTTATGTGTGTGTTGTGTTGTTTGTGTTTGTGTGTGTGAAAGTGTTTTGTGAGTGTGTGTATTTAGGTGTGAGTGTTTTATGGATTGTTGTGGTCTGGGTATGTAATTTAGTGTGTGTTGTGTGCTAGTAGTTTTTCTTTGTGAGAGTCTTTTGTGTTGTTAGATGTTGATATTATATTTTTGTTGAGGGAGGGCGGTTATATGTGGGGAGATGTTGTTAGGTGTGTGAAGGTGTGTGCGTGGTGTGTTGGGTTATGTGTGTGTGTTTGTGTGTGTGTGTGGTGTATGTGTGTTGGATGTGTGTGTTGTGTTGGTGTTGTGTGTGGAGTTCTTGGTGATGTATGAGGGTTTGTGTACAGTGTGATAGTATTGTAGTAAGTAGTGTGTGTTTGTAGTGTGGGTGTGTTGGTGTGTAGATGTAGTGTGTGTGCTTTGTGTGTGGGTGGTGTGTGTGTGTAGTGAATGTATGTTTGGTGTGTTAGTGTTGTGTTA
>NW_028234405.1:19356646-19359146 GCF_977035675.1 Penaeus japonicus | reverse complement strand
AGCATCAACCACACAAACTGTAACGATAAAACTATTTATGAATTGGGGATGATTGCCAGTTAAATGGATAATCATCCTATGCAAAAATATCAAACAAAAATGCCCGACCAAACACTCACAGAGAGAAACACGAGCTGTCGTCTTACGAACTGCAACAACATTTTTCTGTTTACAACGCTGCAGTATTGTGCATGTTCTTACAAAGCTGCTATATTATGCGTGTCCATAAAAGGCTGCTGTATTATGTACGTCCTTACAAAACTGCTGTATTGTGCATGTCCTTACAAAGCTGTTGTATTATGCATGTCCATATATGGCTGCTTTGTGTCCATACAAAGATGCTTTATTATGCATGTGCTTATAAAGCTGTTGTATTGTGCATGTTCATACATAGCTGCTGTATTATGCATGCCCAAACAAAGCTGCTGTATTATTCGTCTCCTTACAAAGCTTTTGTATTTTGCATGTCAATACAAGGTTGATGTATTATGCGTGTCCTTACAAAGCCACTGTATTAAGCATGTTCTTACAAAGCTGCTGTATTATGCGTGTCCTCACAAAGCTGCTGTATTATGCGTGTCCTTACGAAGCTGCTGTATTATGCGTGTCCTTACAAAGCTGCTGTATTATGCGTGTCCTTACGAAGCTGCTGTATTATGCGTGTCCTTACGAAGCTGCTGTATTATGCGTGTCCTTACGAAGCTGCTGTATTATGCGTGTCCTTACGAAGCTGCTGTATTATGCGTGTCCTTACGAAGCTGCTGTATTATGCGTGTCCTTACGAAGCTGCTGTATTATGCGTGTCCTTACGAAGCTGCTGTATTATGCGTGTCCTTACAAAGCTGCTGTATTATGCGTGTCCTTACAAAGCTGCTGTATTATGCGTGTCCTTACGAAGCTGCTGTATTATGCATGTCCTTACAAAGCTGCTGTATTATGCGTGTCCTTACGATGCTGATGTATTATGCGTGTAACTATCATACATATCTGACTAGATCAAGGAAGAAATTACGATTTTCAACAACTATCCGACCTGAACTGAACGTCATTTACATCCTAAATTATCAAAACAATGCCGTTACTTTCGGCAAATCCAAATAAGTTTTTCGATAAGCAAGATCATTAATATCAAATCAGATCAGTAACACGATAAATGGCCCCTCAAAGTGTTATACAATCATTAATTGAACCTTGCCTCTTAAACCTTGTTGCAAACTGCAACACTAGGAACATTATTGTATCATTTTATGGTAACATCACACACATGATAGCGGTGCCACCCGATACATGGAACATCAGTCATCGACTAAACTGTCTATGCTGATATCATCAATCAACTGAGTTCTTTGTATACTGCACAGTAACATCAAGCCATTATAAAAGTGCATAAAAGTATCATATCAATCTAAATCACTATCATACGTATATTCATGCACATCTACATTCTAATAGACGAGAAATTACAGAATATCCATTTCGCTTCATACTGCTGTAGCGTTATTACATATGGTAATTCTGTTATTACATGCATTCGCGTTGCATGCAAATTGCACGAATAATTTAAAAGCGTCAGTCTGATTGTATCCCCCCGGGCAAGGCTTCAAGACTGGTACTCCTTAGCACCGAGTTCCGCCAATCAGTCTCTCCACCGACAACACCACCACCACCTTCGGCCAGCCACTCGCGTCAAGAACGCAACACCTTCGGGGAGGGAACGGAGGCGCGACCGCTTCCGACCCTCTTTCGGCCGCTCAAACCACAACGCCTCAATCTCGACGACAATCACCGCCACGGAGCCTAAACCACGACAATCGCCCCCGTGACGTCCCGCGACAACTCTTCCGCCACATGACTCGAGACAAGGGCGGGGAGCGAAGAGAAAGAAAGGAGGGTCGCTGGACACGCCGAAACAAAACAACGTCGCAACCCATAGCCTTATCTTAAATGGACGCGGGTCGACAGCCGAAGGAGGGGGGAGGAAGGAAAGCGGAGGAGGAGGAGGAGGAGGAGGAGGAGGAGGAGGAGGAGGAGGAGGAGGAGGAGGAGGAGGAGGAGGAGGAGGAGGAGGAGGAGGAAGAAGAAGAAGAAGAAGAAGAAGAAGAAGAAGAAGAAAAAAGAAGAAGAAGAAGAAGAAGAAGAAGAAGAAGAAGAAGAAGAAGAAGAAGAAGAAGAAGAAGAAGAAGAAGAAGAAGAAGAAGAAGAAGAAGAGGGGAAGAGGGGGACGTGGAAGTGATGAGAAGGAAAAAGTAGAAGAAGGGTGGGGCGCAGGAGAAGGTATAAACAAGAAGGAGAGTAGAGACAGAAGGGGAAGGAGAAGGAGGAGAAATAAATAAAAAAAAACAAGGAGATAGTCCATTCCCCCCCTCCCCACTCCTTCCCCTTGGGCCACCCACGACTTCAAACAAACCGAAACCCTGCTGCAATAACAAGCAATATCACAGCGAGGCGAGAGAGTCGTTCCATATACGAGGAAGCACGAGGCGGACGCTCCTAGCGGTGC
>NW_028234405.1:19346646-19351646 GCF_977035675.1 Penaeus japonicus | reverse complement strand
GTCCAATTCCCTAAGAAACCAGGTCATCCAATTCATCCGCGAGATAAGGATATCAAGGTCATTATGTAAGCATCTATGCCCCCAATGCATAGCACACATCTTTCATTCCACATACTTACAAGGCACGCGCTATCAAAATGCCCGACCTTGTCACCTAGACCCAGTGACCGTGACCCTTATCGTGTGGCCTCGCATGACCTACCTCTTTGATCTGCTCGACGAGGGCAGCAGTCTCGGGCGGCAGGCCCTCGGTGTCGACGTCAAACACTAGATGCTCGCGCTGTTGAAAGAGAAAAAAGACAAACGTTAATAAATGAAAAAAGGGAGAACGAAAAGGTAGACATTAATAAATGAATTTAAAGAATAAAAAGAAATATAAAATAAAAGACAAACGTTAATAAATGAAAACTCGTAGAAACAAAACAAAAACAAAAGACAGACGTTCATAGAAAAAACACACAAAGAGCGGCAAGTGAGGATGTTTGAATTACACACCGACAAACACGAACACTACAACCATGCAGGGAACTAGAGACAAAAGGATCTTTTCCTGCATTTTTTTATTTCTTTTGTGTTTCTCTTTCCTTCCGTAATACCACGCTCTTTCTCTAATGTATTTTTTCTGTCGTTTCTCCCTTTCATTTTCTTCGTTCTGTTTATCTCCTGCGTTTACATATTACAAATTGTTTTCTAGTATTGCTACTACCTCCCCCTCTTTCCTTTCCTACCTACCCTCATACCTCTCTTCCTTACCGCATTCCATTTCCATTCATGTCACTCTTAATCTCTCAATCTCCCGCTCTCCTTCTTTCCTCTCTCTCTCTCTCTCTCTCTCTCTCTCTCTCTCTCTCTCTCTCTCTCTCTCTCTCTCTCTCTCTCTCTCTCTATCTCTCTCTATCTCTATCTCTATCTCTATCTCTATCTCTATCTCTATCTCTATCTCTATCTCTATCTCTATCTCTATCTCTATCTCTATCTCTCTCTCTCTCTCTCTCTCTGCCTCTGCCTCTCCCTCTCCCTCTCCCTCTCCCTCTCCCTCTCCCTCTCCCACTCCCACTCTCACTCTCACTCTCACTCTCTCACTCTCACTCTCACTCTCACTCTCACTCCACTCCTCCCACTCACTCTCTCTCCCACTCTCACACTCCCACTCTCCTCACTCCTCACTCCACTCTCCCACTCACCCACTACCACTACCACTACCACTACCACTACCACTCCCACTCCCACTCCCACTCCCTCTCTCTCTCTCTCTCCTCCATTTCCGTGTCCCTCGCCTTATCTTTCTCTGCTACTTACCTTCACCTCACCCCCACCCCTACTCCTGGCGAGGATGAAGTGTTGCGCAAACAGCAAAGTATTTTTCTCCAACTTCACACCCAAGGACACATCAACTTGATTCTACTTCTCCCCTCACATGCGTATGTGCGAGGAAGAGGGGAACGAAGGGAGGGAGAGAGAGGGAGAGAGAGGGAGAGAAATGGAGAGGAGGAGGGGGAAGAGGGGAAAGATGGGAGGGAGGGAGAGGGAGAGGAGGGAAGAGGGGAAAGAAGGGAGGGAGGGAGGGAGAGGGCGAGGAAGCGGGGGAAGAAGGGAGGGAGGGAGAGGGCAGAGGAGCTTGGATTCCTAAAAGTGAGTGTTCTCGCTCGCCTCCTCCCGCCACCCTTTTCCGCTTAACCCTTTCTCACCCTTCACCCTGTTCAAGCCGGCGCTCTTTCTTCCGTCTCCCTCGGCAGCTGACGGGGATTGTTCTATATTGTCCTTTTATAATAGAAAAGAAGAATAAAGAGAAGAGAGATGAGACAGAGAAGGAGGAAAGGGGGAGAGGGGGAGCAGGAAAAAGAGGAGGGAGGGAAGGGGGGGTAGGAGGAAAAGAGAAGGACAAAAGGAGGAAAAAGAGGGAGGGAGGGAAGGGGGAGGGAACGGAGGAAAAGAGAAGGAAAAAAAGGAGGAAAAAGAGGAGGGAAGAAAAGTAGAGATGGAGAGGGTGATGGATAGATGGATAGATAGATAAATAGATATATAGATAGATTGATAGACATACAGATAGATAGATAGGGAAGGAGGGGGAGGGATGGAGGGAGGGAGGGAGAGAAAGACATGAAAGAATATCACCTTCGACGTGAATGCAACAAAGAGAGAGAGGGAAAAAAAGCGAATGACTTCCGTGGGGAAAAAAAACACGAAACAAAGGGACGACGAAATGCGCCCATAAAACACCTGAAGCTGATGCAGCGCCTCCTTCAGCATGACCCTTTCCCTCTCTTTCCGCGCCGCCGATCCATACGAGTGACCTCCCCCCCTTCCGAGTTATCCACGTGGGGTTAACGAAGGGACGCGCCGTGCAACATCCCGCCAACCTCCTCCAGATAGCCGGGAAATGGGAAGGAGAGGAGAGGAATAGGAGGAAGAGGAATAGGGGGAGGAATAGGAGGAGGGGGAGGGGGAGGAGGAGAGGGGAAGGGGAGGGGGAGGAGGAGAGGGGGAGGGGGAGGAGGAGGAGGAGGAGGAGGAGGGGAGGGGGAGGGGGAGGAGGGGGAGGAGGGGGGAGGAGGAGGGAGGAGGAGACGGAGGAGGAGGAGGGGGGGGAGGGGGAGACGTAGGGGGGAGGGGGGAAGGAGGAGGAGGAGAAGGAGGGAAAGAGGAGAAGGGAATGGGGAAGGGGAAAGGGAAGGAGAAAGGGAAGGGGAAGGGGAAGGGGAAGGGGAAGGGGAAGGGGAAGGGGAAGGGGAAGGGGAAGGGGAAGGGGAAGGGGAAGGGGAAGGGGAGAGGAGGGTCTGCGCTCGTTCCTTATGGTTATCTCCGTTCCGCTACCCTCGTGCCAACACACTTGCAACATCAATCCTCTCTTTCCTTCACTCTGATACTCCCCCCCCCCCTTTAACCTCCGCCTCTCTCTCTCTCTCTCTCTCTCTCTCTCTCTCTCTCTCTCTCTCTCTCTCTCTCTCTCTCTCTCTTATTCCCTTCCCCCTTCTATCTCACTCTTTCCCTCCCTCCCTATCTCCTCATGTGTTCCCTCTATCCATCTCTCCCTTTTTCTCTCTCATTCTTTCATTCACTCATTTAATCATTCCTTTATTCTCCCTCCCTCTCACCCTCATTTTTCATTCCTCCCATCCTCCCTCCTACCCTCTCATCCACCATCCCACCCACCCGCCCATCCCACCCTCCCTCCCTCCTCTCTCTATATCTTTCTATCCTGCCCTTTGTTCCAAATCCCACTCTCCGCGCCCTAATGTCTCCCCTCCGATCTAACCCTCAGGCTTTTACCATAAACTCGTCAAACTTTCATCGCGCGCATTGACAGATGACGCAATCTCCGGCATCACCCTCCATTTGTTTGGAATTTGCATTGTGGAATCGTGATTTGCATCTCGGTCTCTCTCTCTCTCTCTCTCTCTCTCTCTCTCTCTCTCTCTCTCTCTCTCTCTCTCTCTCTCTCTCTCTCTCTCTCTCTCTCTGTGTGTGTGTGTGTGTGTGTGTGTGTGTGTGTGTGTGTGTGTGTATGTGTGTGTGTGTGTGTGTGTGTGTGTGTGTGTGTGTGTGTGTGTGTGTGTGTGTGTGTGTGTGTGTGTGTGTGTGTGTGTGTGTGTGTCTGTCTTTCTGTCGGTCTGTCTATGTAATGTCTGTGTATGTGTATGAGTATAGTTATAAGTATTGTTTATGTGTGGGTATATGCATATGCATAAACATGTATTGTATCTGTATGTATATGTGCATAAATGGATACAGATGTGTATAAACAGAAATACAGATTTCTCTCCCGTGCAGCAGAGCTCATTCTCTCAATCATTCATGTTCCTTCCCTGGGTAAACCTGACAGAATCTCATTCATAATCCCAGCCTCGAGGAGACATGAAGAGAGGCTTCGCTTGTGCAATCTGCAACAAGCGGCTCCGTATACAGTGGATGGCTTCCCATCCACGGCACTTTGCACGCGACCCGCTGACACTGCAAGGCTCAAGCATATACACGGCCAGAGAACGGTGCCTTCGCTTGCAACTGGCTCGGACACGGCAGAGGCGGGGTCTCGCGGTATGCAAATGCATCGGTGCACTAGAGGTCAGTGCGACGGTGCGGCCAAGTGTTTATACCTCGGCTACGCGCTACGCAACGAATGGGAGCAATTACCTGGCAATCAGCCCTCATCATTGAAAGCTATGCGACATTTCACATCAGTGACTCACGTCACGCCAAAGCAGTTGTCGTGTTAGGGTCATGCCGTCTCCTTGACAGTCCACATGTCTTCGGACTGATCGGAATTGTAGTGAAATACGCTGAGAAAAAAACACACACACATCAATTCAAAGAACGCTTTCGGAAGTTCATTTCTAAAATGATCAAAGTAAGAAAGGGCCTGAGATGCATCAGGAAAGAGAAGAGCATTAAGTTTCCGCAACATATAAACACGCCAAAGCCAGCCCTTCAATGCCATTCTCTCTCTCCAGTGATGAGTCAGTCCCCATCCCTCTATCCTCATCCCTTTACCCCCTCCCAGGCCTCCCTCTCCCCGCCCACTTCGGTCTTGTTTACGAATCCCTTCTGTCGCCCTTTGTTTGTTTATTAACTAATTTACCTACTTATCCATTCATTTATTCATTGCTAATATTTTTTTTATAATCTATTCCTTTCCCATGCACTCCCCTGTTTGCACATGTGCTTAAAACCCCGCCTTCCTGATTACGTTTTCATTTCTCTTCCTCGTTTCACTGTTCACCATTTCCTCGAACTGAATACCATCCCAATAACTAATGTCTTTTATCCATCTTCTCCCTTTCGTTCTTTTCATTTCATATCTGCAACGTGCCACTGCCCGGTCGAACGCGTTCAAAATTGCATAAGTCCGGCCATGCACCGCGCCTCGAAACGTGGACGTAATGCAACTCTAGCTGCCACTTCAAGAGGAAGTTTTTGTGCAAACTGTCAGTGTTTTTTCATTTTCTTTTGTGTGCGTTTTTATTCACTTTTATACTTCTTTCTTTATTTGTTTTTTTGTATCT
>NW_028234405.1:19329146-19331646 GCF_977035675.1 Penaeus japonicus | reverse complement strand
ATATATATATATGTATATGTATGTGTGTGTATATATATATGTATATATGTGTGTGTATATATATATATATATATATATATATATATATATATATATATGTATATATATATATATATATATATATATATGGCTGGACTACAGAATCAATATTTTGATTACAGCGCATTCACAAAAATGAAGGAAATAGCAATACATATACCTCAATCCTGATCGCGGCTGACACGCTGCAAGAGAGAACCCAATGGCACTAAACGCCACAAAGAAAGCAGAAGCAACCGCGCTAAGAGAAAGATAAGAAAAAAAAAAGAGGAAAAACAACGCTTGGAGTGATACATCTTCGCCGAATGAATGGTGTTGGGAGCGTTCGTGACGAGGCTGGCACGAATTCGTAAGTTAAGAAAATCAAGGGCCGCATGCCTGCCTTGCCCACCACGCACGAGCCTGATACCCGGGATAATAAGGATTACGACGATAAAAGGTACGGCATACATTACGGCGGCATGACACGCGCGCTGCACAGCTGATGCGGCGCGGCAGACATGCATAGCTGTGTTGCAGGTGGTGCAAATCAGGAGCAATCATGGCAGGATGGGTGAGGTTTGACACAGATCAGTGGGAGCAACCTAGCAACTGCGCAGAGCCCCATGCCAAGTGTATGGGGCAAGGGGGGGGGGGGTGTAGCCAGGGTTGGTGGAACGCTGGCGAGAGTAAAAATACCGGAGAAGATGATGGGCCATAACGCATTCAGGACAGGCATACCCCGGTAGCTATTCTGAAAGACGGATGTTTGACTGCTGAACCGACTGACTGAGTGGCTTACTTATCCGCCGTCCTATTTCAGGGTTGACTGACCACTTATCTGACAGACCGAATCAATGAATTAACCTAGCTATCCGCTAGATTAAATGACTTAATGCCTACATGATCGATCGAATGACCAACGCACTCGGTCTTTCATTACCCGACCGAGCGACTGACTAAACAAGCGAGCGAGCGACCGACCGACCGACTCACTCCCTCGCCGTCAGACCGACCCTCTGATTAACTGATACACTAATCGGCTGGCTGACAGAAATATCGCGGCGGGAAACAAAGCCTCCGAGAAGGGTGCGGCGTGAGAGGGGAGATAAAAGCAGCCACACCAACAATGAGGGGAAGACACGGCAGTCTCGAAATCACGAAAGAGAAGTCGAAGCAGCAAGGGGATGTCTGTAGGGTGTTACGATGGGGGAAGGAGGGGGGAGGGTAAAAAAATAAGACTAGGCACTCGAAGGTATGATGGCACTCCCGCTCTCGTGACCTCTTCGGGGTGGAGCTGCAGCGGCATCGCGTGTGGCACTGGGAGACATGAACCGACGCTCGGAAAAAGCGTCCCCTCCTCAGTGTCAGTCTAATTCTATGGTAATGAATGAAAATGAACACTCAATTACCGTTGATTTTTACATGTTACATTTTTACATTTTTACACGCAAGTACAAACACGAACACAGACAAGTAGACTTCCAGAAACAAACCCAAATCCTAAGCACATACACCAAGATACACCCACATACAGACACACACACACACACACAAGCAAATAGACGTAGGTACACGCGTGTGTCCACCAGCAGGCGGGCCATGACCACACAGCGTCGCATATTGATCTCACAGCAACGAGACTCGAGGTTACACACACACCCACACACACCACACCGATGCCTCCTTCATTCACCTTTGTGTGTACTCTTCGCCCCACACGTGTGCACATTTCGCGACCGTGCACACTATGATGGCCTATGAAACCCTCTGCCCTTCCGGAGAGAGACACGTGTGCGAGGACAAAGCGTCAAGTTAATTTTACAAACACAGAAAAATAAAAATTAACTTCGAATATAATCATCAACTGCAAGTGAAACGGAAAGAAAGAGAGGGAGAAGTGATCGAGTGGAGGGCAAGGGGAATAGAGAGACAAAGAAGGACAGGGAGGATAGGGGAGAGGAGGGGAAGGGGGGAGATAGAGGGAGTTAGGGAGGAAGGGACTATCAGCAGATAGGGAAAATAGAACAAGGACAATAAAGAGAGAGAGAGAGAGAGAGAGAGAGAGAGAGAGAGAGAGAGAGAGAGAGAGAGAGAGAGAGAGAGAGAGAGAGAGAGAGAGAGAGAGAGAGAGAATGAGAGAGAGAATGAGAGAGAGGAGAGAGAGGAGAGAGAGGAGAGAGAAGAGAGAGAGGAGAGAGAAGAGAGAGAGGAGAGAGAAGAGAGAGAAGAGAGGAGAAGAGAGGAGAAGATAGAAGAAGAGAGAAGAAGAGAGGAGCAGATAATAGAGGAGAGAAGAGAAAAGAGACAGAAAAGTAAAAACAAGAAAAAGAAAGAATAAAAGAACATGAAAAAAAAAGTCAAAAAAAGAACAAGAGAAAGAGAAACGCCGGCCGACCGCACAAGAGAGAAGAGAAGGACAGAGAACGAAAAGAGAAGAAGCACGAAGAGGAAGAAGGGAGCCAAAGAGAGCAGCCGCCGA
>NW_028234405.1:19319146-19324146 GCF_977035675.1 Penaeus japonicus | reverse complement strand
TATATAATATATATATATACATATATATATACATATATATATACATATATATATATATATATATATATATATATATATATATGTGTGTGTGTGTGTGTGTGTGTGTGTGTGTGTGTGTGTGTGTGTGTGTGTGTGTGTGTGTGTGTGTGTGTGTGGTGTGTGTGTGTATGTGTGTGTATGTACATATACATATACATGTATATGTATATGTATGTGTATATATATATATATATATACACATTTATATATATATACATATATATATACATATATAAATGTGTATTTGATCTGGGCTACGAGCATCAGTTACGGATATGCAACATCAAATATAACACACACACACACACACACACACACACACACACACACACACACACACACACACACACACACACACACACACACACACACACACACACACACACGCACGCACGCACGCACATACACACGCTGGCACGCACGCACGCAGACAGAGATGAGAAGACTTTTCCAAACCATAAATGGTCTACAAATACAAGTACAATCTCCCAATAGGTCCGCGTAAATACCTGAGGCTTACAATAATAAGAGCATTTCAGACCTAATTCGTGAAAAAATCAAGCTTCAGAGATAACAGCGCCCACACCGTTTAGAAGATGCCAGCAGGGTTGAGGCAGAGAGATAAGTATAAACAATGCTCTATAAGCGATAAGAGCAAAGCAGAGACTTCTTATCAGCGACAGAGGCAATTCTACTTGCCCTGTACACATAACGTCGTTCGTGTTTGTAGTACACGTCCCTCTCACCTGGTCCCTAACAACTAGGCTCTTCGCCCACTCAAGCTTGCTTAACCATAGCAACCGTCTCCACAACAGAAACTTCCTTTTCGTCCTAGATATGTCCTATCCTATAACCTATCTACTTACCTGCCTTCCTCCCCCTCCCTCTCTCCCTCCCCCTCCTTCTCTCTCTTTCTCTTTCTCTTTCTCTTTCTGTTTCTTTCTTTATCTCTCTCTCTCTCTCTCTCCCTCCCCCCTCTTTCTCTCTTTTTCTCTCCCTCTCTTCCTCTTTCCCTCCCTCCCTCTCTCCCTCCCTCCCTCCCTCCCTCCCTCCCTCCCTCCCTCCCTCCCTCCCTCCCTCCCTCCCTCCCTCCCTCTCGCACACACACACATACTAACACACGCGCGCGAGCGCACACACACAATTCCCTAAAAGGTTTAATAATAACACATCAGAGTGCCGTATCATATACTTTAAAATACTACACAAAGCAATCTCACGGTACAGTACACTTTCCAATCGTTCAACTTCAATATGCTCTGTCCAATCGCTCTACATCAAGATATCCAATCTCTCTTCAATCGCTCTATAACATGATACCCTATCCAATCGCCCTGCAACATGCTACCCTATCCAATAGCCCTGCAACATGATACCCTATCCAATAGACCTGCAACATGATACCCTATCCAATCGCCCTGCAACATGATACCCTATCCAATAGCCCTGCAACATGATACCCTATCAAATCGCCCTGCAACATGATACCCTATCCAATAGCCCTGCAACATGATACCCTATCCAATAGACCTGCAACATGATACCCTATCCAATCGCCCTGCAACATGATACCCTATCCAATAGCCCTGCAACATGATACCCTATCCAATAGACCTGCAACATGATACCCTATCCAATAGCCCTGCAACATGATACCCTATACAATCGCCCTGCAACATGCTACCCTATCCAATCGCCCTGCAACATGATACCCTATCCAATCGCCCTGCAACATGATACCCTATCCAATCGCCCTGCAACATGATACCCTATCCAATCGCCCTGCAACATGATACCCTATCCAATCGCCCCGCAACATGATACCCTATCCAATCGCCCTGCAACATGATACCCTATCCAATCGCCCTGCAACATGATACCCTATCCAATCGCCCTCCAACATGATACCCTATCCAATCGCCCTGCAACATGATACCCTATCCAATAGACCTGCACATTGATACCCTATCCAATAGACCTGCAACATGATACCCTATCCAATAGACCTGCAACATGATACCCTATCCAATAGACCTGCAACATGATACCCTATCCAATAGACCTGCAACATGATACCCTATCCAATCGCCCTGCAACATGATATCCCATCCAATCGCCTAACAACATGCTACCCCATCCAATCGCCCTGCAACATGATATCCCATCCAATCGCCTAACAACATGCTACCCCATCCAATCGCCCCGCAAAATGATATCCCATCCAATCGCCCTGCAACATGATACCCTATCCAATCGCCCCGCAAAATGATATCCCATCCAATCGCCCTGCAACATGATACCCTATCCAATAGCCCTGCAACATGATACCCTATCCAATCGCCCTGCAACATGCTACCCTATCCAATCGCCCTGCAACATGCTACCCTATCCAATCGCCCTGCAACATGCTACCCTATCCAATCGCCCTGCAACATGCTACCCTATCCAATCGCCCTGCAACATGCTACCCTATCCAATCGCCCTGCAACATGCTACCCTATCCAATCGCCCTGCAACATGATACCCTATCCAATCACCCTGCAACATGCTACCCTATCCAATCGCCCTGCAACATGCTACCCTATCCAATCGCCCTGCAACATGCTACCCTATCCAATCGCCCTGCAACATGCTACCCTATCCAATCGCCCTGCAACATGCTACCCTATCCAATCGCCCTGCAACATGCTACCCTATCCAATCGCCCTGCAACATGCTACCCTATCCAATCGCCCTGCAACATGATACCCTATCCAATCGCCCTGCAACATGATACCCTATCCAATCGCCCTCCAACATGATACCCTATCCAATCGCCCTTTAACATGATACCCTATCCAATCGCCCTGCAACATGATACCCTATCCAATAGCCCTGCAACATGATACCCTATCCAATAGACCTGCAACATGATACCCTATCCAATCGCCCTGCAACATGATACCCTATCCAATCGCCCTGCAACATGATACCCTATCCAATCGCCCTGCAACATGATACCCTATCCAATCGCCCTGCAACATGCTACCCTATCCAATCGCCCTGCAACATGATACCCTATCCAATCGCCCTGCAACATGATACCCTATCCAATCGCCCTGCAACATGATACCCTATCAAATCGCCCTCCAACATGATACCCTATCCAATCGCCCTCCAACATGATACCCTATCCAATCGCCCTACGACAAAGAAAAAACAAGCCTCCGGTTAGATGCCACGGCAATATGCCCCGTGATAACAAGAGTTGATATGGGGCCAATCAATCGATCAACCCCGCACCTTCTTAAATCAGACCAGGATGATTGGGGGGAGGGCGGTCGGGAGTGGGGGGAGGAGGGCGGTCGGGAGTGGGGAGAAGAGGAGTGGGATAGAGAGAGGGGTGGAGGAAGGAGGGGATATTGGGAGAGGGTAGGCGAAGGAATGAAGAGGGTGGGGGGTGGGGTGGGGTGGGGTTTGTGAGAGGAGATGTCCCGGGTGTTGCAAGTGAGGTGGCAGCGTTGGGAGGAGTGCTGCAGACCCGCTGCTGTACTGCGGTAACACTTAGGATAAGTTATGTCTCCGCCGCATGACACAGCAAGGCTAATAATGTTGCCATGCAGCGCTGCGACGATGCGAAGCCTGGCGGTCTCACACTCAGCCCGCTCCCACGCCGAGGAACACACAACAACAAAGTCAAAATCGGAAGATGGAGAGAACGAGAAGGGTGGGGAGAGGGGAGGGGAGAGGAGGGGAGGGGAGGGGGGAAGGAGGGAGGTATGGGGGGAAGGAGGGAGGTAAGGGGGAAAGGAGGGAGGTAAGGAGGGATGGAGGAAGGGGAAGGAAGAGGAGGGGAGAGGAGTGGGGGAGAGAAGGTATGGAGGTATGAAGTGAGTGAGTGAGGGAGGAAGAGAGGAAAGAAGGGACTGAGAGAGAGAGAGAGAGAGAGAGAGAGAGAGAGAGAGAGAGAGAGAGAAAGAGAGCGAGAGAGAGAGAGAGAAAGAGAGAGAAAGAGAGAGAGAGAGACCGAAAGCGAAACATAAACACACCGAAAGACAGTAACTGAGACCATTTACGTTTTGTACAGCTCACATTTTTAAGACTTTCCCTAAAACCTACAAAAAAGTATACTCGCCAATGTATCTACACAGATGATCCCCTCCCCCGCCAGCCATCACTCAAAAGAGGCCTCTCACCATCAAAGCCATAAGCAGCACCCCTTCCCCCTCCCCCCCTTCTTTACCAGAGCTTAAACCAAAATTACACAAGTACACTCTGGCATAAGAAGAAGGAAAAACGAGAAGAGGGTACGCGACTGACCCCACATGCTACCTGCTGCTGGTAATTTATAGTCAGCGACCCCAACATCAATAGCAAAAAAGGGGAGATAGAAGCGGGCATGGAGAGGGAGAGGGAGAGGGAGAGGGAGAGGGAGAGGGAGAGGGAGAGGGAGAGGGAGAGGGAGAGGGAGAGGGAGAGGGAGAGGGAGAGGGAGAGGGAGAGGGAGAGGGAGGGGAAGGCGGAGAGTGAGAGGAGGAGAAGGCTGATAGGATAAACCATGATCTGATATGACGTCTTCCAACATCCTTCCCTTCCTTGAGTATATCTTAAGTGACTGGTATCTACATCATCACCCTCCCCCCCATCAGAAAGCATAGGCCTCCCTTCAATAAACCTAAAACTCACAAGACACAAGACTTCCTTCAACAACAGCAAAATTCCAAGTGAGTCATGATACCATTAGATCTCATACATGTGCGACAATTGTCAGCATAATGTTCCGTGGACGTGTCAAGCAGCGCACGATGATATTTCTGTGGCTAAAGAAACAACAACAATAATAAAACAAGTTATATATCACTACCGTACGTCCGTATGCGTGTGTAGGGGGGGGGGTCTGTATGGGATAGGGGAGTGCTTTCTTGCACGCTTTACTATTTACTACTTTGCGCAATGATAAAATAAAGCATCACATATTACGG
>NW_028234405.1:19309146-19311646 GCF_977035675.1 Penaeus japonicus | reverse complement strand
AAATCCGAGACACATGAATTAATCCATAGAAGAGGGAAGTATGCCTTTTCTAGGAGGAGGAGGAGGAGGAGGAGGAGGAGGAGGAGGAGGAGGAGGAGGAGGAGGAGGAGGAGAACAAGAAGAAGAGCAAGAAAAGGAAGGAGAAGAAGGAAAATACTACTACTAATAATAATAGTAAAAAAAATAAAGAGAAGGCAAATTAGGAGACGAAGAAGACAGGAACAAATAGAAGAAGACGATGACGGATAAAAAGATATAGTGACAACATCTGTCTAGATAATCTCTTTTTGTCTGTTTGTCTGTTTCCATTTTCCCTAACTCCCTACCACCTCCACACACACACACACACACACACACACACACACACACACACACACACACACACACACACACACACACACACACACACACACACACACACACACACACACACACACACACACACACTCAACAAAAAAAGAACAGCACATCAAGGGAGGAGGAAAGGGAGAAAGAAATAATATTACGGTGGGAGGGAAAAATGCCCCCCCTCCCATTTTTTCTTTCTGCTGACACAAACAGCTTGGATGGAGGATGAATGGAGGACGGAGGGAGGGAGGTGGGTAGGTAGGTAAGGAGGGAGGGAGGGAGGGAGGGAGGGAGGGAGGGAGGGAGGGAGGGAGGGGGGAGGGAGGGAGGGAGGGAGGAGGGAGGGAGGGAGGGAGGAGGGAGGGAGGGAGGGAGGGAGTGAGTGGAGGGGAGGAGAGGCGAGAGATGGAGGGAAGGGGGAAGTTTCGGAGGAGTAAAGTTAGTAACTTAGTCCGCTCAAATATCAAAAGTCTTATTGGGAAGAAGGATCTTTTCATTACAGGAAAGAGAAAGACAACGAGAGAGGGAGAGGGAGAGGATAGGAAGGAGAAAGGGAGGGAGAAGGAGAGGACAAGGAAGAGGGAAGAGATAGAGAGAGAGAGAGAAAGGGAGATAGAGATAGATAGATAGATTGATAGATAGATAGATAGATAGAGAGAGAGAGTCAAAACACCTCCCTCCCTCACACCAACTCCCCTCATTCGAAAGGAATATAAAAAGAAAGAAAGAAAGAACTAAAGCCTTTCCTCCCTGATTATCACTGTCCGTCCATAGTGACAAAGATCTTATGCATAACGCATTCCTCTTATCATGATAATGAAATGCATGCGGGGGGAGGGAGGTGGGCTAGAATGATAGAGGTGGAGGTGGGGGTGGAGGTGGAGGTGGAGGTGGAGGTGGAGGTGGAGGTGGAGGTGGGGGTGATGGTGGTTAGGGCATGGGTAGGTGGGTGGGTGGCATGGAATGACGAACAGATGGGTAGAGCGATGGATGGATGGTGAGATGGATGGATAAATATGTGTGTGGACGAAATAGGTGGATGCATGGATAGACAAATATCCACAAGGATGAATGGATAGATAAATGGATGGAGAGATAAATATGCTGATTAATAGAAAGACAGACAGACAAATGGATGGATGGATGATCAACATAATGAAAAAAGACAATAACATACAAACTGACAGAAAATCGACGCCAAAAGATCCAAAATCTAAAATCAAAGAAAATAAGATCACTTTTGCAAAAGAAAATAATAGAAGAAAGAGATGCTCGTCACGTGACAGCAAATCGGGCAAAAGTCAAAGGGTCAGCAGAGCTTCAGGCGACCTTGACCCTCACCCGAAGACGGTCAAGTGCCGCTTAGTCAAACGTGAGTGGCGCTGAGACTTGCCAATAATAGCCAAGACAAAATGGAAAGGTGAAACGTATAAAAGACAAGAGGGCAATAATACAAGAAAGAAGGAAACGAAACGAAAGAAAAAAAAAGATAAAAAGAGAGAAGGAAAGAAAGAGAGAGTGATATAAGACCTAGTGAAAGCAAGCACCCAAGCGAGATGCCGTTCATAGCCGTCTCGTCAAATTTCCCGCAAACAAAAGCAAAGGAAAACAACCATTACGAAATTTCATCAAATAATCAACAAGCAACCCAAGCAACATCCCTGACCTAAATGCCTCTCGCCATACAGAGGCAGTGCGAGGCAAAGAAAAGAGAGAGAGGGTGAGAGGGAGAGGGGGAGGGAGAGAGGGAGGGAGGGAGGGAGAGAGAGATGGAGGGAGAGAGGGAGGGAGGGAGGGAGAGAGAGAGAGAGAGGGAGAAAGGGAGAGAGGGTGAGAAGGAGAGGGGGAGGGAGGGAGGGAGGGAGGGAGAGAGGGAGATAGAGAGGGAGGGAGAGATTGATTTTGATTTTGATATGTTTATTCATACTATATACATTGTATACACATGAATAGGCATAGGAACTATGCCTAAATGATTTGTACAGTTCATATTAGTTTCTGAGACATACATTGTTGGTAAAACAGATATTACTGTGACCCTGTCAATCAATAAGCTAGGGCAAAGCTATACATAAGACATAGTAGTGCATGTATATCACTCTAGAGAGGCCTTGCAATTTTATCTATTACAGGCAAAGTCTTTGTGTTTACG
>NW_028234405.1:19291646-19294146 GCF_977035675.1 Penaeus japonicus | reverse complement strand
ATGGTGGTTGTAGTGGTGGTAATGGTGGTGGTAGTGGTTGCAAAGGAGGTGGTAAATGTTGTAGTGGTGGTAATGATGGCGGTAATGATGGTAATGTTACAGTGGTGTTGGTAGTTGTCTTGATTGTGGAGGTGATAGAAGTGGTGGTGGTGATAGAGTTGGTGGTCGTGGTGGCAAAAGTGGTGGTGGTGATAACTAGTGTGATTGTGGTAATGGTGGCGAGGGGTATGAAGACGATGAACACGTTGGTGATCACTGTGGAGGTCGTTGTTATAATGGTACTGATAGATGGTAGAGGAGGAGGAGGTAGAAGAGGAGGAAGAACAACAACTACTACTACAATAACAACAGAAGGAAGAAATCGGTAATAACAAAAGAAGAATAAAATCAGGGTAACAACAGCAACAACAACAACAGCAGCAACAACAGGCGGAACTGCACACGAGCCCAAGTCCCCGACCGGCAAATCCGAACAGTAATCAATCCCTCCACGCGTCCACCCGTCCAACCTATCCCCATCTCCCTCTCCTTCCTCAACCCCCTCACCCCGCACACACACACACACACACACACACACACACACACACACACACACACACACACACACACACACACACACACACACACACACAATTCGCCCGATTGTCCTTATCTTGTGTGCAGGACAGATCTATCGAGCCATCATCAAATCTCTCGGCTGAAGAGATCCCGGCGTCATTTTTTATTTTCTCCGCTGAGCTCTTATCTTTTAATCCGGAAATTTATGTTTTTTTTTGTGTGTATGTGTGTGTGTGTGTGTGTGTGTGTGTGTGTGTGTGTGTGTGTGTGTGTGTGTGTGTGTGTGTGTGTGTGTGTGTGTGTGTGTGTGTGTGTGTGTGTGTGTGTGTGTGTGTGTGTGTGTGTGTGTGTGTGTGTGTGTGTGTGTGTGTGTGTGTGTGTGTGTGTGTGTGTGTGTGTGTGTGTGTGTGTGTGTGTGTGTGTGTGTCTGTGTGTGTGTTTGTGTGTGTGTCCCTTTCTCAAAAGATTAACTATTTTTTCAATATTTTTCTTCTTTTCTCCCCCTCCCTCTTAACGTGCCGGCACCCTTCCTTTTCCATTGTTGGGTCCCTCCCGCAGGCACTCAGATGGCACTATTTCCCGGCAATTTCGTCCTCTCCCTCTCCCAAGGCTGGCACTAATCATCCACCGCAGTGCCACAACTCTTGTACCCCCTGGCACTGCCATCTCCTCAAGCTAGAGAATGGCACCCTTCCCCCCTCCCTCCCACCATATAGAGAGTGACACTCCTCCTCCCCTACCCCCCTACCCCCAACTGCACCAGCTGGCCTGATTTGGCTTTAGAGACGTCTTAGCATCTTAGCTCTCCGACAATGAATGGACCCGAGTGAATCAGCCTCCTTTATGTCCGAACGCTTAAATAATAGTTATCTGACTGCTTCTTCTTTTTCTCTTTTCATATATTCGCTATAAAATAACCAACGACCTTAAACTAACGCAAACAAATAAATCCATAAACAAGCAAACAAAAAATAAGGAAAAAAGTCCTACAAGCCATGTCAATGACCTCCCCATTTTGGGTCTCGTGCACAATAACAATCGATCTGCTGGCGTCTAGACCTGCCCGTGGCGAGGCGAAGGCACTCACTACAAGATGGCTAACTAACCCTTCCCTCTTCCCATCCTCGTTGAGGTTGGATGTAATTTACCCCATGCGGAGAACTGCGCACTTGTTAACGGACCCACGTTTCCACCGGAGAAGTTAAAGAGGAAGACCCATATTTCCACCAGAGAAGTCAAAAAAGAAGACCCACGTATCCACCGGAAAAAACAAAACAAAAACAATACTTCATAAGAAAGCTAACACAGAGGGATGAAGTAGTCAAAATAATCAACACGAAAAAATACATATGAATTAATAAACTCATCATACTCATAATCCTTATCCCTATCATAACCTGCAGCAGCATCAGTATGATCGTCTTCTTAGCTCATTATCATTCATCTTCCTTTCTTCATAGAGACAAACCTCCCGCTCACGAGACGTCCACCAAACGATACATAAACGTCAACATCAAAGGCTGCAACAAGCTGGCAGGATCTCCCTTTGCAAGCGCTTGCAAAGAACCCCGTACGGCTGGCGCGAGCATTGGCCCCGAGAGAATAAATAACAAGCCGTAGAGGTGACTCTCGCAGGCAGCATAAACGGGATTTCCGACCGTCCGAGCGGGGCAAATGAGTCCCAGCTGCGTCGTCGAGTCCCATTTATTTATAGTCGACAGGTTGAGCGTCCAAAACACGTGGACAAATAGCGTGAATAAGACCCCCCCCCCCTTGTCTCAACCGGAAGTCATCATGAATAACAATCACAGAGCCTCCGTGCGGTAAACAGTGAACGACCCAGCCGAAACGACGGTGAATCCTCGCGGAGAGGGAGAGGGAAGGGAGAGCGGAAGGGAGAGGGGAAGGGAGAGGGGAAGGGAGAGAGGATACAGAGAGAGAG
>NW_028234405.1:19284146-19286646 GCF_977035675.1 Penaeus japonicus | reverse complement strand
ATTTCTCCCAAAGATTTCTTTTAAAAAAGGGCCAACTTGAAAACCCGCTCTATCAAAAGATCTATTTATCCCCGTAACCCAAATTCTCGTACGGCATGAAAAGAAGCCTTCCGCCCTTGTCGAGAAGGGCCTCGTTCCAAGGCGGACCGACGGCGGGCAGGAGCAGACGCAGAAGAGGGTAGGAGGAGGGGAAGGAAGCAAGGGGAAAGAGGCGGATAGATGGAAGGAAAATGAGAGATACGGTTAAAAAAGGCGAGGGAGAAGAAGGAAGAGAAGAGGGGAGAGAAAGATAGAAAGGGAAGAGAGAGTGAGAGGTAGAGTGAGTGAGTGAGTGAGTGAGTGAGTGAGTGAGTGAGTGAGTGAGTGAGTGAGTGAGTGAGTGAGAGAGAGAGAGAGAGACTCTTTGACCTTGACAAGTTAGAGAGGGAGAGCGAGTCCCTGACCGCCTCCTGCAGGGCCAAGGTGGAGCCGCGTCCTGTATCCTTGAGAAGGAATTTTACTACAGCTGATTGAATATCAGTCTTTGCAACTTCATGTGTCTGACAACCTAAAACCGTGACATGATACAGCCAATGACAGGTAGGACGAGCGACTACGACTTGTGTCAGAGCTGTCACTAAGACGACACTTGTGTGTGAGGGTTATTATACTCCAGCGCTTGCACAGCCTTAAACAAAAGCATAATTACCAACAGCGTCCACGCCGCATATTCTTAGGCACAGGCAATTGCGCATCCGAACACACACAAACAAACACCTGACATTCCCAGTCCCAGTCACATGCACAAACACATCATCACAAACACTTCTGCCTCCGACCGCCTTCCTCAGTGTGCCACAGGGCCACGAGGACGGCACTCGCTCGAGAGCGGCACTCGAGTGTCGGCTGGAGTGCCATGTCGAGGGTGTGCCAACGTCTGCCTCAGCTGATGCGCACATTTCATCGGGCAAATTCATTTCTCACTGTGTCTTTTTAATAGTAACACAGTTAAAATGACGAAGAACACAGGATAATGATAATAATGATGAAAATAATCATAGATTTTAATCAGCATGCCATCATATCATCATTATCCATTATCACAATTAATAATAAGAAGAATTATAGTAATAAAGATGGTAAAGAAAAGGACCAAAAGTTGACATAAAAAAGTAGCCACATTAGCAAGAAGTAATCACCATGGTCATCACTATCATTAAAGGAGTAACAAATAAGTTATTTGAGGCACCAAGGTGCACACGCCGCCTTGGATACAGAACTTGCTTGTGAACTCGATAAAGACACTGTAACTTTATTTCTTTCCCAGAATTAATTAGCTTATTAAAACAACGATTGAGATACCATAAACCTTTCTCCTTCACAGTTTTAACACTCATTTTTATATATATATATTCATATATATATATTCATATATATATATATATATATATGTGTGTGTGTGTGTGTGTGTGTGTGTGTGTGTGTGTGTGTGTGTGTGTGTGTGTGTGTGTGTGTGTGTGTGTGTGTGCTAAAATATAATGAATAAAAAAAAACATATACACGCATACAAACAAACAAACAATCCCCTTGCAAGCGCGATCTCATTCTCGCCTTCTACCTTCGACCTCTCTCCTTCTCCTCTCTTCCTCTTTATGTTCTCGCTAGCCGCTTCCCGTTCTCCTATTCTTCTTCTAGTCCCTTCCTTCCCTCCCCTTCTCCCCCCCTCTTCTTTTCCCCTCTTCTCTCCATTCCTCCTTTGGCCTTCCTCCCCTGAGCTGTACATCCAATGCATGTAAATTTCCCTAGATACCCCCCCCCCACTCCAATAGCCTATCAAGTCCTCAGCCTCCTCCCTCACAACCGGCGACGATTGAGCCTGAACGACCTTGTCGAGTCTCAAGACTGAAGACTAACCACGTGACACTTCAGAACAAGGGAGAAGACTTTTCCCTCCCCGGCACCCCATCGTCATATCGGTATTTCCTCCTAGTTTTTATCATAAGTATTTTTTTTTATCCCCCCCCCCCATATACATTTTTCTCTAATCCCTTCGGTTCTTTCCCCCACCCTCCAAACAAGCAATTAAAATTCACCCTAACCTTTCCCACTTATATTTCCATCCCTATACAGCTTTACCCTCACCCCCGCCCCCGCCCCCCACTTTCCCACATGACTTCCCCTCGACTCGTATTTTTCCCCTCAACGTATTCCTCTCCCCAGCCGCGCCGCTGCCCTTGTCCACCGCGCTAGTGCCTCGGTGCCACCCCTTTTCTTGGCCCGCTCGAGTGCCACTACGACCCACATTCCCCTCTGAGGGTCTTTGTGCCAGTGTCAGGCAGGAAGGCAGGCAGGCACATGCGACTCCTCCGCCCTCTTCCCTCCTCCCTCCTCCCTCCGCCCTCCTACCTCCTCCCCCTCCTCCTACCCGGTCCCCAGCCCCCGCGGGGTCCCGCTGCCACTTCCTCCGGACCGAGCAAGATGTTGGTATTGATTGGTTGAACTGCTAACTCCCTAACAGGAT
>NW_028234405.1:19271646-19274146 GCF_977035675.1 Penaeus japonicus | reverse complement strand
CCTCTTCTTCTTCTTCTTCTTCTTCTTCTTCTTCTTCTTCTTCTTCTTCTTCTTCTTCTTCTTCTTCTTCTTCTTCTTCTTCTTCTTCTTCTTCTTCTTCCTCTTCCTCCTCCTCCTTTTACATCTACATACCCCCTACTCTCTCCCCAAGACCCTCCCCCCTCCCTTCTTCCCCTTTCTGTCTTTCTGTCTTTCTTCCTTCCTTCCTCCCCTTCCCCCTCCCTCCCTCCCTATCCTTCCCTCCACCCTTCATTCCTTCTTTCCTTCCTTCATTCATTCATTCCCTTCCTTACTTCCTCCCTTCCCTTTCTCTCCTCCCTCCCTCCCTTCCTCCCTTCCACTCCGCCCTCCCTTCCCTCAATTCCTTCCTTCCTTTATTCTTTTTTTCTTTTTCTTTCCTTCCTTCCTTCCTCTCTCTTATCCTTCCTCCCCCTCCCACTTTCAGTCCTCCACCCCCACTCTCACCTCCTTCCCCTTCTTTCTCACTCATCCGCGCGCGATCTCTCTTTTCAAACGCATCTAACCATACGGCCTTCAAGAGGGTTTTTTTTTCCCTCGGGCTTTCATCAACTCCCCTCAGATCGTGCAGCCAGGTTCTCCTCCCTTCCGCCTCATCCGTTCAGTGCTTGTGGCTGCTTTTTATCTAATTTTTTATTTTTCTATTTTCTGAAGGTTAAATAGACGATTCACGCAGTCTCTTTCTCTTTCATTCATTCATTCTCTCTCTGTCTCTCTCCCGTTTATCTCTCGTTCTCTCTCTCTCTCTCTCTCTCTCTCTCTCTCTCTCTCTCTCTCTCTCTCTCTCTCTCTCTCTCTCTCTCTCTCTCTCTCTCTCTCTCTCTTCATATATCTCCATTTGATACATTACATCAATACATTACATTATTACATCCTATCAATTTTTTTATATAATATAATATCATAATTTAGCATTTCTTAAATTTCATTATCATAACATATTAAATTATATACATCATTATGATAAATCGATCCACCAATCCATCAGAACGATCAAAACCCACCGAGAGTCTGATACGAGAGATAAGGGAATGCGACACAATGATAAAATAATACAATAATCTCTGAAAATATATATCTTTATTCTGTATCTTAATCTATATAACTATAACTATATCTACAACTAGACATCTAAGTATGTCTGTCTGTCTGTCTCTTTACCTATATATCCCTATCTCTATCTATTTATCTATCTGTATACCTATATATTTATCTACATCTCTCTCTATATCATATATAGGTAGATAGATATATCGATAGATAGACAGATCGTTGGAGATTTAAGTTAATAGTTTCAAGAGAATCAAAACAAAAAGAAGAAAATAATGAACAAAGATCATACAAAAACAAGCAAATAATTAAAAGGTGAATAAACGTGATACCCCATGACAACCTATGAAACACAATTCCATAACGAAAAAAAATGAAGGAAAACTATAAATAAACATCAAAAGTCTAGCTCAGGCTGCAGATTTCCTAAGAGGAATAAAAAAAAGGAAAAAAAAAAAATCACACGCCAGTCTATAATAATACAAAAAAGATATGCGTTCTATATTTGGCCCCTGGATCGAGAGGTCACACGGAAAGGCTATACATTTTTGAATGCTTGCAAGCCCCCGGTGAAGTTCAGAGGCGAAAGAGCGAACAAGCAAATGAAACAATGGGAAATACTGAACCGGAGTAAGACAAGACTGGACTTTTGTTCTTCACTTTTATTCATTCACTTCCTCACTCTGGTTCCCTCTCCCTCCTCTTATTTTTTTTCTTTTTCTCTTTCTCTCTCATTCCTTCTTCTTTCTCTCTCCTTCCTTTTCTATTTTCTCATTCTTCCTTCTTCCTCCTTCACTCGTTCTCTTTCTGTCCTCCTTCTTCCTTGCCCCTTCTTTCTCTTTTTGTCTTTCATCCTCTTTCCTCTCCCTCTCTTTCTCTCTCTCTCTCTTTTCTCTCCTATCTCCTCGTTGTTTTATTTTTTTCTCCGTCTTTACAATCTCATTTTTATCCCCATTCCTCTCTCCTCTATTATTTTCTCGTTCCCATCTCCTATAACATTCTAAAACTCTCCTTTCCTCGATCATTCCCTTTAATTTTCCCCTCACTCTCCTTTTCCACATTCGAGTCCCATTTATTCTCATTTTCCTCTCCATCTCCGTCCTTTTTTCTTTTCTCTTCTTCCCATTTTCCTTCTCCTTCCCCCTCGCCCTCAACCTTCCGTAACTCCTCTTCCTCTTCTCCCTATCCCTCAACCTTCCCAAACCCTAACCCCTTCTACTCTTGTTCCTCCTTCCCCTTTCCCTTTCCCCTTGCCTTTCCTTTTTCTCTCCCTCTTCCTTTCCTCTTTCTCTCCCTCTCCCCCTCTCTTCCTCTTCCTCTTCCTCTTCCTCTCCCTCTCACCGTCCCTCTCCTTCGACATTACTGGCCGACCACATCCAACGGTGCTCAACGTCATGCTGCGTGCACATTAACCTTACCATAGTGCACCAAG
>NW_028234405.1:19254146-19259146 GCF_977035675.1 Penaeus japonicus | reverse complement strand
CTTACCCATCGACCACACACACACCCTCACATCCTCAAACACAAATCTCCCCACCCCATCTCTCCCCCTCCTTCTACCCTACCTACCCCCACCCCCACCCCAACCCCCCAAAAAAGATCACGTGGTGCAGAAAGGCTTAGAATCCATTTCCTCCTGGCCGTAGGAAGCCATTCTGATCCTTTCGGCTTATTGAACTGATTCGGGCCTTGCTTACTCTAGACCCCCCCCCCCCCGGAAACCTTACATCGAGAGGACAACGAACTCGTTTGTACGATCGTTAAGGGCCGTTTTAACGAGGAATTGTCCGGGTAATGAGTTATAGTAATTAGGAGATCGTTTGATATTCTGCTTGCGAGCTGTTTCCCGCCTAATATTTCGTTTCCGAAAGAGAACAATTTGTCGTTTTCTAATTACTCTAACGTCGATTTTACTTTCCATTACTGTTAACGTATAAACTACTTCACATAATCATCTAGTAATAATCAATAACAGTAAATCATATTTATTGTTATTTATACATATCTATACATCTTTATGTATACATATATATTTTCTTTCAAATAAAAGAATATTAAACACGAGAAAAAAAACATACCTACGACCCTCGATACTAAACACAGAGAGGGCGGGGGGGGGGGGTCAAACAAGACATGTTTATACAGTATATGGCTTCCCCAACAACATCAATATGGAACTCCTCCCAAGACGGTTTCTTTACCTCCTTCTTGGGCACAAAATCCTCTCAAACCATTAACCCGGGGGTCAATTCCCTTTCGTTAGTGTTCGTCGCCCGCAAGATACCACTCTAAAAGGGTATTACGGATTATGTGTGAAATCGAGCGAAGGAAAATGAAAGGGCCTCTACACATTTGGTGACAATAACCCGCGTGCTATTTCCAAGGCGCACTAATACGGGCAGCGCACACCTGTTTCGGAACAAAGATGATAAAAAATAAGAGTGACAGAGAAATATCTTTAGAAGTGCTGAAGAGAAAAGGCAACTCTTATGAAAGACTACAGTGCTATCGGTCAAAAGCAGGCATCACGCCCTCCCTCTCTTGAGATCGCTGAAACTTTGTAAAAGAGAGCCTCTGAGCGGCGAAGTGGAAGTGGAAGTGGAGGGGGAGGGGAGGTGGAGGGGAAGGTGAGGTAGACTTGGAGGGGGAGGTGGATTGGGAGAGGGAGGAGGAAGGGGAGGTAGAAGGGGAAGGGGGGGGGGGAGGAAGAGGACGAGGGAGAGAAAGAGGGGGAGAGGGAGTGGGGTGGGGAGGAATCTCGTGTCACATTCTCACGTACTCCGGGAATCCTCGTAATCCGTGAGAATTTGACGCGAGAGCCCCTTATCTCGGGCTGGTTTCAAAAGAGTTCAATCACGTGTAATGCTTGCCAGAGACAGATAATCCTCTCCTAAGCAGGGGTCATATTACTGAGGATTGGAGGACGTAAGGCCTGGAAGGCACAGCGCGGAGCGGTGACACAGTGAACAGCTGCAGTGGACTCGAGCAGAGACGACTCGAATCCATTTCTTTCATCGTGGCAAAAAAGGTAACACAGAAGCCGGACATATGTACACTTATATTACACGGTGAATTGGCGACCAAGACCGAGAGATAGTCATCACATTGTGCCTGTGCATTAATACGCTAATAAAGACTTAGTGCTTATGGTAAAATAGAGAAATAATACGATATATGTAATACAGTAGCAGATAATAGAGTATCTGTTATAGATCGCCTTCTTCATTTTTCATGAAAATATTACCCACGACAGACCCAAGCTCACAGTAAAGCAAAACAAAGGACGAACCGTTTGCTATCAACAACTCCCCAATAAAAAGTGAACATCAAGTAAAAAAAGAAAAGAAAAAAAACAAGTTCAATAAACATGACACCCGTTTGAACCAGTGTGACGCAACGAGGTGACCTGAGACCGGTTCAGACCCCCCACCCCCACCCCCACTCTCACTCCCAACACGGGCAGGCACCCTCCAGCGCCCGCCGCGCGCTTGCGTCCACGCACACGCCTCTCCTCTTCTTCCTCGCAACTCCAATCAGAAGCGGACTCTGAAAGCATAAAGGAAAAGCGACACCCTGTCATGCACAGCCGTGCTCGTGCAGTAACCAGAGCGAGGAACGTTGGCAGTGAACGAGGCACGGATTACAGTGCCATCACCCGGTTACCGGTGCCACCACGGCGTCCATTCCGACATCAATACAGGTGTCTGTGTCTCGAACAGCATTGCAGCCGCCCTCGCGCGGCTCAACGCCCACGAGCCAAGCAAGAAAACCAACGTGATCTTTCAAGCATTGCTCCCTAAATACTCGAAGTTTGATATTACACTTACAAACACGGAAAGAATAATAGCATGGAAAACGTAAAGTACCCTTACACAATATTTATGTAATATGTATATATGCATATATATATATATATATACATATATATATATATATATATATATATATATATATATATATATATATATATATATATATATATATATACATATACATATACACACATTTATGTATGCATGTAAAGACGTGTATGTACTTTTTGCCCTTGTGTTTAACCACGACCCTTTTATCCGAATACACTAAAAGAGACAATGCTCGGCTATAACCGTCGGAAAATCGCCTTACCGGTGTGACGTGACCTGCCTGCACCCCAGTACAAGGGGCGGGGTTGTGGGAGGGCGGAGCTCTAGGAAGACATGAAAGGGCGGTGCTAGAAAGTGTAGGTAAGGTAGATGGAGGGGGAGAACCAAGGGGATTGGGCATGTGTAAATTAGTATAGGGAATAAATGCCACACAGGGGTTGGGCCAAAGGCGATGACGCAAAACAGCTCGTGGGTCCACACGACACAGGGGATGGGTCAATGCGACACAAGAGAATGGGACAAAGAAACGGAGACGATGATTCAATGTAGCACAGGGGATGAGTGAATAACAAACAAGAAATAGGGCAAGAAAGTACAACCAACATCACAATAACACAGCTTTGGAAAACACCGTTAAGTAGATGCTGGGGGTGAAACATACACTTACGTAGATGGAACTAAAACAAATAATTAGAACTAGACTAGTGGTTGATGGGAAAGGGGGAGGGGTAAGTTAAATCAAATAGGATGGTAAGTGAGGGAAGGTCAGCAGTGATGGGATATGGTGGAGGGGGAAACAGATGGGATGAGAAGGGTTCGAGGTCAAAGGAGACGGGATGGAACGCATAATACAATACGTAACATGGGACACAAGGCCTTGGACACGAAGCATGGGACCCTGAGAAGAGAACTCAAAACAAGAGACACAGGGAACACAAAGAAAGGTACACGATGAAAGAAATACAAATTATGAGACACAAAGAAAGATGAAGCAAGGGAAACGGAGAAAGGAACAACCAAATTAGGACACGAAACAAGAATCACGAAGCACAGGGCACGAAACATGAGACGTGAAACAAAGAAACCTCAAAGGATGAGACGTGAAGCAAGGAACACAAAGAGAAAAAAAACAAAAGCATGAAACACACGAAGCAAGGAACACGAAGCAAAGGGACATCAAGAAAAGAACATGAAGCAAGGGTTACCGAGACACTTATCCCTTATTTCCTATGCAAGGCGCCATTGCAGAGTCACTTTCTTTTCATCACTCACTCACCTCCGCACTTTCAGGGCGTGAGATCATGACCTCTCTTCTGCTCAGCTTACCTGAAAAAAGAAAAAAAAACACGATTATATTATGCAATAGTAAAAAGCGACGCTATAAAGAAAACTGTAATAATGACAAACAAATATCTCTCAAATAAATCAAGGCCAATCGCAACTGTGATCATGCCTCGTGACGGCCAACGGAAATGTAATACTCCGAAAGGGGAAAAAAAAAAAAAAACTATAGAGATGGTACTAGCAATCTCAACCCGGTCACAACCAGCCAAAACAACTGTCAAGAGCGGGTTGCGAAATCTGCCTTCGTCGCTTGCACAGGCCACTGTTATCATTATCTCCAATGAGCAATTACCGTAGGAATGTGGCGCAGCATTGTAGAATGTGACCACTGGAGGAGGGAGGGAGGGAGGGAGGGAAGAGGAAAGAAGTGAGGAGGGGAAGGTGGGAGGGCAGAATGAAGAAAGGAAGAAAAGGCGGGAGAGGGAGGGGAAGAGAGAGAAAGAGAGAGAAAGAGAGAAAGAGAGAGAGAAAGAGAGAGAGAGAGAGAGAGAAGGGGAAAAGACAGACAAAGAGAGAGAGAAGGGGAAAAGACAGACAAAGAGAGAGAGAGAGAGAGAGAGAGAGAGAGAGAGAGAGAGAGAGAGAGAGAGAGAGAGAGAGAGAGAGAGAGAGAGAGAGAGAGAGAGAGAGAGAAATAAAGGGAAAGAGAGAGAAGGAGGATGATAAGAAGGGTAAAAGAGAAAGGGATATAAAGACAATCAGATGAAACAGACGATGGGAGGGAGGAAAACAGAAACAGATCAAATACAACATAAAAATACGTTATACACATGTTACAGAGCTAGAGAAAAAGCGAGAATGCCAGAGAGAAAGACACACAAAAGCAAAGGGAATGGGAGGGAAGTACTCATCGCGGTTAGTATCCTAGCCATAATATGGAATAATTGTAACGGAATGATTTTATCGTGGCAGGCGCACACACTCCAGGGATACATACAGTGGCATTCCTACAAAGAGAAAACAACGTGAAAACAAATGTAAACTCCCAAAACAGAAAGCCTACACGACGAAAAAAAAATCACAAAAAAAAACACAAAATACAGAATAAAACAAGGAAGACTCCGATTAGGAACATTCTTTGGCTTCCCCAGATTCCGGATCTCGTCAGGTCCCAAATCTGGAACCGTCCCAAAAATCGACGACGAACAAATAAATATATCTTATGAGGCATCAGAGTTCTGCTTACGCTCACTCTCTGTGCGGCACAAATAAATAATATAAATAAATAAACACAAAGGCGCGTATAATCTTTGTGTGTGTGTGTGTGTGTGTGTGT
>NW_028234405.1:19249146-19251646 GCF_977035675.1 Penaeus japonicus | reverse complement strand
ACGTGTGTCTATGTGTGTATATATATGTACATGTATCTATGTGTGTGTTTATTTGCATTTATATGTATGTGTCTCTGTATGTGCTTATATGTACGTGTCTATGTGTGTGCTTAGATGTACGTGTCTATGTGTGTGTTTATATGTACGTGTCTGTGTGCGTTTATATGGGCGGGTCTATGTGTGTGTTTATATGCACGTGTCTTTGTGTGTGTTTATATGTACGTGTCTGTGTGTTTATATGGACGTGTATGCTGACTCGAGCTCCTCGCGTGTGGCACTGCCCAGGAAGATGCCTCAAGTGCCATGCCAGAAGAAGAACGAAGGTCCTACTGTATTGTCCCGGGTTTCGGTCCTTAACGAGCGCTCGTCATTATGATGGCACTCGGAAATTCAACTTGGCGTCGTCAATCTTCTTAAGTGCCGCGCTGAAGCCTCTATGGGTGTGGGCCTTCGATTGCCTCGCCGGCTCGGCTGCGCAAGCGTGTTTACGTGAGAGAGAGAGAGAGAGAGAGAGAGAGAGAGAGAGAGAGAGAGAGAGAGAGAGAGAGAGAGAGAGAGAGAGAGAGAGAGAGAGAGAGAGAGAGAGAGAGAGAGAGAGAGAGAGAGAGAGAGAGAGAGAGAGAGAGAGAGAGAGAGATGAGAAGAGAAACGAAAGCGAGATAGATAAATAGATAGATAGGTAGGGAGAGAGGGAGAGGGGGTGAACCGCATCATGGCCATTAACAATAATGGCCAACCACGGCAAACGCACATGTAGGGCACAACGACCCTTTTGAATGTTTAAATTTTGAACGTCAAATACTTCACACTGAGCATCCACCCTTACCCACGTAATTCCTCTTACATAATGAAGTTCGCCGTAAATGAAGAAAAAGGCATTTTTCTTCGGCTACACTCGATTGAGCCCCCCCCCCTTCCCCCCCACCGCCACTCTTCTCCAGCTTATCCAAACATTCGCTGACTTCCAGGAGCCTTGGTACCTTGCCCATTTCACTGGAAATATTACTTGCCCGCGTCGCCGCTTTTATCTGCGTGTGGTTGACGTCAGCTGATGTCACTCACAGCTTGGCCAAACCCGTCAGGCGTCACCTCCCGGAAGCCATTTCGCCTTTATCGCAGGCTTTGTGTTTTGCTATTTTATTTTATTTTCCTTTTTTTTTTGTTTTACGATTTGTTTCCCTCCCTCGATGGCCACTGCCTCTCTTCAGTTCTTTCTAATCTGTCTGTCGGTCTTTATGTCTCCCTTTATTCTCTCTTGCGTTTGATTTTAATTAAACAATGAAACACAAATGGAATGAAAAAGGGTTTACGAAACACTCCAACACCCCTCTCTTACTGCAGCCGCGTTTAGTTCCATCCTTGTACACACGTACCTGAATTTTTGTAAATATTTCTCTACTTCAATGAAAAGAAAGAAAAAAAAAACATACATACAGAACAGCTCTCACAACGCCAAGAAACAAGATACAAAAAATATACATAAAAAGAAAAAGAAAAAAAGAAACCACGGGTCTGTAAACGACCACAAGAATTCAGAGCCAGCCCCGACCACCAGCGAGCGAGTGAGCCTCCGAGGGCGAAATGAAGCCACGATCGAGACGGGAGGCGTAAATGAAGCCCCAGCGGAGACGGCGAATTGAGTCTCCGGAGACGACGAAGAAGCTCAATGCGAGGCTCTGATGAAGGCGCGCGCTTGTCTCAGGTGGGTCGTCCTTTTGGAGATCGGAGTCCTCTTGTTACTGGTTTCACGTCGCACCCTGGTAGCTGCGTCATTATGAACCATATAATAATTGATGCTGTTGCTCTTATCTTGTTGCTACTATTACTGTCACTGTCATCACTGTTTTGTTACTCTTTCTCAACATCAACGTTTTGCTATCGTCCCTGCCGTCAATAGCATTATCATCATTATCATAACATAAATTATCAACAGTACACTCAAGCATATATATACAAACACAAACACACAAACACACACACACAAATACATCACAATCACAGAATCATGCAATCGCAACCACTTCCCCCCCTCCCCTTAACCTATCAACAAATAAGCGAACCAATGTCTAAATCTCAATTGAAGACCGCCGCTCTTAACTGCATTCCTGAACCTCTCAAGAAGGCTTTGTTGCATTCAACCTGCAATTATTCACAATTCACCTCTTAAGGACAAGCCTCTGTGTGTTTATAATTTACCTTGTGGTTCGAAAGGCTTTCCAAACAAAGTATTTATTTTCCGAGAGGATTTTCATGATTATTTTTTCTCTCTCTTACTCTTCTTGGGATATAAAGTTTTTAAAACTACTACTAATAAAGTGATAATAATGACAACAACACATCAGAGTGTGTGTATCTTCCTATTCAAACTTCTTTCAAAAAGCATGTAGATGCCACACTACTGTCGATTAAAAAAAAAGAGGGGAGGGAGAGAGTGGGGAAATAAGAAGGAAAGAAGGAAGGAAGGGAGGGTGGGAAGGGGAGGATGAGGGCGAGGGAGACG
>NW_028234405.1:19236646-19241646 GCF_977035675.1 Penaeus japonicus | reverse complement strand
GAGGATGAGAAAGAAAATAAGGAGTGTGTGTGTATGGGGGGGGGGGTGCCAGGAAGAGATTCACGGCATGGCATGCGGGGGATAAGAGAGGGGGGGGGGGGTTACGGGTACGCCGAAGGTACGCCCGAACAGGCTGACACCGGACACTTGTACGAGGGCATAGCGTTACCAAATTCAATATTCCCAAACACGGACTATGCCCATATGCGTATGTGTGTGACTATCTTTTCGTTTGTTTGTTTTCACGAAAGTGCATCTGTGTCTGTCTTTTTACATCTGAGTCTCTCTGTCTGTTCGATTTCCACATTATCTGTGTTATCTGTGCGTATGTCTCTACAACTGTCCTATTTTCATATACGTATCTGTGTGTATCTTTTTCAAATGAGTCTTTCGGTCGCACTTATTTCCACATGGCGTATCTATATGTGTCCGTATCTTTTCCAAATGAGTCTATATTTTTCTCTTATTTCCACAGGGCGTATCTGCGATTCTTTCTCATCCATCTTGCTCTTCATTCCCCAATGTTTTCTTGGACTTTCTCAGTCTCTCCTGAACCCGTTTATCCATTCTTTTCCTTTGTTTATAAGTAGCGTTTTCAAATATCTTCACAGAAAACAAAAACAAAAAACATTCGGGTCCTCGACAAGACATGAATGACTATGAAGTTAGTCAGAGAAATGAAGCATAAGCATTTCATCCTCTTGAATGAACGTGGAAAACAACAACTGAAATATTTGTTTAATGTTTATCTCTAAATAATGATAGTAATGAAGGTTGATTAGTTACTGCTGCTGCTGTTAATGTTGCTGTTGCTGATGGTGACTGATAATGATAATGATATTAATATTATTTATAATAATAATGATATTAATAATTACAATAATAACAATAACAATAATAATAACACAATAACACTAATGATAAAACTGATATTAATGATAACAACAACAATAATAATAACAATGAAGATATAAAATACTAACTGCACCAAAGCCAATTCAATTAAAGCGATTCACAACACTCCACACTCGAAATAGCCCTTAGACAACAACAACACTCGAAACCTCCCGACGTAAATAAGACAAAAATAACAAAAGCAAAAATCAAAACGAAATCATTGAAACATAACAACAACAACATTAAAAACAAAGACAAACAAACAAAGAGAGAAAATCAATAATCCACAGGCACTGAAGGAGACGCAAATTTTTGGCACTCCCCGGATTGATACATCTGGCTGGCTGGCACTCGGTATCTGTGTGGCACTCGGGGGAAGGTGCAAAAATACACGCAACCTTGAACTAAGAGGGGAGCCATTCATCAAAGCAAGAAGTGTGTGCTATTCCTCTTGCGGTGGGGATGGAAAGAGAGAAAGAGGGAAAGAATGAAAGAAAGAGAAAAAATAAATAAATATAAGAGAAAGAAAGAAATTGTTTCTATATGCTACTGCTAATCATCACCACCACCATCATCATCCCCATATCATTATCACATCATCATCATCATCATCTTTATCATCACCATCACTATCATCACGCTCCTGGTACGTCTTTCCTTTTGACGAAAATAATATAATTCCTCCCTTCATAGCTTATAGCTATGATGCATGTGATATTGTTCAGTGCCCTACAATTACTATTACCACTGTTACTACTACCACTAATACCACTACTGTTACTAGTATCAGCAACAATAACACTTCATCTCTGATGTAAGAAGTTATCTATTTAGTCAATAAATCCACTTTGTTAAGAGTTCACTTCAATCCCTCCCCACTTTCCTTATCCATTATTTTTATCAAATAAATATAAATTTCTTTAGCTATTTGCGTAATGTGTTTATCAACTATACCATCACCACTGTTGCAAGACCTTAACGATCGTCTAAAAAAAAACACAGATCTATAAAGATAAAAAAACAGGTACGTTACCTTGGATTTTCACCATTACACGCAGGCAACCGAGGCAGCCGAGCTCAAAAGCAGCGAGCAATAAGGCAACCCACGGGGAATAAAACAGTCAGCAAAAGCAAAATCCCGCAATCATAATAAAACACAAAGTCTGCGTGCGGCAGACAGGAGATCGCCCAAACCCGCCGAATGTGCATGTATGTATGCACGCACGCATGCACACTCGTACATGCGCCTTCACACGCGGAAACACACACACACACACACACACACACACACACACACACACACACACACACACACACACACAAACACACACACACACACACACACAGATAGAGATAGAGAGAGAGAGAGAGAGAGAGAGAGAGAGAGAGAGAGAGAGAGAGAGAGAGAGAGAGAGAGAGAGAGAGAGAGAGAGAGAGAGAGAGAGAGAGAGAGTTCCTTTTCGTAACGTTAACGTCCCCTGCACCTGTGGGATGGCTTAAGACAATGGTGGGGTCTGGTTGGAATGCTGACTGAAGGAAAGGGGGGATGGGGAGGGAGGAAAGACCAGGGTGAGAGGAAGGGGAAAGGAAAAAGACAGTGGAAGAACGTAAAGGGGTAAGGAAAGGGAAAGGGAAAGGGAAAGGGAAAGGGAAAGGGAAAGGGAAAGGGAAAGGGAGAGGGAGAGAGATAGAGAGAGAAAGGGGGTAAGGGGAAGAACAAGAGGAAGAGGAAGAGGGAAAGGAATAGGAAAAGAAAAGGAAAAGGGAAGGAGACGGAGAAGAAAAGGAAATAGAAAGAGAAGTAGAAGGAGGAGGGGGAGGGAGCAAGGAGGGAGACAAGGAGAGGAAGGCCGAAAGGCAAAGGACGCGCGAGGGGCACCGCCGGGGCTGGCACAGTGCCGACCGGTACCGCGTCTGGCTGGTAAACAGTAGGGCGGCACTGGCACCGTCTCCTCCACCCCAACTTGTTTAGAGAGACCGGCGCCATCTACGTCACTGGCACAGAGCAGGGAGGACGCTCCTCCTGGGGTAGGGATGGGGGGGGGTGTCTGGCGTCGATCGGTGTCCATTCACTAAGATTTGAAATCACACACGATTCGCGGCCACTTCCTTGGCACCTCCGTGGCATCCTCTTTCCACATCTGGCCTCTTTCTTCGTCATTCACCTCCTCTCAGTGCCAGCGAGATGTCTTTCAATGACAGGAATCTTCTTAAACGACCTATTATCGATAATAGGCCTATTCTTAGCCCCCTCGAAGAACAGAAATATGTCACTTGTCAAGTAATAAGCTGTCAACTTGCACTGTGACAGCCTCCCGCTGCGGTGTTGTCACGGCCAGTCAGGCCAAGAATGCTTATCTGCCTCTTCCTGTCACGTGACACCCCCCCCCCCAGCACTCCCCCATATAATCTTACCAAAATCACAATCCTTGTTTCGGATTCCTCTACATCAGTCACTTCACAGCGCCTCTTTCGCCAACACTGCCTATCTATTTTCTGTTCTCTCGTCTCTTCTCTTTTATCTGTAATCTCCTTTCTCTCTCGTCTGTTTCTTTTTTTCTTTTTCGCTCTTTTCACTTTTTTGTCTCTCCTTTCTTCATGCTCCTCTTCCTCCCTCCTTCCCTCCATTCATCCGTTCAATCTGGGGTTTCCCTCCTCTTCCTCTTCCACTTGTAGGTCTTCCAATCCATCGTTTTTTTCTTAGTGTAGGCCTTCACTATCTTCCTCTTCCTCTCCCTAACACCCAAACCCATCCCCGCCCCACCCTCTCTTCCTCTCTGTCTCTCTCCCTCTTTCTGTCTCTGTCTCTGTTTGTGTCTCCGTCGTCTTCTCCCTCTCTATCTTCCACTTCCTCTCCCACTCCTACTCCCACTCCTACTCCTACTCTCTCTCCCTCTCTCACTTCTACTCCCTCTCTCACTCCTATTCTCTCTCCCACTCCTACTCCCTCTTCTACTCCTACACCCAATCCCGCTCCCACTGCCTTTCTCCATCCCTCCGACTGCTACTTAGCCATTCATACGATCTTCTTAATATCTGGTTTGAACTGCTTTATGCAAATGAGATCGTTGGCGACAGCGTAGAAACGCCGTGACGAGTGGACGAAGACATTTAATGGCAATAAAGAAGAAAAATATTCATCCAATCTGTCTGTCTTTCTGTCTCTGTCCCGTCTCTTCTCTCCTGACCCCATTCCCGTTCCCTCTCCCTTTCTCACTCAACTCAATCTCTCTCATTCCATTCTCTCATTTTCCCTCGCTCCTCCTCACCACTTCCCTCTCCCCCTTCTCCCTCCACCATTATCACTCCCTCTCCCTCACTACCTCCCTCTCACCCCTCTCCCTCCAACATTCTCATTCTATCACCCTCACCACCTCCCACTAATCCTCTACTTCCCTCCCCCTTTCCTTCACCACTCTCCCTCCTTCCACTCGCACTCCCTCTCTCTCCCTTTCACTCCATCTCCCTTCCATGCTCTTTCTCCCTCCCCCTCCCTCACCACCTCCATCCTTTCTCCCTCCCTCCCTCCCATCCTCCTTCCTTATTTCCCTCCCACCCTCCCTCCCTCCCTCCATACTTCTCCATCACCACTCCAACTACCACTCCCATTTAACTCCCTCTCCGTCTCCCACTCCCACTCCCTCACCCCCTCCCTAATACTGCAAATCCGAGTTGCTTTCCCGCGCCCTCACCTTGCAACAGCCTTACCTCGCGAAAGAAAATTCCCGAAGGAGAGTATCCAGAACACGGGACATTTTTGAGCGAGTTGTTGTGCGTCCTCCCGAACTTTTCTCGCGTCGCAGAATACTAATGCAAGAAGGGAGATGAATTTTTCATGCGCAAAATCATCGGGACAGAAGGGGGTCTAAATTCTCTTTGTCTCATGGACACGGGTTTAAACATGAACATGTTCATATACTGCCACACAGATGCACACCCAGTAAATATGGGCACGCGCGCACTTACATGGGCACGCATGAGCTCAAACACATTCACGCACATACACGTAAGCACGCACGCACGCACGCATGCACGCACACACAAACACCCACCCACCCACACACACACACACACACACACACACACACACACACACACACAAA
>NW_028234405.1:19221646-19226646 GCF_977035675.1 Penaeus japonicus | reverse complement strand
TCGAAAACAAATAACTATTCTGATTTTATTTATAAAATCTACCAAGAGGAAAGAATACGAACCAAACAAAATTCCTAAAGGTACAACCAAACACAGAAACAAAAAATAAGAAAACAAAGCCACTCGATACAAAAAAGAAAAGAAAAATGCTCAAGGTCAGTTATACAAAAGTTTCCGGTGAATAAGAAAAAAAAATATATATATATATATAAATCGTCCGCTCATCCACTCTTTTATTGTTTTTTATATTCGTTTTTTTTTTTTACCTTTTTGCTGTCTTTCTTTTATTGACATGTTTGTTATCGGGTCTGCCTTGAAATCAATAGCAGGGTGAATCGCCCCAAATCCATTATCGGCTCCTCTGCTTGGGGAGTTTGCAACGAGCGGGGAGGGGGGGGGGGCAAGATGGAGGAAGAATGACGTAGGGGAGTGGGGTGGGGAGGAGGAGGAGGACGTGAAGGATGGAGCAAGGTGGAGGAAGAATGACGTGGGGGAGTGGGGAGGGGGGAAGGAGGAGGAAGAAGAATGACGTAGAGGAGTGGGGAGGGGGGAAGAAGGAGGAAGAGGAGGGGTGAGGGAGGGATGAGGAGGAGGAAGAATGACGTGGGAGAGTGGGGAGGGGGAGGGGGAGGGGAGGAGAAGGAGGAAGAATGAAAAGAAGGTAGGAGAGAGAGGGGGAGGGATGTGAGGGATGTAGCAAGCAGGAGGGAGAACGAGGGGAGGAGGAGAGGAGGATGAAGGGGAAAGAAAATGCGTTGGGGGGGAGGGAAAGAGTAGGGGGCGAGGGTTCGAGAAAAAGATAAATATTATATGTCGGATCATATTAAATGGAGGCTGGTTTTCGTTTATATTATATTTTTTGGGGGAGGAGGGGATGTGAGCCTGGTTTCCAAAAGATCCTAGACAAGCTATTCGCTCCTTTCAACATTGAATTAAACCCAAGCCTTCCCTTAATTCGATGTAGCTCAACTCTTCGGTTTCCCTTCCCTTTTCCTTGCTTACCTGAGCTCCCTTCCTCACATTACACCCCACCCCCACCCCCCGCAATCCATAGCCTTACCTCTAATCCTATCCGTAGACTTGACGCTATCACTTACTCTATCTTAATTCCGGTCCTACGCCCAAACCCCTATCAGACCTCTCTGCCCCCCCCCCCCCACCTCCACTCCCTAACTGCCAAAGCGTCCATCCACCCTTCACCCTCAGTCACCCTTCTCCCCACCCCTCCCCCATTACCACATCCTAGGCCCTCTCTTAACAGCTTCTTTGTTAGTGTTGGTTTTACCCTCCCCCCCTCTCTCCGTCCCTTGTGCCATTCATGAAGAACATATTTTTAGCATGCATGCTGTTCCCTTTAAATTGTTAATTGTCATGCGTATTTGATCATTTGATGTGTGTCTGCATCTCTCTCTCTCTCTCTCTCTCTCTCTCTCTCTCTCTCTCTCTCTCTCTCTCTCTCTCTCTCTCTCTCTCTCTCTCTCTCTCTCTCTCTCCTTATTCCTATCTCTATTTCTATTCCTCTTCCTCTCCCACTCCCCTTCCCATTCCCTCTCACTCTCCATACACATACGTTCTATAGCTAACCTTTACAAACTGTGTTACTCCCTTTGTGTTGCGCAGCCTTACCCCCATACCCACGGTCTCCCCCCTACGGAATGTCACACAATGCGTGCCGTCCTCTAATACGCTATTGGCTTCCCTCCCTCGCCTTTACAGTGTGTCCCGGCCGAGCAACCCTGCCTATCATACGATCCGACTCTTCCTCTTCCGTAAACAAACACTGATATTTCGCTTTACCCGTAAGGAGTCGCGAGCATCTAAGTAGAGGAATGCGAAGGCTCGAGCAGTTCTTTCACGTAGCTGGCATACCACCGTGCCGTCACACTAATTCGTGCCATTGTCGGTGTCCTCGAACATGCTCGGCTCCCTCACCCTCCCTCAGTAGCTCCCCTTATACTCCTGACGCCCCCCCCACCTTCCCCCCAACCTGATCCCTCCCCCCCTCCCCTCCCTCTCTCCTACCACCGCAAGCCTGATACCCTACCAATCCCTCGTTCACTCACACTAAGAACATCCCCCGCCGCGGCCCTGATACCCATACACACGCCCCTCTGTATCAGCCAAGCCGCCCCTGCTGCCTGGCGAACGGATGCGTCGTTGTTGCCAAGCGAGAGGGCGACGCCGTGTAGGGGTGGGGATGGGGTGGGGGTCCGGCAGGTGCTTAGAGTAGGGGAGCGTATAGTAGTAGCTCCCACGAGGGGCGCTCCGGCATACTAAAGCTCCTCCTCCCCATCCCGACATTTTCCACTGCGATATTACTTCCACTTACATTTCCATCCACTTCGGGAAAGGTGAGCCACGTCGACCACTTCCACAAAGAAAAAATTCTACTATAATTATCCTCTTCTCATTCCCGTCTTATGACTGAGGAAACAGGTACTCTCCCTAATAAATACCTACGCCCATTCTCGCAGTATACATTTCCTGTTGCAAATGTATAATATGCAAATCCAGAGAGCCTGCCAAAAAAACGTACCGCACAAGCAAGCATCCATATATTGCTACGTAACAATGTGAATCATAAACGACAATCTAACATAACCTTGACTAAAAGTCACATAGAAACATAAATAACAAAATAAACAAAATACCAAAAAATACATCAACAGGTATGTAATCAAATATCCTGTCACAATTAAATATGTTTATTTAATATAACTAACCAGATAAACGCTCGTAACAAATTTATCCACGATTTCATGATATTTAAGTGGAAATTTTGAAATCCCACAAACGTGACCAATTTTTTGTTGAAAAATGCTATGGATTTTAGGAGAAATTGAAACCAGGATTGCAACGGCTTCCCCACCATAGAACGCTCGCAAAACACGCTACTTTAACTTAACAATCTTATACAAACAAGAAAAAAATGAGAAGTATATATAAGTGAATGAGTGAGTGGAATTGGGAGGAGTGAGATCAGGGAGAGACAAAGGGGGAGAGGGGGAGAGGGGGAGAGGGGGAGAGAGAGGAGGAGAGGAAAGAAGGGCGAGAGATAAGGAGAAAGGGAGAGAGAAAAAGAGGAAAAGAGAGGGAGGGAGGGATGGAGGGAGAGAGAGTGAGAGAAAAAGTGAGAGAGAAAGTGAGAGAGAGAGAGAGAGAGAGAGAGAGAGAGAGAGAGAGAGAGAGAGAGAGAGAGAGAGAGAGAGAGAGAGAGAGAGAGAGAGAGAGAGAGAGAGGAGAGAGAGAGAGAGAGAGAGAGAGAGAGAGAGAGAGAGAGAGAGAGAGAGAGAGAGAGAGAGAGAGAGAGAGAGAGAGAGAGAGAGAGAGAGAGAGAGAGAGAGAGAGAGAGAGAGAGAGAGAGAGGGAGGGAGGAGATAGAGAGGAAGAAAGAGGGAGGAGATAGAGAGGAAGAAAGAGGGAGGAGATAGAGAGGAAGGAGGAGGAGGAGGAGGAGGAGGAGGAGGAGGAGGAGGAGGAGGAGGAGGTGGAGGAGGAGGAGGAGGAGGAGGAGGAGGAGGAGGAGGAGGAGGAGGAGGAGGGGGAGGAGGAGGAGGGGGGGAAGAAAAGGAGAGATACGCGAGTACTACAGGGGCCCATCACAAACCAATCAAAGGGCATCGAGGTCTCGCACAGCAACATTTCGAAAGTCACGGGGTAGGGCCAACGCCTGCGTCGAGGGCCAAAGCGGGACCCGATATCGAAGACCTGTCGCCGATCTTGCAGGTGAGGACTCGGCACAGGAGGTCACGCGAGACGAGACGCTATCGCCCGTGTGCCTGTCCTAAGATCACAACCCACGGACCTGGAGCAAATAAAAGAACTAGGGGACCAGGAGCAAAATCAGACACGTAGACCAGGAACAAATTACAAGAGCAAATAACAGAAGCAAACAAAGAACAAGAGCAAATAACAGAACTCGCAGACCAAGAGCAAACAACAGAACTCGCAGACCAAGAGCGAACAACAGAACTCACAGACCAAGAGCAAACAACAGAACTCACAGACCAAGAGCAAATAGCAGAACTCGCAGACCAAGAGCAAACAACAGAACTCGCAGACCAAGAGCAAACAACAGAACTCGCAGACCAAGAGCGAACAACAGAACTCACAGACCAAGAGCAAACAACAGAACTCGCAGACCAAGAGCGAACAACAGAACTCACAGACCAAGAGAAAACAACAGAACTCGCAGACCAAGAGCAAACAACAGAACTCACAGACCAAGAGCAAATAGCAGAACTCGCAGACCAAGAGCAAACAACAGAACTCGCAGACCAAGAGCAAACAACAGAACTCGCAGACCAAGAGCAAACAACAGAACTCACAGACCAAGAGCAAATAGCAGAACTCGCAGACCAAGAGCAAACAACAGAACTCGCAGACCAAGAGCAAACAACAGAACTCACAGACCAAGAGCAAATAGCAGAACTCGCAGACCAAGAGCAAACAACAGAACTCGCAGACCAAGAGCGAACAACAGAACTCGCAGACCAAGAGAAAACAACAGAACTCGCAGACCAAGAGCAAACAACAGAACTCGCAGACCAAGAGCGAACAACAGAACTCACAGACCAAGAGCAAACAACAGAACTCGCAGACCAAGAGCAAATAGCAGAACTCGCAGACCAAGAGAAAACAACAGAACTCGCAGACCAAGAGCAAACAACAGAACTCACAGACCAAGAGCAAATAGCAGAACTCGCAGACCAAGAGAAAACAACAGAACTCGCAGACCAAGAGCAAGCAACAGAACTCGCAGACCAAGAGCAAACAACAGAACTCACAGACCAAGAGCAAATAGCAGAACTCGCAGACCAAGAGAAAACAACAGAACTCGCAGACCAAGAGCGAACAACAGAACTCACAGACCAAGAGCAAATAGCAGAACTCGCAGACCAAGAGCAAGCAACAGAACTCGCAGACCAAGAGCAAATAACAGAACCCACAGACCAAAAGCAAATAACAGAACCCCAGACCAAGAGCAATTAACAGAACTC
>NW_028234405.1:19209146-19216646 GCF_977035675.1 Penaeus japonicus | reverse complement strand
GAAGCCCTAGAACAGGACGTAATAGAGTAAAAACATAAAACCAAGCATAGAACAGAAAAAAACTGGAAACAGACAAAACAGCATGACAGTTCTCAACCCAACCGGCCTCGCGACCCCACCTGTCCTCTGACCTGGCACGAGATCTCGAAGCTGCATTACAGCCCCCAGGGATTACACGCTTTCCCATCAAAACCCCGTCCGCTGCCAATCACACAGCCACCCAAACATCCAAACATCCAACCAGTCAACCAAATAACCAACCGACCAGCCAACCAGCCAAGACAACACCCACTCACGCCGAACGGACGGACAGGGAGAGACAAGGCGGCACCGACAACGCCTGCGTCTGAGTGTCTCTCGGCAGGCATGCAAGCCTTGTCCGTGGAGCAAGTGTGCATGACGGTGCAACAAAATGCCACACCCACACGGACTAAACACAGACCACCTTCCGTCTCTGATTAAACCTGGTGGGGTTTCCGATGCTTAACAGCGCCATTTGGGTGGTTGATTATAATTACCTCCTTCCATGCGAGGATATACGATATACGGCTTCACTAGCACATACTTTTTAAAAAATATATTGTTTACTGAGGTAGAGTGCACGATCGACTGGTCTGCCGTGGCATTGCATGTCTGGAACTCACCTAATTTAGGCAAGGCATGCTAAGAGAGAGAGGAAATGTCAATAAAGCGAGCCAGTATAATTCATGTAGCATAATTCATACGGTATAAACTAAGTACATATACTTATACACTACCACACACATAGAAGAAAAGAAGAAAAAACACAAAAAAAACAAATACATACAGAAAAAATAACACATATATAAGAAAATACAAACACCCACACATGACCCCTCAACAAAATACACACACACACACACACGCGCGCGCGCGCACACACACACAAACACACACACACACAAACGCCCTTACTTTCCACAGCCCGGTAGCGACACGAGCAAACTTGACCCTAATGCGATTGTCAGCCTACGGGAGAGTTTGATTAACACGACATTTAATCTTGTTCTCGATGCCACGGAAACTTCGTGGGATGTCCGTTTCATCCTTACTCCCTCCAACTATCTTATTTATCTAATGAGACAGTTCAGTTTGATTATATTTATATCATTATTAATGTTTTAATTAACTAATGTGTTCGTTTTTTTATATGCAAAGGATGATGGGTATTTGGAGGCTGTAAGGTAATTCTAACTTTCTTGTTTTCCCCAGTGCTTTAATTTGTTTCTTTTTCTTTATCTCCCTCTTTTGTTCTTTTTATTTCTCCATTTTCTTCTACGGTGGGGGGAGAAGGGAAGGGGGATGGGTGAGGGTGGGGTAAAGGGGAAGGGGAAGGGGAAGGGGAAGGGGAAGGGGAAGGGGAAGGGGAAGGGGAAGGAGAAGGGGAAGAGGAAGGGGAAAGGGGATAGGGATGGGTGAGGGTGGGGTGAAGGGGAAGGGGAAGGGGAAGGGGAAGGGGAGAGGGAAGGGGAAAGGTTAGGAAAAGGAGGGGAAGATAAAAGGAAGAAACAGAAGAAAGGCGAGGGGGGAAGGGAAGGGTATTGGGGAAGGAAAGCGGGGAGGGGGGGAGAAGAGGAAAAAGTAGCAAGGGGAGTAAATTACTGGGGCGGAGGGGAGTGAATATGCGGAGTAGGAAACAAAAACAGGGAAAAAGAAAGGGAAAACAGTTGCATAGGGAGGGTGTATGCTAGCTATTGGCTCAGCTTATAACCGAGAAAAGGAAGTGCCATAAATCCTGGACGATAGGAAAAGCAGGGGGACTGGCCTGAGGGGGAGAGCGAAGAGGTGAAAGGGAAAAGGCCAAAGGGTATAGAAGGAAGAGAGAGGGCGGATGAATGGGGCACACCTTTGCACCCTACATATGGTGAGACGCCCCAGGCCACTAGGGCGGGGCTGCAAATCCGCGGTGTTCTGCACTCTAACACAACCCTTAATTAGCACATCTTAACTTTACACTAACGACTGCTGCTCTCGTTAACTGTTACCGCCAACAGTGCCAGAATCAAAATTGTTCACATGTAACTGTCAATATCTCTGATATCCTTGCTGGTTCATTTGCAAGAACATCTATTTAGTATTCTTGTCATAATATCACCAATGATAATAAACACATATACGTAATCCCAACGGCAACACGAATAACGGGAATAGCAGGAAATCAAATATGTAAAGTAAAGGTTATAACAGGGACAATAATAACAGCCGTGATATCGCTGACTTTTAAAGAGGTCAATGATACCCCTAACTTATTTAGGATACAATGCAAATTTCATAAATATTATCCATATGGATGATGATGATGATGATGATGATGATGACGATGATGATAATGATGAAGATTACGATGATCTTGATGCGATAGATTTATATGAAAAAATGTGATTACGATAGATGATAAATGACGAGCAATAAGATGAAGATATGAATCCGAAACAAAAAAAATCCAAACCATAATTACACTAAAAATAAAAATATAATAATAATAACAATAATAACAATAGCGGCGAAGATATCACAATATGATAGCATTCACCTCACCTGCCAGGCATTTTTCCCTGCAACAACCATTCAACGGCAAACGAACCTGACGCCACTTGACCTTGAATGGCTTCCCCGCGTTGCCATGACAACTTTGCGAATCAGCTAGTCGGAAATGACAAGCGTTTGCGGAGATTCGCGAACTTGGCTGCAGGCTGTGGAGTGTGCAGGGCCGACGACGCGTACATGGATCCTACTCTTACATAAACTGGGAATTTATGCTCTTACTCAACTCACACTTGCACTCGCTCTCTCTCTCTCTCTCTCTCTCTCTCTCTCTCTCTCTCTCTCTCTCTCTCTCTCTCTCTCTCTCTCTCTCTCTCTCCCACACACACCCACACACACACACACACACCCACACACACACACACACACACACACACACACACACACACACACACACACACACACACACACACACACACACACACACACACACACACACACACACACACACACACACGTTTCTATTTCTCTCTACCTTTCTTCTTCACTTTTCTCTTCCTCTCCTCCTTCCTTCCTCCCTTCCACACTTAAACACTTCCAACCACAGTAACCGAGTACCCAGGCGTTCGTGTTTCTAATCCCGGCGTCCGTAAACAACATGGCAACCTTTGCATCCAACCGAGCATGGACAATAAGGAAGTCCCATATTTGGTCGTGTCCCAGCAAGGCATACCAGGTGTTCGAAGCGACCACGGCCTGATTACATCATCCTTGTCACCAACACTTTGCAGGGACGTTGCACACACCCTTGCTCTCTCCTCCTTGCGTGCTACATGTTGTACCCCCACTTGTCCTTGTGTCACACAGCTCGCATTCCGTTCTCCTGCCGTCCGCTCAGCTGTTTTGTTTTCTCGTTCTTCTCTACCATCACCGTCCATCATCCCAGCATCAACCGAATGACACTCATGCAACTGCCACTGCGCGACTGAGATGACATTTCACATCAAATCAAAATGCATTGGCGTTCAATTCGTCCCGGTGAGCCAATTCCGCCCACTGTTCGAGAGACTGAGGATGTCCTGATCGTCATACTTGAGTTTCAGGTTGACCTTCACCCTAACTAGACGACACCCCGGTCCCGAGCTGTCACCGACAGGCACTGCGACGTCCACTAAGAGACACCGTGACGTCCTTCAAGAGGCATCGTGATGTCCACTAGGAGACACCGTGACGTCCATCAAGAGGCATCGTGACGTCCACTAAGAGACACCGTGACGTGCACCAAGAGACATCGTGACGTCCAATAAGAGACACCGTGACGTCCACCAAGAGGCTTCGTGACGTGACGTCCACTAAGAGACACCGTGACGTCCACCCAGAGGCTTCGTGATGTCCAATAAGAGACACCGTGACGTCTACCAAGAGGCTTCGTGACGTGACGTCCACTAAGAGACACCGTGACGTCCTTCAAGAGGCATCGTGATGTCCACTAGGAGACCCCGTGACGTCCATCAAGAGGCATCGTGACGTCCACTAAGAGACACCGTGACGTGCACCAAGAGACACCGTGACGTCCAATAAGAGACACCGTGACGTCCACCAAGAGGCTTCGTGACGTGACGTCCACTAAGAGACACCGTGACGTCCACCCAGAGGCTTCGTGATGTCCAATAAGAGACACCGTGACGTCTACCAAGAGGCTTCGTGACGTGACGTCCACTAAGAGACACTGTGACGTCCACCCAGAGGCTTCGTGATGTCCACCAGCCCCGACCTCGCCTCCTTCCCATAACGCTCATGGTCGTTTCTTCGCCCCCCGTGCGACGCCACCACGACCGAATCTCATCTACATGTCACCACAAGAGCAACTAACTCCTTAAATGATGACTGAGTGCGGCATTACCATCACTCATAATCATCGAAGCAGTTACTCCATAGACACTGCCCCGCCAACAAAGAAAATAGCAAAAAAGAACATTTCAATATTTCCCAATCGAATCATGCGGGTTCAAGATGATAGTAACATGCCACAGAGATGGAGAGAGGATAACTTTATTCTTGGGTATGTCTCCATCTTCTGTCCACATTTAGGCTACTGTGTAGAAAATACTAGTTTGTTCTTCATTCTTCAATTCATCTGCGACTTACAATATGATCTCGTACTTGGTTCACTCGTCATTCCTCCCATTACTCATCTTTCCTTCTCCACTTTTCCCACTCTCCTGTTCTCCCTCCTTTGCACTCTCTCTCTCTCTCTCTCTCTCTCGCCCACCTTCACCTTTCCCCCTTACAATCTTCGTCCTTCCTCATCCCTCTACTCTTCTTCCTTACCATTATCATTTTCATTAACATAGTCTTACTCTTGTTATACTCGTCCTTATTCTACATGTACTTTTTTTTTTTTTATCTTTTCTCTTCTTATACTTGTACTTGTTCATTTCCTCCTTCTCTATCTCTTCCTCCTCTTCCTGCTTCCAGCCATTGCCAACCTCTGGGCTCGACGTTGGCGGGCGGGGTCAGCAAAGGTGAGGAGTGACGCCATCTTTAAAAACGGGTCTACTCTACCGGCCCACGAGTAATGCGGATTCTTTTTTGCAAGTCACAATTCCCATAAAAATAAATCTTTGGGGGATAGATGGGCTGCATCATGAATTTACGATCAGAGAGAAAAAACAGTAATTTATTATTTCGTAAATATCTTAAGAGTCCTCCTTTTACAAAGCAGTTCTTTGGCGAGGTAGGCCTAGCATGAATTCCAGAAAACACTAGTTCTTTATTTCCCAATTTTAGTTTGGGTATCTCGACTCTGTATTTGTCTAAGTGTTACAAATCACACCCGTAAGTCCGTGGCACCGTTTGAAGAGAGCCGTGTTACCGCTTTCTAAGTGCCCTTTTAACGCTGGTAACATGCGCATGCGTGTATGTGCGTGCGTGTCAGAAATGCACGAGAAATGAACGAGAAACAATGCGCATGTAATATGTTTCTGTATACGATTATATGCATGAGCTTGTAGATGTAGATGTATCTGTAAAAATATGTGTAGTTATACATATAATACAAGATAACAAGATAAGAGGCAGATGGAGGAGGGGGGAAGTGAGAGAGAGAGAGAGAGAGAGAGAGAGAGAGAGAGAGAGAGAGAGAGAGAGAGAGAGAGAGAGAGAGAGAGAGAGAGAGAGAGAGGGGGAGAGAGAGAGAGAGAGGGAGCGAGAGCGAGAGAGAGGAGAGAGAGAGAGAGAGAGAGAGAGAGAGAGAGGCTGAGAGAGAGAGAGAGAGAGAGAGAGAGAGAGGGGAGAAGAGAGAGAGAGAGAGAGGTGAGAGAGACAGGAGAGGGGGGGGAGAGAAGGAGAAGGAGGGAGAAGAGAGAGAGAGAGAGAGAGAGAGAGAGAGAGAGAAGAGAGAAGAGAGAGAGAGAGAGAGAGAGAGGAGAGAGAGAGAGAGAGAAGGGAGATAGAGTGGAGAGAGAAGGGAGAGGGGGGGGGGAAAGAAAGGAGACGGGAAAAGGGGAGAGAGGGGAGGAAGGAGGGGAAGAGAGAGAGGGAGGGAGAGAGGGGGAAGGGAGGGGGAGTGAGCGAATGAGAGCCGAGAGAGGGGAGGAGGCGAGAGAAAAGGGACGGAGAAGAGGCGGAGCGAGGGAGGAAACGAGAGGAGATGAGGGGGGAGACCCGAGAGCGAGAAGAGATAAAAGGAGAGAAGGAGAGAAGAGTGAGAGGGAGAGAGGGAGAGAGAGAGAAGAGGGCGAGGAGGAGGAGAGAGGAGGAGAAAGAGAGAGGGAGGGAGGGGAGGGAGGAGAGAGAGAGAGAGGAAAGAAAGTAAAGAAAGAAAGGAAAGGGAAAGAAAAAAAAATAGAAAAAGAAAAAAGAAAAAAAAAGAAGAAAGAGGAAAGAAGAAAAAGAAAGGAAGGAAAAGCAAAAAGAAGAAGAGGGGGAGGAAAAGGAAGGAAGGAGAGGAAAAAAAAGAAAAGAAAGGGAAAGGGGGGAGAAAAGAAGAGGGGAAAAGAAAAAAAAAAAGGGGGGAAGGAGAACGAAATGGAAGAAGAAAAGAAAGGAGAAGAAGAGAAGAGAAAGAAGAGTAGAAAAAGAAAAGAAAAGGAAAGAGGGGAAATGAGAGGAAAGAAAGAGGAAAAGGGAAAGGAAAAAAGAGTGAAAGGGGAAAGGAAAGGGAAAGAAAAAAAAAGAAAGAGGAAAAAGAAGAGAAGAGAGGAGGGGGAGAAAAAAGAAAGAAGAAGAAGGGAGAGAAAGAAAAGAGGGCAGAAGAAGAGGGGGGAAAGGGGAAAAGAGAAAGAGAAAGACCAGAAAAGAAAAAGAACGGAGAAAGGAGAAAAAGAAAAAAAATAAAAAAAAAGAAGAGTTGAAAGAGGAGGAAGAGGAGAGAGGGGAGAGGGGGGGGGGTGGGTGGTAGGGAGGTTAGTAATGGGGTTAAAGGGGTGGTGAACGAAGAAGAGAAACCGATATCATCACAGAACCCTGCTAAAAAAGGAAGACAGACAAAAAACAATAATAATAAAAAAGAACCCAAGCAAATATCCCTGAAAAGTCGATCTTTTCCACGGCACAACTCGTCTGGCCTGGACGCCACCGACAACCGTTATAAATATCAACATTCCAACAAAATGTCTCCTGTGCGTTCCTTTCACTTCCCTCGACAAAAAAGAAGAAAAAACACAGAACTATCACCAGCAGTGGCAGTCAAGGAGAAGTAAGTGAAGAAGTGAAGAAGCAGTGACAATTTCAAAGGCAGTCTTTATGTGGACATAAAAAAAATATATGTATAAGGAATATAATGCTACAGAATGCTAAAAACATACATAAATGCGAATACATACATACATACATATATACATAGGCACACGCAGACATTCTAAACATTATATATATATATATATATATATATATATATATATATATATATATATATTTTATAATATATAAATCTGTATGATAATGTTATATAATATATATATATTTATATTATATTTTATTATGATATTTTAT
>NW_028234405.1:19194146-19206646 GCF_977035675.1 Penaeus japonicus | reverse complement strand
AACAGTAATAAAATAAAATAAAAACAAAGAAACAATAACATCAATAATAATAACAAAAATTGTTGTCGTTGTGATAACTAATAACAGTGGCGATAAAAAAGCCACAACAATAATTCGGAATTAAATCTAGTGTGTTATTAATGTAGGCTGCAAATGATACCAGCAGCGTGCCCCCTAGGCTGCCTTACCACGCGCCCTTTTTCGATGGGTTGTAGGCAAAGCTCACTCGGCCCTGCCCTCCATCCATCCATCTTCATCCGTCCCCATTTCCCTCCTCCATCCATCCAATTTTCCACCCCCCCGTCCCCTCCTCCTCCGCATCCAACTTTCCTCCATCACCATCCCGTTTACCTCCACTTCCGCCTATAATTATTTTTTTTTCACCCCCCATCCTCCACCAAACCGAATCCCCCTTTTTCCCCCCCCCACCCCCCCCTTTTTCTATCCTCTTCGTTTCTCGGGTTTCCCCCTTCTCTCTTCTCCCCTTTATCTCTTCCTCTTATTCTCTCTCTCTTTCTTTTCTCCCCTCCCCCCCCTCTCTTCTTCTCTTTCTTTTATCTCCTCTCTCTTTTTCTCCCTCCCTCTCCCTTTTCTTTTTTTCTCTATCTTTCCCTTTCTCTCTCTTTTCTCTCTCCCTTCATCTCTTACCCCTTTTCTCTTCCTTTTCTCATTCTTCTCTCTCTCTCTCTCTCTCTCTCTCTCTCTCTCTCTCTCTCTCTCTCTCTCTCTCTCTCTCTCTCTCTCTCTCTCTCTCTCAATGCGGTATGAACGTCTTGTAGGCCTACATCAACCCGCAGAGAAAGCACGAGTCAGGACGGAAATCGGCACAAAACAATCCATATATGTAACATCTTGCAAGTCCTGTGTCCTTTTAAACAGGATCTTTAAGGTCACAGCTCAAAAAATGCATCCAAGTAAGATCAGGATTGAATTTTTTAATCCTAATCTGTCTGATGGGGTCACGGCCGCGCACAAGTCCTCCCCACTTCTACCCCCCCCCCCCTCCCGTCAACCACCATCCCAAGATCTAAACCCTTCGTCTCCACAGGCACCGAGAAGTACTCATGCAAAACATGGCGAGAGGACGCGAGAGACAGCTATGTGCTTTGTCAGTAACCGGGCACGTGGCGCCCTAGTAACTCCGTGCCCAAGCTAAGCCCGGATCCCTTGCATTCTGCAAGATGATCACGCCGCTGTTGTTCCTTCTCCCGTGCCGTAACCATGGGCGACGCGAGCACACCCATGCGTGGGCTGCATGGGCTGCAAACTGCCTTGCAAACTGCCTTCTAGTACGTGTTATACTGTCACGATGACCGTATAATTCTACTGTGAGCCATCACAAAAAGGCACATCATACGTGCGCCAGCGTGTACTTTTGTGTGTGTGTGTGTGTGTGTGTGTGTGTGTGTGTGTGTGTGTGTGTGTGTGTGTGTGTGTGTGTGTGTGTGTTGCGTTGTGTGTGTGTGTGTGTGTGTGTGTGTGTGTGTAAATATAAATACAAATATATATATATATATATGTAAATATATATGCATATATATAAATGTATATAAATATATAAATATATTATATTATGTATATATATATTTACTATATTATATATATATATATATATATATAATATATATATGCATATATGCCATATGTCTATATGTGTTGTATTATATATATATATTACTATATATATATCTGCATTATGATATGTATTTATGTATATCTGTGTTTGATGTGTTATATATATGACAATATGCATATGGTAGATATGTATTATGGTGTCTATTATATTATATATAATCTATATATATATATATATATATATGCATATATGCCTTGGGTAATATATGGTATGTGTATATATTGTATATATATATATATATATATATAATATATATAAACATATATATATATCTATTATTTTATTTATTTATTCATGAACGTATTAGATTAATATTGTATGATATATTATATATTTAATATATATATATATATATAATATATATCATATATGTATGTATAAGTCTATATATATATATATCATCTATATATATATCATATATATATAGTATCTATACTAAAGATATTATTAGATATGTATGTATGTATAAAGTATATATTATATCTATATATTTATACTATATGTATCTATATGTATATCTATGTATATCAAATGTATATTTAAATATATATATATATATATGTATGTATATATGTATTTATATATATAGTATATAAATATATGTATATATATATATTTATCATATATTATATACTATAAGTGTGCGTGAGTGCGTTGCGTATGATGTGTGTGTCGTGTGTCTGTATGTTGAGTTAAGTGTGATGTGTGTGTGTGTGTTGTGTGTGTGAGTGTGTGTGTTGCTGTGTGTGTGTGTGTGTGTGTGTGTGTGTGTGTGCTGTTGTGTGTGGTGTGTGTGTGTGTTGTGTTCCCGCGTGTGAAGGGCGCCATGTGACGTTGTGCGTGCGTGCGTGTGTGTGCATACATAAGCCACACCATTTCGGCAGGTTTGGGCGTCTTTGTTGCCCGCACGCAGACTTTGTGTTTAATAACATAAGTATATTTCAATATATACTATATATATATATACCCTACTATATTACTATATATATATATATATATTATAGTATATATATATATCTACACTGCGCGCCGTGCCCACCCACACCCACACTCACACTCACCACTCACCCTCACAAATCACCCTCACACTCACACACACCTCACACACACACACCACACACACCACACACACACACACCCACACAAACCCAACCACATCTATATAGATAGATAGATAGATTAGATAGATAGATAGTTAGATAGATATAGATAGTTAGGAGATGGAGATGGAGAGGAGAGAGAGCGAGAGAGAGAAGAGAGAGAGAACCCCAAAACGGGCAAGTACAAGACTTGGAATCAGAACTGAGGGATGACTTCCCGAAATATAACCCCGGTGATGGAATACCGGCGATCCCCTAACAACGAATGTCGGAGATCGAGATCCGGATATCTGAACATACAGGAAGAGACCCGCGAATGATCACACCGAAGACGAGACTTAGACGACGAGCCGCGCTCGGCAGAGATCTCAGAGTGATTGTACAGTGGACGTAAGGAGGTGTAGATGGGATCTCAGTTGGGAAGAGGGAACGAGATTGGGGATGCAGGTTCCCAATGGCGAGGCCCCTCTACTACATCTTACTTGGTGGACTGAAAGTGGAGATCGGACATCCGGAACAGATGAACGTGGAGATGACAGTTCCAGACCGAGACTCGACGAAAGACTTTGTTTTGAGTCGGGAATCGAAAATGCTAGAAGAGCAGACGAGAGCGGCGACGGCCGCGTGGCTTGACGGGGGGGAAGAGGGGATCCCGGGGGATCGGATTACAAAGACCGGGGGAACTACGCATGAGGCACTTAAGGGGGACCCGGAGAAGTGAGGCACGGAGGGCGGAGTCGAGGGAGCGGAAGAGTGGAGAGCCCGAGAGCAGAGTGCCTCTGAGAGGATAGAGAGGGGATCACTAGGTAAGCCTCGGAGAGAGGTGAGAATTAGTGAGAGACTGGGACTCGGACGGGCTACTGGAGGTGGAGAGGAGAGAGGAGGGCGAGCGGGACAGTCCTGGAGAGAAGAGAAAGAGAAGCTGATGAAGAGGAGAGGAGTAATTTGGGAGCCGGGTACAAGTGAAGAGGGAGATCCTGGGGGAAAGTAGGTGAGAGGGTGGACGACAGTAGCTCTAGAGATTGAGGGCCGGGAGAGAGGAGACCAGAAGAGTGGAGAGACAAAAATTGTTACAGGGAGAGAGCCGCGACGAATGAGGGAGAGAGGAGCAGGGAAGGGGGAGAGGAGACGAGAGAGCTGGGAGAGGGGTGAAGGATGAGAGAGCCTGAGAGAGAGAGAGAGAGGCGGAGGAAGAGAGTGAGAGAGACGGATGGGAGCGCGATCGAGAGGCTGAGAGAGGAGGGAGAGGAAGGGAGGGAGAGAGACGAAGAGGAGAGGAGAGGGGAGGGAGGGGAGGGCGGATGAGGAGAGAGGAGAGAGGTAAGTAGGCAGGAGAAGCGATGAGGAGAGAGAGAGAAGGAGAGGAAGAGAGAGAGAGCGGCGAGAGAGAGGATCGGAGAGAGAGAGAGAGGGGATGGTGACCGAGAGGATGAGAGAAGTGATGAGGAGAGAGCGAGAAGAGGCGAGAGAGAGAGATGAGAGATGGAGATGAGAGAGAGAACGATAGAGAGAGAGGAAGAGAGAGACGAGGGTGAGAGAGGGGGAGGACTAGGGGAGGGGTGCGACGAGAGAACTGGGAGCGGTCGAAGGACGGGAGGGAGATGAGGAGGACGGCCGAGAGACGAGTGAGAGACCAGGGAGATGAGGGATGACGGAGAGAGAGAGAGAGAGAGATATTACAGCTTTTGGAATACTCTTAACAAGTCTGGTCCAATTTAACAGCAGAAACCTCTTCTAAAGAGATACATTCAACTAAGAATCTCCCAAACATCTCGACGAAACTGACGAAAGGAAAAAACACTTTTATCCAGATAGCCAAAGCAAACCAAGAAAGTGAATCCAGTCCCTAGCTCAATGAATAACACGCCTTTTAAACAACCAAATGATCGTTCTGGAGCGATGATTCCGAGCGCCACGCCTATATAAATTACTGCTGATCTACGGCCAGTCTCCCGTGTCTCCCCCCCCCCCCCCCCCCCCATTCATCAAGTCACGAAAAATGGCCCGCTGCGTAAGTGAAGGGCCTCCGGCATCGCATCTCGCGTGTATGGAAGCGACCATTATTCCCTCAAAATTTCTTAAAAGGCTTATCCTAAAAATTACCTCAAACAGCCCCTACCCAGAGAGAGGACGACGGAGGAGAGAGAGAGGCGACGTGAGGAGAGAGGATGATGAGCGGAAGAGAGACTGTACGCCGCCCCCCGCGAGAGAGAGAGAGAGACAGTGAGATCGTCGAGTGAGGATGGAATTGAGAGAGAGCATGAGAAGAGCCCCCCAGATCAAGAATGGGGGAGAGATGCTAGGGGATGAGATGAGAGAGAGAGAGATGGTTTGAGGGATCCCCCGCCCGGGAGGACCGCTGAGGATGGCGAAGACGCACGAGCAGATGGAAGAGAGAGATGAGATGTAACCAGAGGAGGGGGAGGAGAGAGAGCGAGAGAGGAGAGATGGAGGGAGGGACGCCGGGGGAAATGAGACTGAGAGGCGAGAGGGATCGCAGAGAGAGAGAAGAGACGGAGGGAGAGGCGGGAGAGCGAACCCGACCCCCGCTCCCCGAGGGAAGAGAGAGAGAGAGAGAGAGAGAGAGAGAGATGGGCGCCTCGACAGATACAATATCATTTTCACTTCGTGGGTAATCGCCTAGCTTAATGCAGTCCTGCGTCCCAGAATATAAAGGATTACTCGTTTGTGGTGATTCTAAAGAGAAAAAAATGGCGGGACCATAAAAGGGGATTACTAATTTACCCCTCCTCACCCCCCTTGTCAGCTGAGGACAAGGTCAATTGGGTATTCTTGACATCCTGACCTGAACTGACCTCAGACGGACCTCTCCAACCTCATTTCACCTGTCCTCAGGAAAGGTATTTTTTAAGCATATGAATTTATTGACGCTAACTTTCGTAGGGGAAGAATTGTGAGGTGAATCCCATCAAAGATCATTTTCTGCAATACCACCCATTATCAAAGCAAAAAACAAAATAAATACTTACATATCTAAAAAATAAAAAATAAATAGTCAGTTTATAATTTATCAAACACTGTCTCTGCCTCTCACTTCAATGTCATCCCCCCCTCTCTTACATTTGTTCTTTTCTAATCTTTCTCTTTCCTTTCAAAGTTAAATAAAGTCCTCTTCCTTCTCTTTGATCAATATCATTCTTTCTCTTTCTTTTAATTCTTCTCTCTTATCACTCTTCTTTCTTTTAACTTCTACATACTCTTCTCTCTTTTTCCCCTCCCCTCTCCTCTTCTCTCTGTTCTGTCTTCTTCTCTCTCACTCTCTCTTACTCTCTCCTCTCTCTTTTTATCTTATCTCTTTTTTTCTTTTCTTTTCTTTTTCTTTCTCTTTCACTCTCTTCGTCTTTCTTTTTCATCCCCGCTCTTTTTCTTTTCCCCCCTCTTCTCTCTTTCTCCCCCCTTCTCTTCTCTTCTCTCTCTTTCTCTCTTCTCTTCTTTCTTTCTCTCTTTCTCTTTTACTTCGTTCTTCTTTTCTCTTTCTCTTTTCTTTTTTTTCTCTTTTCTTTTCTTGTTCTCTTTCTCTTTCTCTCTTTTCTCAATCTTTCTCTTTCTAATTTTAATTTTCTACCCGCATTCTCATTCTTCCCCACAATTTTTCTCTTCACCTCTTCTTTTCCCTCTACCCTCAAACATATCAACCTTACATCTCGTGTATACACACTATAACCCTTCAAACATACATTTCCCCCCCATTTATAAATTTTTAAATATCCACAAAAAAAAAATAAAAAAAAACAAATAACACAAAAAAAAACACAAAGAAAACACAAAACATCACCAAAATCACAAACCAACTTAATACTCCCAACCACTATCACAATCAAACAAACAACAAAAACAAACAAAAAAAAAAAAACAAAAAAAAAAAAAAAACAAAAAATCCTAAAAATCTCTCCCCCAATTTTCTTCTTTCTTTTTACCTCTCACCAACATCTTTCCTTAATTTTCATCCTTTTCTTCCTACCTCTCTCATCTATCCCCCCCCCCCCCCCCCCCCCCCCCCCCCCCCCCCCCCCCCCCCCCCACCCCCCTTCCCCCCCCCCCCCCCCCCCCCCCCCCCCCATCCCTACCAACCCCCCCCCCATCCCTGCCCCCCCCTCCCCCCCCCCCCCCCGCCCCCTCCCCCCCCCCCCCCCCCCCCCCCCCTCCCCCCCCCCGCCTCCCCTCCCCCCCCCCCCCCCCCCTCCCCCCCTCCCCCCCCCCCCCCCCCCCCCCCCCCCCCCCCCCCCCCCCCCCCCCCCCCCCCCCCCCCCCCCCCCCCCTCCCCCCCCCCCCCCCCCCCCCCCCCCCCCCCCCCCCCCCCCCACCCCCCCTCCCCCCCCCCCCCCCCCCCCCCCCCCCCCCCCCCCCCCCCCCCATCCCCCACCCCCCCCCCCCCCCCCCCCCCCCCCCCCCCCCCCCCCCACCAATAATACTCTCTCTCTCATCATATACCCTTCCCCCCCCTATAACACAACACACTTACACTTTACCCCCCATCTCTGTCTTCTTCCTCCCTCCCCCCCCCCCCCCTCACACACTCACATCACACTCACATTACAACGCACTCAAAAATACAATCTACATCTCTATACTACCCCCCCCCCCCAAACTCACACTATCTTTTCTTCTATACTCACTTCCACTTTTTTTACTCTAAATACATGTATCACCATCACTTTCTCTCTTCCCCTCTCTTAACACTACACAACCACTCAAAACAAAACACCCATAAAAAAAACAACAAACCTCAACAAAAACACAAAACACACAAACCAAACCTCACCCTCCTCCCCCAAAACCAACAACAAAAAAATAGATATAACACATAAAAAACACAACCCAATCAAACAAGAACCTCAATCACAATCCTACTCACCATACTCATCTCACTTATCTCATCTCCCCCCCCCCTCTCTACATCTCCACACATCTCACCTACAACATATATAAACTCTAAACCCACTCTCTATATCCTTCCCTCCCCTCTCTCTCTCTCACTCTTTCCTCCTCTAGTATTCCTCATTCCTCATCTCTCTCTCTACACTCACTCATAATATATATGATACCCAAAACTCTCCCACCCAATAAAAACACTCATCATACTCTACAAAATTTACTCACTTCACTCACCCATCTCCCACACAACACTCTCGCAATCGCCTCTCCGCAACTCAACTCTCACGCACACGAACGCAATACACACTCACCCTCAACGCATACAATCACAATCAAAATGAATCAACACTACCAATCCTCTACAAATACACAATATATAACATATATCTCACACACTCTCTCTCCACTCTCCCTAACCCACTCACACTCACTACTCCTAATCCTTACCCAACTCACCAAACAAACCACCAACACCCTCCTTCCCTACACTACATCCTATTCTCCCACTCAACCCACCACACAAAACCACCATCCCCACCATCACAAACATACCACCCACATAACATCACACCAACCACCCACACTCTCCCCACCATCTCCCTGCTCATACCTAACTCACAAATCAAACTACCAAACAAACCCTCAACAAAAACTCTACACACCCACACAACCTGACCTCCCACAACACTTCCTCACACCATCTCACCCCCCTCCCCCCTTATAAAGAACTGCTCTGCGTCTATCCCTTCCCCCCCCCCACTTATAGCAGGACACCATTCAGACCAGCTCACTGTACAGAAAACCAATTCCCTCCCTTGTATGTTCTGGTTCCTATCCCGCGACCACCCCTCACCCAATTGGAATTACAGATCTGCGACTCCACCCCCCCACCCTCTCCCCCCCCTCCACCCCCTACCACCCCGATTCAACAACCCCCCCGAACCCTGGAGAACTTAGCCTACTTCGCTTCTGCTTCAACAGACAACCATGCACCGCCATATTTTCTAAATCTCCCCCCTCCCCCCACAATTTTCCCTCAACCATACATGCTACCTAACTGCATTCCATCTCCCGCAAACTCCATGACCACATCACCTAATCTCACCAGCTTGCCACGAACCTCCCTCCCGACGGGTGGCGGAAAGTGACTCTTCTGAACCATACGTGATCAACGATGATTCCCCGCGAGCTATTGACTGGCGTGTCACTTCAGACCCTTTAGCATCAATTCCCTAATCAAAACGGCAAAATGTCAGTCAACCAGGAAGAGCCATGATCCGTGTAATTGTCGTCATGATCTAGTGCATGATTTGAATGCATGTCATTACACACTCTGTAGCTTGAGTGTCGTTTGATCTTACATATTTGTTGTGATGTGTAATAATAAAAAGTCACATCTTAACTCGATTTCCACATTTTCTTCGTGAGAATCGCTGACGGGAACTAGGCCAAAAGCAGACTTTGTTATTACTTAAAAAGTAGGGAACTCTAACTGATGTCTTTAGTTGCAGGATATTGACAATAAAATTCCTTGTGTTAGTTAATAAATATATAAAATATCATATACTATAAAAAATATACAAGGGTAAACGACATACACGATAGCATTAATAGATATAACAATGATATTACTCTTAATAATAATAACAAAAACATGCAATACTACTACTATTAGTCGTTGTAGTTGCACTGGGATAATTGTGGTAATAGTGATAGCAATACCAGAAACAGGTCTAGGCTAAATGCAATAACAACAATGACAATAAAGATTTATAATACTACTATAATTAGCATCGTTAATTCTAAGGATCTTTACTAATTATTTTTATCATTATCTTATGATCATAGTAATCATTACTATTATTCTTGTCCATACTATTGCAATTATCATGATCATCGCTATCATTATCATTACTGTCACTATTACCGTCATTATATTCCTGATAATTAAAAGAGTAATCACCATAATTAACATCATCTATAACCCTGAGTTCTGTGACCTTGATTTTAAAACGATGAGAATTTCGGTTCATTTTTCCATTTCCCAGGGAAACTGCAAAAGCACAAATACTTAAAACAATAATAAACTCATACTTCCCTAAGGGAATCTGAAAGGTTAACACGACATGAATATCAGGTCAACAGCTTTTAAGGTTATAGTTCACTGAATGCATTTGGCGGCATTTTCTTCATTATAATTTAGTTAAAATATAAATAACATTAAAAGTACAAACAATGCAAAGCTTACGCACCTCTTCATAGTGTGTTGGAGAAAGAATACAGTTTTCTCTCGCTTTTACGAGTTCCAAGTGCTTATTAGACGAAAAACAACACAATTCACTACCACAAAATCACGAAAGAACTACAGTTGTTATTTATTAAACCAAAAAGAGACCTGTAATTATATTGGTCTTGGTTCTCTGCGATTTACTCCGTTTTTCTGGTATCACGTATCCGTTAGCAGCTAATCAATCATCGGTTTATGGCAAACGGAAGGAACCTTGCACACGTATGTTTAAAGTTCAAGATATATGAGAAAGAAGAGACACTTTTTAAAAAATCAGCAAGAGGTCTCTAATTTTTTCGTACTATCGCTATTTCTCTTTCTGCTTTTCTTGTCCCTTTAACACTCGGTCCTTCTCCTGGGCTTCTTGTTGCTTCTGGCTTCTCCGAGATGCCTTCGTGTAACCTCCTAAGTATTATGCTTTCTCCTCTGTTGGCTCATTCTCGTTGTCTCTCGTTGTAGTATTCTACTCTCTCCACTGCTTGGTTTCGTTGCTGCGTTCCTCTCTTGGATCTCCTTACTAGCTCTCAGTTACGGATGTGTAGGCGACATCAGAACAATCCTGCGAAATCGGATCCTGAAGGCTAGCCTGACGCGAAAAAGACTGACCTGAAGAAAAGCTGCCAACAACAACAGTTCCAATATTACGCGATTTTCTGCATGTAATTCAAACGTTTTCCGATATGTTATGTATTTCCTGACTATAGATATGCATTTAATTAGATTTCAATTAATGTGGTCTTACACAATATTCTATGATGAATCAATAAGTGTTAGAAATACTTTTTAGAAGAACTGTTACATGTTGGAAGAGTATGTTGCCATTGGTTTTACTCTACACGATTTTTTAACAAAATGATCGTCACTTTGTAATTTATGTACCTAACAGCTTCCACCACTATATTAATAAAAATATCTCACCATGTTCAGCATACTGAATTAACAATTTAACGTTGAGTTACATATTCAACATCCAAACAGAACTGGCATCAGTCGAGTTGCCAGTTATGGATATACGAAACAAAGCGCTGCGAGAGTTCAGTAACTGTTGCTTTCATTCTGATAAATATCTTTAAATGGCAACGTAAATGCCTCATATTACTTATAGCGATGATCTTTGCGAGCTCATAGATAGCTCTCGCTTAAATACCGGAGATTATATTGTACTGTATTGCTGAAATGTGTACGAGAAATAAATGCTATTTATTATGTATTTGGTAACGGTGTTATTCTCTAAGTTCCATGCAATTATTATGATATTAATGACAGTGACAACTAAAAGCGACATTAACATTGCTCTGATTACATAATATAAACTATGAATGACGTGAAGTTATGGAAGACAAAATGCACAAAACATGTGCTCACTCTTAGTGAATATGTATTGTGAAAAGCGTAGTGCAATATAATCAATAAATACTTCTATTTTAAAAGTAATGATTATGGTGACGGTGATGATAATAGTAATGATATTAAAATCAGAGTGTTTAATACAACATCAAAACCAATTCTGATGAAACTGATAAGGCCAGCAGAAATGGTTATGATAATTATAGTACTGATGATTTCATCATAATAATGTTATAATGATAATAAAAATATAATAGTAATCAAAATCAATATCATAAAAATAATACCAGTAAAATCAAGAGCTCTATTAGTAATGACTAGAATAATAAATGATGACAATGAGATAGCAGTAACAGTAAGATAATGATGATGACAATGATTACATGATAATGGCAATGATTACTTTTATAGCAATATAAAACTTACGGAAATAATAACTGCAACAATAGTAAGGAATATAAGAATATTGTTTAAGAGATAGCAATTATAGCATAATGTAACAGTAATAACACTGGTAATTATCATAACAGGAAACATGATCTACAACAGTATGTTATAACAATAACAACAACAACAACAATAGGAATAGGAATAAGAATGAGAATATTAACAAAAAGATTATAAAAATGACGCCAACCACGTCTTTAAGATAGCTTAAGCATTTAATAATTATACGTATTATCTTGCAATTGCAGGGGCAGACTCGACATTGATATTTATGACACGTGATGATAAGGATGCATAGGAAAATAACATTTATGAGGATTAGCGAAACACCATTGTATATTAGACAAGATATATTAAGTCTTTTGGTTCCTGAAAATAAATAGTAAAATAAAAGTCAAAGAGTTAGATCATTCAGTATTTGATTATCGTTGAATGAATGCATGGTTTCTGTGCGCCATGTCCTGAAATCGTAAATATTGTAGACATAATTCGCAAAAGCTGCTTTACAATTTTAAACACAAGCTCAATTATCTCTCTTTGAGCAGTGTAAATCATGTTAAAATAGACTTTTAATGAAAATGTAGATATTTTTTCAAAGATATAATAAGGGATGACATATAGCATTGTATATACACCGCAGAGTTAAATATCTGAACTTCGTAAATGGAATTATTGCTTAAAAGATTCATCAACATTCCGTGCTCTGGGGTCATGTGGTCCATTCGCCTGATATTATCTTTCATCTAAGTATCGTGACACCAAGGAAATTATTTCTTTTTCATCTATA
>NW_028234405.1:19176646-19186646 GCF_977035675.1 Penaeus japonicus | reverse complement strand
GGACCGTTCATAAAATCCAGTTCATAGTTGGTATAAAGTGATAGTAAACAGCAAATAGAAATTAAATTATCCTGTTTTTATTTATTCTAACCAAATGTATCCTTCCTACACAGAATGGCAGACTCCGGTGCTGGCCGTGGAGGATTCAGAGGGGGTTTCGGTACCCGTGGGCGTGGACGTGGTCCTCGCGGTCGTGGACGTGGGCGCGGACGTGGCCGTGGCAAGGAGAGTGACAAGGAGTGGGTGCCAATCACCAAGCTTGGCCGCCTTGTCAAGGATGGCAAGATCAGGACACTCGAGGAGATCTACCTCTTCTCTCTGCCCATCAAGGTAAAAATATTTTGCTTGTGAAAGATTTAAGTTTTTCATGTAATTGACTATTTCATGCAGCCAATGACCTAGGCTGTTCAGAAAGTAAATGGTCTAGATAGATCATTTGTTTAATTCATGCTTTTTTAGATCAGGGATATGGGCTCTTGAATCTCAGTCATATTTGATTGCAGTGCATATGCACATTTTTAGAATCTGTTTTACAGCCTGGACTAAAGTACTTACTCTGTATCACCATTGTCTTTTTCCCTTTGGATTTGGATGATTCATTACAGGGAGATAAAAAATTGTTAGACTTCGTGCTGTGCGCTGGATATAGTGCATATGCCCCGTGACTTTCAAACAGGTATTGAATGCCCTTATGGTTTACAGTACTCGCTAAATCCATCAGTTGTGACAGATTGAAATGAAGAGTTGTTGCAAAGAACACTTACGAATATTAATTGGGTTAATGTAGGGGTTTTAAAATTTACATGAATTTACCTTAAGGAGAAAATTTAGAAATTTCAGGATTTATATTTGGGATTGTAATGGGTTTCTTTACTTTGTTTAAGCACAACTTGTAAACCTTGAGTATTTACCAGCATTGTAAGATATCTTGTTGTATTCTGAAGTTTCTTCTGTGCCAGATTACTTAACATTTATTATTTTTTCAATAGGAGTTTGAGATCATCGACTTCTTCCTGGGACCACAGTTGAAGGATGAGGTTCTTAAGATCATGCCTGTCCAGAAACAGACCCGTGCCGGTCAGCGCACCAGGTTCAAGGTAAATTAAAAGTTCTTCAGACCATAAATAGACATATATTAGAATATTGTGCACAATTGATTCTGGGATAATTTTGTACAGAAGAATTAATCTAATTTATTTTTCAGGCCTTTGTTGCCATCGGTGACTACAATGGCCATATTGGTCTTGGTGTCAAGTGCAGCAAGGAGGTGGCCACTGCTATCCGTGGTGCTATCATTCTTGCCAAGCTTTCTATTGTCCCAGTCAGGAGGGGCTACTGGGGTAACAAGATCGGTAAACCCCATACCGTGCCATGCAAGGTATGTACTACAAATAATAATTGAACTTGCTTAGTATTGGTGAAAACTATTGAGAATCAAATCTTTTAACTTTAGGATATCATACTTGCTGTCTTTTTTGTTTTATATACTTTTGATTTTCTATTAACTGAATTTGGATTACTAATACTGGTCTTGTAGCTGATTAACATGATACTCGTAGTGTTAGATTGCCATGTTTCACCAGTGAATTATACCTTGTGGAATAATTCACATTATAAACATGGGAGATTAAATGTTTGTCTCGTGCTGTGTTCTAGTTATAGTTCATATGCCCCGTGACCTTCAAACAAATTTAGTTTGTTTAATTGTGAAGATAATTACTAATAGTCCTTAGTACACAAGATTAATAAAGGGGGGTTTGGGGGGGGGTTAAAGGCTGTTGTCTTGGCTATACGGTTTTGATACTAACAATTATTCCCATGTTTAGATTAGTACTTATATTTCTGTTCCTTTCAGGTAACTGGCAAGTGTGGATCTGTTATGGTGCGTCTCATCCCAGCTCCCCGTGGTACTGGCCTCGTAGCTGCCTCTGTTCCCAAGAAGCTGTTGAACATGGCAGGTATTGAGGATTGCTACACCAGTGCCCGTGGACAGACTGCCACTCTTGGTAACTTTGCCAAGGCTGCATATGCTGCCATTGCCAAGACCTATGCCTACCTTACACCTGATCTCTGGAAGGAGACTGTCTTCACCAAGTCTCCATACCAGGAGTTCACAGATTACCTTGCCAAGAACCACAAGGTTAGCTCTGAGCAGCGACAGGAAATGAAGCTCTATTAAGTAAGGTTTAGTGCAAATAAATTGTCGCTTTTATACTGTGTTTTAATATCCGTTCTTATTTGATTCTAGTTATGTAAATGTTTGGGACCTTTCAATTTATGATTCTGTCCACTTTAATTTTGTGAATGCTGCACGTCATTGAAAAGTGCAAATTTCAAGGAATAGTTAATATTAGAAAAATATTTCCATCTGTTGAAAATTGGTCCTTGACAAGTTTTCCATTTTTAGTTTAATAATAAATATACCAATTAGATGGCAGGAGTGAATCCTCTTAATTGCCAGTTGTAACCAGAACATTGTTCTAAATAGGTGATTTTTATAACTTAAATTCTAGTTGAATTGAAGACTGGTCCTCAGAAGTACATTTGCCAGTTGGAATATACATAGAAAGTGGTGCATGAGCAAACTGAGAACAGCAAAAACTATTCTATAAGTTTTCTTTAAGTCTTGTTTAGAACTAGATATTGAATGCAAACCCTTTCTGAAATCACACTGAGCAAAGATGAGTTTGGATAGTACCCAAGACTTCAGATTAATTCATGATATATGAAAAGACTGAATTCTTTTTGCAAATACTTTGCTTAGACTTCTCACTGTATATTTAAAGATTTCATTTATTTGCATTGAATTCAATTTTTTTTTGAAGGCTAAAGCCACATCCAAACTGCTGAGCAATGCTTGTGTACTTTTGTCCATGTAGTCTAATTGAAGCTGTTCGAACAAAGTGTGTGCTGAGGAGACTATTATTATTGTCAACTGTTATGTTTTACACAATGGAATGGCTAGTGATTTCATTGAAATTTGATGAAATGTCTGACCTCATTTTAAAAAACGGGATGGGTGGAGTCTAATGCACATGTCATATCTTGACCATCCTACTTAACCCATTGCTGACGTGTTTTGGCTCCAAAATGGTCAATTTCTAGATATGAATTTGTTGTAGTATTGATAGTTCGTACAACCTGAACTTTGCAATAGATGTACTTGATATTGAGATATTCTATTAGGCAGTGCCAAGAGTCATTGTATGATAAGTTGATAACTTTAAAGGGCAAACAAGTGGACAGCCTGTACTGTTAAATAAACCACATGCCACTATCTAATGACAAACCAGGTTTCTGTATATAATGGTAACAAGATCTAAGCACTTGTTCATTTCATACATAAGCTGTTCAGTGATCTGCGCAACTTAAGTACCCAACTTAAGTTTTATGATAGTTCTCGTCCTCCAAAGTATGCTTAAAATCGTGTATTTTCATGCCTGTTAAAATGCTACAATCAAATACAAGGGGGAAGAAATAGCTTTTTTTTTTGTCCAGGTTACCTTGATTGAATTAGTGATGCAGTGGCCAGTGTGCTCTACTGCTTTCTCATGCTATACCACCGAGTTAAATACTATAAAACGCCATGAATAAAAATGAGCTTTTGGTACCTCCTGCCAAAAGCATGTGTTCATTTAACAATTTGAGCATTTTAAGCAAGGGAGCTCATATGGAACTTTATTTCATTGCCTATTGTGATGAGAACCTCTCAACATCTCATGTTAATAGTATTTTAGGAAGGAGGCCAGGTAATGCATGGAATATTTAAAATGTGTGGCTTATGTTATTTTATATTTAGACTATCATTGGTTTGGTTTTAAATTAACAATCTTGTCAGTGGAGGGAGAAATAATAAGTGACTAAAGGCAATGAAAATCCCAGACCCAAAATGTCTCCCTGATTATTTTCAATGTTTCAAATCTGGTTTTGCCATTTGAAAGGCATCAGATTTGCATAACAATGTGGACCAGATTTTAAATATTTTACTATTTTATTGCAATAACCATTTAAGGGTAACTTTTTTTTTCTTACGATTTCAATTGGCTAAAGCAGATAATTACAAACTCTTCCTTATTTTGTTTGCATGTTCTTGAAATTATTTTTTTTCCAGTCCTCATGTTTAAACCATTGCAGATGGGTGTCATGACATATATGACGCAGAAGCTTTGGCCTGACAACAGGTGTCATGACGTACATGACATTTGGGGATTTTGGATCATTGTGCTTTTATTGTGCTATGAGAAAAGAGAGTGATGGCAGTTGCAGTCGTAGTTACTATAATTACCATAATATTGACCCATTGCCGATGGGCCCGTCGAGAACTGGCAACCCCCTACGCCGGGCCTAAGTAATATCGTCTCAGGGACATCACACTGGTGTCACTCCGTCATCAGGCACTTTGCTGTGTCACACGGGTATGACACCCCGTCGTCATTGGGTTAACCCATCCCCGACGGGGGAATTCTAGCCTTGAATGTCCAAATGCCGGGGCGTTCGAATTATTAGGCCTAAATCAATTGAATGGCTGGCACAATACTGTGCCGCCCGGCAACTGGGCTTTTGAATGCGCGGTACACATGCTGTACCACCCGTCCTGTGTGGGTTAAACAAACCTAACATCCAAAACCTAGATAGTACCACTTTCTTCTAGCACCAGTAGGAGAGAACCTTGAATGGCACCCATCCACGGTCTCTAGCAAGCACTATCTTTAGAGAGTGATGGCACACAGCAAGTTGACAACCTCTTGCTCTAAATTACCGATGATGAAGGATGTGCAGGCAGAATGAGAAGAGGGAGGTGACTCAAATCATGTCCAGTGTCTAAAATGTGCTCCTGTGCCAATATGGATGCATTTTATTGTGGCATTCACAGTCACAAGCATAGTTTCCTTCCTCTTCCCTACCTCTTCATGTTATAATCACTGTAGGTGGTTATATGTTTTGTATTCATTCCTGACAGCACAAAAATACTAAAAAATAAGTTGCTTTTTGTCCTCCCATAATACAGCAATACTACTACCAAACTGAGTATAAAGAAAATAATGAGCTAATATGGATCATATATTATTATATCAAGAACTTTTCTGTTTTTGCAGGGAAATTAAGATGAACAAATAAATGATTGTTTTTGTTTAAACCAGTGTGTATATTTTTCTGCAGCTCCTGTAAATTCAACTAGAGCAGAAACAAGGAAAAAAAAAAATCTTTGAGGTCCTCTTTTTAGTTACTCCAAAAAGCTTAGTCTCAAGAAATATGCAGAATCAACACAATAGAACAAGGAAAATCTGTAATATGTGTTTATATGGCAATGCTATCATATTCACCCCTCCCCCATAAGATAAAGGATAATAAAGCCCAGCAACCTATAACATTATGCCATATGTTATCCAGAGTAACATGAAGACTGAGAGGGCCACCAAAACCTTAGTAGTCTTGCATGAATTTTGATTTCTCATTCTTTGTGCTCATTTTAGTCCATTAAGTAATCTGAATTTCTATGTAACACATTTATTGTTAATATAATTCACACTGCAGTTATTTCTTAGGAATTATTAACTATTCATTGTTAAAAGTGCCTTTTCCATTTAAAAAAAACTATAAGGAGGAAAGTATCAGTGGTATCTGGAAGTCAAATGCATATAATTATTCTAGGCATTGGTATAATCATTTAATTATTTTTTCTTGATGATTTTCTTTATATTATTGGTATTGTCTTGGATATTTAGCCAGTGTTTCAAAGAGCAAGGCATATGTGTGATTGCCTTTTTCTGTTAAAGCAAGCCATTTACTGTGCTAGCATTTTTGTCTTTGAGTATCGTGTTACCATTCATATTTTCTTTGAATGTGATCATCACTTTCTTTTGCTGCTATCTTCATTTTCTTTTCTTTTTTCTTTTTTGCAAAAAGCATTTTATTTTTTCAACTACTCAAATCAAAGATTTTTTTTGCAAAACTAATTTTCAGAATGATTTAAAGTTTACCTAATTGCATTTGTAAGGTGCTAGTAGTGTTGGGGACAAATATATTTTGTTGGCAATTAAAATTTGTTGGCAGTGCCCACAAGTAAGTGACATAGGTGTCTTTTACATGACTTTTTTGCTGGTAATATTTGTTGTATATTCAGCAAACTGTAGAGTATTTCGATTATCCTGAGAACATATGATCTTATGTTTTATCATTGATATATTTCTTCCATTGTAATTATATAATGTAGTTTTACCTCATTATACATTTGTCATACTTTCAGTAAAACAAATTTTGATATAGAACATACCCTCATCCACAGTGCACCATTTTGTAGAACTTGCTCAAGTAATGTTATATAATGTTATAGTAGAAGTTGGTAAGTATAGATTTCCACACGCAGTAAAGACAATTTGATTTGGCTACATTTTCCCTTTTTTTCTCTTAGCTAGAAGTATGGTTCCATGGATAGAGTTTTAGCTCTTGTCCTTTTAAATTTAACATACACTGTTGTTATCTTTAGCAGCCTAGAAAAATAACAGTTACATCCTTGAACAAAGTGATTACATAGTACACTTTCTTTTGAAGCTAATGATGGTACAGCTGACTTGAATCACTACCCTATTTACATATTACCTGCTGTTATAATAACTTGTATATACCCCCCACACCCATTTCCATTGTTGTAGTACGAATACCTTTTTTAGTCATAGATAGTTGCACTACAACCTGGATGGTACCACATCTTGACATAGAGTACTACAGGTAATATAGGAACTCGAGACCTTTATATAAATGACTTTACATTGCATGCTGGTGATATGCTGTGATTATTTTATGTGAACATTGCTTAATGACGTTGATCATTTGGAGACTATTTCTAATGTAGATGGTGGGGAACTTTATTAGTAGAAAATATTTTGTAATTTATTTTGACTCATTCAGAAAATATGTCAATTGTAAATTGTGCTTGGGAATGTTGACTAGTGGTAGCAAATTTTTTATTAACCAGTACTGTATTACCGCGCTTTCAAAAGCCCGTGAGCTGGGCGCACAGTATGTGCCAGTCATTCATTGGTTTACTGGCATAATAATTCGAACTTCGCCTCCCCAGGCTATTCTGGACATTCAAGGCTAGAATTCCCCCGTCGTGGATGGGTTAATATAGTAAAATAATAGAACAAGATATTTTCCCAAAGAACAGTCATTGCACAAACATGTTACCATTAAAACTTGGAATAATGGAAGTGGACTTATGACAAGTGATCTTGTGATAAAGAACTGAGCATTGATTTCTATTAAATTTCGTCATTGTTTTCTATATAGGGCCATGGCGAATATTGAAATATGGCTTTGTTTAATAATGTATTAATATCATGCATATGATTTTTTACATAACCAAAAATTGTAATTAGCCTGGTAGTCCTTTTTCTCAACATCTATGCCAAGGATTTCTTCAATCTTAAACACTGAAATGAAGATACTTGCATAGAGAGCAAAGGTAAAGATGAATAATAAAGTTAACAAAGGGTGATATTTTTATCATCAAAAGTATCTAAATTTAAAAAATGATATCTGTGTTTAGTTACAAGGTATACAAGAAAGACAGTTGTACAGATAAATTAATTATACATGCTAATATAACTTGCATGCAATGCCTTCCTCAACCTTTTATCCTTTTAGAGTAGATTTGCATTTTTTAGGAATAGAAGTTCATTTTTTAAAGTAAATCTAAGACCAGTATGTTTGTTATCTATTCTGATTTAGTAGGATGATGGTGTTTACTGTAGGCAATTATGTGGAGCCTTAACCTTGATCAAGCTGAATGCACCGAGATGGTGTGCATGACACAGGAAATGTTAGTAACAATTCTAACTGAAGTTCTGCCATAGAAGTGCAGTCACCATCTCAGTGATCAGATTTATATGTTCATAGAGGCTTTGAACCTTGAGACTAGATGTTATCTAAAATGTAAGTAGTAATATAAACATGAGATAGAATTGTTTTTAAGTTAAAAAATTTGTTGTGTTGCAAAACCAATGGAATTGGGATTTTCTCTTCTGTATGCAACATATAAAACTGGTAAAATATATATCACTTTTAGGAATTACTAAAAATGGGATCATCACTTATGCTCATCAGTAAAATGTATTTGCTAATGTTATGCTAGTAACCCTAAACTGTATTGAATTATGTACAATCTAGTCATGCTAGAAAGAATTATATTCAATGTAGTTAGAGATCACAAAACATTTTTCTGATAAACCCGGTTATGAACTATAATAATTAGCATATTTCTACCTCAAAGCCTAAGCAAAAAATAATTGAAAAGCCAATCCGTTTGCAAGTGTTAAAGTTGCTCTTTTGATTTCAAGCTTGAAATTTGGTGTAAAGTATCTTCAGATGTTATTAAATTTCAAAACAGCATTTGCCATTGAGAGTTCTGCCATTTTTAAGATGGTCTGGTGAGCTGTCCGACCATTAGATTTCACACATTGAATGTTTGCACAATAGCTGCTTGTTGTGTTCCCTGCTGGATATTGCCTATTGTGGTGAACACAAATGGATGGTGAGTTTACTTTTTATAGAATATCATAAACGATAATATTCCCTTTTTTTTGGTTTCCCAAGATACGAGGCCTAAAAGAAGTTCGCAACAAAGGGCCATATTTTTCGTCCGTAAGCAATTCCATCCTTTCCATTTTGTCCGGATTTGCCAAGTGGTATCTCTGATTATTGAGCTGAGCTTGCCCATGCAAGACCGGGGCTCTTTCGGATAGTATACTGATAGTGTGAAAATTGAATGAGGTGATGAATCATTGGGATCGGTGCAAGCATAACATCGAATACAGCCGATTCAAGTGTATAAAATGTTTTTTCTTTTCAAAATCAGTCAATCATATTCCATCCAACAAAATGAAGTTAACGGATTGAAAGAGGTTTAAAGATGATCAGAATCTGTTTGCTATATCAAACTACAGAAAGGAAGTGTTTTCAATTCTATCTCCTATTTTACCATGTAAAAGTTTCAATTGCTGGTATTATTTTTTTTCAGGGGAAATGGGAAACTAATTGGTCGAAATGTATTTTATTACACGAATATTCACCACCAAAACAAACAGAATCTAGAAAATCACTGTACACCTTTATCCATGAATATCACAATTTCTTTAACGCTAATCCATTACTTTTACATCTGGATACACGTTATGTGGACGACTGCGATATAAAAAAAGACTAATAAAGGAATCAAACAAATGACTACGAATCATGTTGAGGCCGAAGAAGAGACAATTAACTTCTGAACCATGGCCTACCAACTCTGTGTTCCATAATGCTTTACGAAAAAGAAATGCTGTAATAGCAGGTCTAAGCGCTGGTCTCGCATAATGTTCAATATGCGAGAAACGCACTTCTCGTTCTGAAATGAGAGAAGCGTTGACCGCGTGTAACTCAACTCCAAACTCAACCAGTGTGTATAGTTTTACAAGCAGGTCATACTTGGGGTCAGGCTTTACATCGTTGCCAGCCCCGGATAGATTGGAGTGGAGAAAAACAAAAGGACGGGTTTCCATATTCGACATCTTTGTCAACCATTGCTGCATATTTCTGTGCGGGTGTAAAGACTTGTTCTGTAACTGAAAATACTATCGGTTTGTACTGTCATGTTTTGCATTGGCCAGTCGTATCTGCACAGGCGTTTTCATTTTTTGGTTGCTATCCTGGAAATTCATGGGAATATAACATCTAATGATGTGGAGACAGCGCATGGAAGGTAGATTAGACAAAAACTTGCAGGGCATAGCTATTTCAGGACCATCAATTTCTAGCTGGCAATATATGTTTTTATTCCTTGTGTTTTTTTTTCTTACCAGTGTGTGCTTTATGTTTATCTGCATTTGTGCGTGTGTGTGTGTGTGTGTGTGTGTGTGTGTGTGTGTGTGTGTGTGTGTGTGTGTGTGTGTGTGTGTGTGTGTGTGTGTGTGTGTGTGTGTTTTACAGAGAGAGAGAGGGGGGAGGGGTGCCGACAATAGTT
>NW_028234405.1:19156646-19169146 GCF_977035675.1 Penaeus japonicus | reverse complement strand
AGAGTACATTGCAGTATGACCAGTTGTTTGGTTGTATGTTTAAGGTGTGTATTACTGTGGGCTTTACTGAAATTTGGAGTGTTACCATACTCTTGAATGTTGGTACCTCTGTTTGTAGGCTTGATTAACTACGGACACATCTGTAGTTTCATGTGTATATTTCCTGTTACTTTCCATAATTTGCTTGTTATACTACATACCTTTCTCTACTATCAGGATTTTAACAATTCCTGAACCAGTTGTTTGGGATAAACGGATTCATGTACGATATGTCAGTAATAGTTGCATCCAAATAGTAAGATTTGATGGGTGTGAGGAACTAAAAGTTGAACAAATTTTGAGATTTGAAAAGTATTGAACAATAGGCAAGACTAATCTCATAATTAGCTTGTTTATATGTGGGTAGTTTTTGTTTTTAGGGAAACATAACATCCTGAAATTTTTTCCAATAACTAATGAACAAGTGCCCAGATAGACAAAAACACATCAGTCAATTGTTAAATATTGAAGGATATTGGTGGTAACTTTAACACTTATTTTTAGAATTCATGTTCATTTTGCATTTCTTAATGGAATTATTGGTAAGTTAGCATTATATAATAGTTATCGAAACACTTTTTCCCTATTGTTTGTTGGTTGTGACTTTGATTTTGGGGTGCAAGTTGCTCAGTTTTGTGCAAATGATTTCTGCCTTAAAAGTATGGTTAAAATCACTTTAAAGAAAATATAATTTTCTCAGTAGCAACCAAAACTACCTAAGGCTCCAACACATTAACGCTGGGTGATGTGGTATCATGTGATGGCTGTGCTTGTCGTGGAGGACACGATATCACGTGGCAGTTGGCCATAGCAGAAGTGGGTGAATACCCAAAGATGTTAGTCCTTCGTGAAATACCTAGGCGTTTAGACTTGGTAGAAACAAATCTGCTCCATTGTTTTCGCGTTGACACGTAATTTTGAGGCACTGCTTGTTGTATGTTCTCGGTGTTACTGTTGACCAAAATCTTTTAGAAATATTCCTTTTGATAGTGATTAATTTTAATTGAATGGTAAATGTTCATGTTACTATGTACTTTTTACATTTATACAATTTGACCAGTGATTTAGGAGCTAAGTGTCACAACCAATTCAAATTTATTCCTAAAGAGTTCAGTGGAAAACCCTATGATGCAATATAATAACCTATAAAAAAATTGTCTAGTTAAATTTTCTTCGATTTCACATTCCTGATTTTTCTATCAAGTGTAGATTTGTTGGTCTTAGCCCAAGCACAAGATGTGTACAATGGTTCCAGCAGTTATCCTTTGGAAAGAATCATGTGGTGGCATTGGATTTTGACTGAATGACATTCTACAAAGTTTGATAAAACAATATTATTATACCCCTAACTGAAACAATCTGAACATTCCCTTTTGCAGGTCGTGGTCGTAGCAACTGGCGTTCTGGGGCAGCAAACACAGCCCAAAACGAAGTTCCTCCACCAGAGAGTTTCTCCACTGAGAACTCGGACACCTCAGCCATGGACTTTTACTCCCAGGGACTTCCAGAGCCTACTATGGATGTAATTGTAATCTGTCTTTTTTTTGAGGGAGGGAGGGAGCGAGCGAGTGAGCAAGCAGTAGAAAATTTGTTCTGAAGGATTAGTGTTAAAGTAAATAGGGAATCTTTACATATTTTCATATTCTAAATCCAGTGTCGGCTTTTCACGATGAGTGGTTTAACCCAGGTTAGACGTATCAATTCGTCTTGATATCGGAATTTGTTGGGCCGGTGTAAAATATCTATACAGCATAGAAGGATCTGAAAGTGTAAGGCCTTACTTTCCCTGTTTACTAGGTTTGCATTATTAAACAAGTACTTTTGAAAATTTCCAGGTACCAGGATCAGATAGTGATGCCTCAATGCAAGAAGGTGACGTACAGGAAACCCCTACCAGGAAGCGACCTTGGGAGAGGCCAGGTAGGGATAATTGTGCCTTAAATATTGCCTGAATATTGTTGGTCCAAGTGTTACCATAATTGGGTTGGTTAAATTTAAGCCATTGTTGTTCCTATGATTTTAGTAGATTAATTTCAAGCAGGAAAGGGAACTTTTCATTGATGTATTTGTGGTTAGTACCATTTTTTCTGTAGAAAGTATTTATAGTATATTAGTTTCATTGGATACTAGGTTTGTGATATTACAGCAGATATTAAGTTAACCTCTTCATAGGAAGAATGGAGTGAATGAGTGAGTAGAAGAATGACTTCCAAAGAAAATGTGAGAATTATGAAATAAGAATTTTGAAATATTAGATTCCTCCTCTTTTTTTTGAGTGTATGTTTACAAGTGTTGTTAAGTCAGTTATCCTAATTGTGTGTGGCAATATATGACCTATCGACTGAATTGTGTGGGGCAATATATGACTTAACGACTTAATTGTGTGGGGCAGTATATGACCTGGCTGTAGCAATAAAGTAGCACTAGCTATTTTATTAGCCTATACATAGACTAATGACTAAATATCAGAACAAAAATGAAGACCGAGGATCATTGAAAGCAAAAGTTTTAAGTTTGTTACTAATACTCACATTTTTTGCCATTGTATAATCCAAGTTTTTGTTATATTCATGAATAACAATTCTAAGGTATTTGTTTTTAATTGTAACAATATTCTCATTATTTGCACACTGATGTACCCAAGAAAGTGTCACCTGCACTCTACAAAGATGTGATCTAGCAATTTCATCACTTGAATAATTTTTTTAGGATCATATTCATGTTCCTTTTAGCTGTTTAGTAGCAGAGACAAATTGACCACCCATTTTAGAGATATTTGTAGTTAGAAGTTGGGAAATGTAGACCCTAATTCCATTTGCTAGCAAACAATACCAAGGGAAAGGAGTAATTAATTAATAATGGGTACAAGAATGAGAAGGAAATGAGTGGTGTGGTAAGTGAGGCTTGGGAAGCAAAGGTATGTAAAGATGGTTTTGCCAAAAGCTGTCAGGTGCAGCTGAGTGAGATATGCAGAGAAGTTTTTGTACCTTGAAAAGATTGGGCAAAGCTGTATTATCTGTTCCTGTATGGTGTCTAGTGTATAGGAGGATGTGGGATTGCTATTGAGGTGGTATTAACTTAATTTGATGTATTTTAGGTTTTGGAATATAACTTGTATTCATAATATTGAATTGCTTTTCATTTTTTGAAAGATTAAGACGCTATTTTATCTCCACACTTTGAAATTGTCTAATCCCTTTCAGTAATATATATATATATATATATATATACTATATATATATATATATATAAATGTATTATAAATATATTATAAATATATATATATATATATAAATGTATTATAAATATATTATAAATATATATATATATATATTATTAAATATAATCATTTCATTTATTATAAGATTTCTTTGCAAATGTGTAACAAACTTGAATATTCAAATCTTTATATTTTTTTAGCACATGCATTAAAAAGCTCTGCTAATCAAAGATTCATACAAAGCTTTTGTGTGAACTGTAATATCCTTAAATAATGTGGTCTTGGTTTAGGTGTTGTAGTCTTTTTTATGTTCAACTAATATACTTAACTGAATGTTTCCTGATTTTAGGGGGTGGAGGGTGGGGGTAAAGTACAAGTTTTTCTTGAACCATAGTAAACGAGTTTGGCCAAATAAACGAAAGTAGTTGATGAAAGGGCTGTGAATCCTTGTTTGTTTATCTTCAATTTTCTAAGTTTTGTTTTGTCAGCTTGCATGGAATATTGAGTCGCATATTTGATAGTTCTTGTGTAAAAACTATTTAGATTCTCTCTGATTTTACCTCCGTGGGGAATCCCTTGTACATTAGTATTCCCTCTTATGCTTCTCTGCTTTTATTATCCATCTTTTTCCTGTTATATGCATTCTCTTCATCTTCCACCTTGTTCTTTCTTGGAGCCTCTTGCTCTCTCCTATGCATTGATGCATTTGTATTGCCTAATATCAGTTGCAGAGCTGTAGGATAGACAGGGTTTTTGCTATTTTTATTCCACAAGGAAGGTGTACAGTGGGTTGTAAGCATGTAAAGGCTAGTATATACTGTAGGAGAATCTATTTAAAGTTGATGCTTTGAAGTTGTAATATAATTTCTTATTTATATATACGACTAAAGGACAAATTGTTAATTAAATTGTGAATGTACTTTGACACAATGTATAATCTTGCATTCATGCTCATGCATGTCTGCACATTTCCTTTTGCTTTAAATGTTACATGTGTAAATTTAAGTACAGGTATGTAGCTTAATATATACATATATATTTATATTCTTTGTTGTATATTATACACATTTGTAATATATGTATATGAATATATATGTATAAATATATATTGATATACATGTATAAATATATATATATATATATATATAGATATACATGTATAAATATATATATATAGATATACATGTATAAATATATATATATAGATATACATGTATAAATATATATATATAGATATACATGTATAAATATATATATATATAGATATACATGTATAAATATATATATATATAGATATACATGTATAAATATATATATATATAGATATACATGTATAAATATATATATATATAGATATACATGTATAAATATATATATATAGATATACATTATAATATATAATATATAGATATACATGTATAAATATATATATAGATATACATGTATAAATATATATAGATATACATGTATAAATATATAGATATACATGTATAATATATATAGATATACATTATAATATATAGATATACATGTATAAATATATAATATATATTACATGTATAAATATATAGATATACAGTATAAATATATAAATATAATATATATTATATATATATATATATATATTATATATATATATACATGTATATCATGTATATTATAAATATATATATATATACATGTATATCTATATATTATACATGTATATTAATATATTTATACATGTATATCTATATATTTATATATGTATATATATATTTATAATATATATCTATATATATTTAATTACATGTATATATATATATATATATATATTATATTATATATATATATAATATATATATATTATATCTATATATATATAGATATTATATATACATGTATATATATATAATATATCTATATAAATATAATATATATATATATATATATAATATATATATATCTATATATATATAGATATATATATAGATATACATGTATAAATATTATATATATATAGATATATATATATATATATATATATATATATATATATATACATATATATATATATTAGATATACATGTATAAATTATATATATATATATGTATAAATATATATAGATATACATGTATAAATATATATATATATATAGATATACATGTATAAATATATATATATATAGATATACATGTATAAATATATATATATATAGATATACATGTATAAATATATATATATATATAGATAGATATAGATATACATGTATAAATATATATATATAGATAAATATATAGATATATATGTATAAATATATTATATATATATAGATATATAGATATACATGTATAAATATATATATATATATATATAGATATATATATAGATATACATGTATAAATATATATATATATATATATATATATATATATATATATAGATATACATGCGTATATAAATATATATATATATATATATATACATATATATATATATATATATATAATATAGATATATATATATATATAGATATATATTATATATATATATAGATATACATGTATAAATATATATATATATAATGTGTATAAATATATATAAATATATATAAATATGTATGTATAAATATATATATATATATATATTATATGTATATATGTATATATATATATTTATATGTATAATGTATATATTATATATATATATATATGTATATATGTATATATGTATATATGTATAATGTATTTATATATATTATATATTTAATATATTATATATTATATATTATATTAATATTTATATATTATATATTTATTATATATATATTATATATGTACATATTTACATATTTACATATTTATATATATATATATATATATATATATATATTTATATATTTATATATATATTTATATATTTATATATTTATATATTTATATATTTATATATTTATATATTTATATATATATATATATATATATATATAAAGATAATGTATATATATATATGTATATGTATATATATAATGTATAAATATAATTATGTATTTACAATGAATATGTATATATATATATAATTGTTTGTGTATATACATATGGTTGTTTGAATATAATTATATATGTATATATACTTTGGAGTATATGTATAGATAAATTATATATATTACATAAATATATGTATATAGATATAGAATAGTATATGTATATATACATACACGTTAACACTTACAGTATGCATATATGTATATCCTTCTAAGACAGGGATGGGAAACATTAATTCTGCAGCATAGAAATTAACTTTTTTTCTGGAGAGAATTGTTTTGGTGTAAATTGATATATTGTAAAGCCTATTGATCTATTGTATATTCACAAAGTAGATAAAATCTTTTGTATGATTTTTGTATACACACACACACACACACACACACACACTCCCACTCTCTCACTCCCACTCTCTCACTCCCACTCTCTCACTCCCACTCTCTCACTCCCACTCTCTCACTCCCACTCTCTCACTCCCTCTCTCCTCACTCCCTCTCTCCTCACTCCCTCTCTCCTCACTCCCTCTCTCCTCTCACTCCCTCTCTCCTCACTCCCTATCTCCTCTCACTCCCTCTCTCCTCACTCCCTCTCTCCTCACTCCCTCTCTCCTCACTCCCTCTCTCCTCACTCCCTCTCTCCTCACTCCCTCTCTCCTCACTCCCTCTCTCCTCTCACTCCCTCTCTCTCACTCCCTCTCTCTCACTCCCTCTCTCTCACTCCCTCTCTCTCACTCCCTCTCTCTCACTCCCTCTCTCTCACTCCCTCTCTCTCACTCCCTCTCTCTCACTCCCTCTCTCTCACTCCCTCTCTCTCACTCCCTCTCTCTCACTCCCTCTCTCTCACTCCCTCTCTCTCACTCCCTCTCTCTCACTCCCTCTTCTCTCTCCCTCCCTCTCTCTCTCCTCTCTCACTCCACCTCTCTCACTCCCTCTCTCTCACTCCCTCTCTCTCACTCCCTCTCTCTCACTCCCTCTCTCTCACTCCTCTCTCTCACTCCCTCTCTCTCCCTCCTCTCTCTCACTCCTCTCTCTCACCCCTCTCTCTCACTCCTCTCTCTCACTCTCTCCCTCCCTCTCTCTCACTCCCTCTCTCTCACTCCCTCTCTCTCACTCCCTCTCTCTCTCACTCCCTCTCTCTCACTCCCTCTCTCTCACTCCCTCTCTCTCACTCCCTCTCTCTCACTCCCTCTCTCTCACTCCCTCTCTCTCACTCCCTCTCTCTCACTCCCTCTCTCTCACATTTATATATATTGACACATAAGCAAAAATGTTAGTGGCAGACTCACACTCAATAATGGTAAAGATAAATAGAATTTACCCACATGGATATATATATACACATAAGCTTTAAGGATTTGTTTGTTTTAATAAGATTAGAAAGTATGAGTTGATAATGAAACCTGGTTGCAATACTAAAATCATGAATTTAAATTGGAAATGTGTTGAATGGAGAGGGATGTTGCTAAGAGTGACTCAAGTTTGAGATTCTTTTGAATGAGGCTCCAGCCACTTAGGAGAGTGTGCGTGTGAAAACAATGATGCCTGGCTTTGAATGATTTCTTAGTATGTAGATATCTCACTTAATAGAAATTTGACTTTATCCAGAATTATATATTTTGAGTTAATCAAGCTTTTTCCTAATGCTATGACTTTTATCTGATGGATTGATAATGTTACTACACAACGCTCAGGTTGAGTTAATGTTAGAGGGAATAGGTCTTAATATCTCACCACAGATTTCTCACAGGCTCTCTTCTTTGTTTTGACAGCGGGGTAGTTTGACGGCCGCACAAGGTTATCTTTAGTCCCATGACCTGTTATGTCTCGTCACGACATTTGTTAATTGTAGCACACCAGAAAGCCAGTGAGGGGGAGTCCTGTGTAAGCAGCGATTAGTAATTTTAGCTTTGTGTCATCAGTTGATGGCTTTTGGATGTAATCCTGACTTATACAGGAGTCCTCCTCTGGCTGCCATGCATGAGGCTGGGTGTTTACTTAACAGTCGTAGAGACATTTTCAGAGAATTTTAATTGAAGCGTGTTGCCCACACTTGTCATGGATGTCTGACTGAGGTGGGAAGTACATATAGTACTGAATCCTACCAAGTCATTCCAACTAAATTTATGAAAATCTGGCATGCTAACTGACTATACAATGGGGATTTAGGTTTTCCCAAAGGGCCTTAACTGTGCTGTAAGTTATCAACCTGGTATCCTAGTTGTATTCTCTTGCCAGCTAAGGCAAGCCATTTTCTATGTCAATGGCAAGTGTGTTGCGACCTTTCAATTAATATGTGGTGGCAGGCGGCAAGACGAAGATGAAGAAAAAGAAGGTTCCAGGAGCTAAAAATCTCAAGATTCGTCGATATGTGCAGCCCAAAAACGCAGTTATGTGCCTCAATGAGTTACGACCAGGTGTGGCATACACAACTGAACAGGAAGGAGGAGTTGGCCAGCCATTCTGTATTTCAGTGGAAATCACTAATGGGGTAGGTTGAAAATGGCTTATTAATTTAGTCATGTGATGTACATTTTTTTTGTCATTCAAACAACTGATTCCTTAGCTTTTGTACATTATCCATGTGGCTGTTGATTGTCTATCTTTTATTACTAATTTATTGAATGAGTAAAAAATGCCAGTAACTTGCTAAGAATACTTCCCTCAATCTTTCTCATTAATGCCAAGTAAATTGATTGTATGTGCACTTGGTTAAAATTACATTCAGATTAACCCTTTTCTCTAGTGGTTTTGAATGTGTATGGGGTTGGGATGGGGTGCAAACTATTTGAAAAATGGTTTTAATAGACATTTAGGGACTAAGTCAATCATTCATAGGATGTACAATGATGGTTATTAAAGATAAGTTTCATTTATTTAATTTCAAAGTACTGAAAAGAGTAGTTAAAAAATAATTCACTTTTTTAGAATCAAAATATCTGAACTTTAAATAAATTTTACTGAGTGACCTTGTCTGCTAGTTATTTTTCAGTAAATAACTAGGTTCTTGATGTATATTAAGTGATGTAGCTATAACAGTTGTAACTTGTATTGAAAATTATCGAGTCAGTGAAAGTAAAGTTTCCAGAATTTATTATAATTGGAATCGGCAGCTTTGGCTAACTGGTTTTGTGTGGTTTTTATTTCTGCTCTAAGTATTTACACAAAACTTGAAAATAACAAATTATGTCAATACACATCTATAGAAGTCTGTTTATAGATTTTATTGTCCAGTAATGTGCAAACATCAAAGAAATTTGTAATGCTTAAAACAAATTTAATTGAATTTTTAGTATCCCAAATATTTTCAGATCTAGATTGTAATGCTTGAAATAATTAGTGATCTCTTATTAGTAACCTATTTAACATTTTTTTGCATCATAACAGAATGAAACTCAGAAGTATCGTGGATTTGGTTCATCCAAGCAACTAGCAAAGCAGGCTGCAGCAGAGGCAGCTCTTATAAGTTTTGTAAAACCACCAGTTAATTCAAACCCTACGGAAGGCCCTGAGGAGGACAAGACTCCCTGGGCAACACTTGCATCCTTTGCAATCTACAAGCTTTTCAATGACTGGCGTGAAGGTCGAGTGGGAATGTGTCCCCCTCCCGCCCAGCCATATGGTGCTGCCCTGCCACCTGGTAAGCGTATAACAGTGGTCCCTGTTGGGTTTAATTCAATCTTGTTACACACATTGTAATGTGTATGTATGTGCATATGCATTTGTTCCTCTATATTTCTGTATGTATGTACGGTTATGGATGTATATGCACATAAATACATACAAACACTGGGGCACTCACTCATTCACATTAAAGTCTCTTGTATTCAAAATAAATTTTTATAAAGTTGGTCAGAAAGACTTTCTGCTGACTTTCTGAAATAGTAATATAATTGATTTCTTACAAGATTTATCCCCTCTGTTGGCATGTCTAAGCTTCATTTGTATTTCATGTTCCTTGACTGCTTTTGCACAAGTCACACTTATGAAGGTTAACAGCTCCGTATTTAGACAATTTGGAAGTTTTGGTGGCTTGTGACAGTCTCTAACATGGCTGTTTTATCTTGTTTGTAAACTTGCAATCTTTTAAACTTTTTTTTGATACCTTTTAAAATAAATCTTTAGTGTAGTATAATTTCTTTTTTGCTATTTTAAATTATCCAATTTAATATTAGCATTGTGATCTTTTCAAGATTACCAAGAACACAAAAGCATAATGGGAAAAAAAAAGTAATGTCATATTTGTGGTCCTTTTTGTAACTTATAACATGGTTTAACATTGAATAGACAGTAAGAATTGCTGTACAAGTGTGAATATCAGATTGGGGATACAGAGATTTTACCATATACATACAACATGTACACGCACATGTCTCTACTCATTCACTAGTTAACATGCAACACTTTTATAAATTTAAATGGGAATATATTTGCTGTCTCTAATACTAGTTTTGTCTTGTTTGTCATGCATTTTTCTATATATTTTTTTGCTTAGATAATTAGAATGTCTTTTATTTGAAATATGGATCTTTTAAGTTTTGCAGCTATTTAGTCATGAATGAGCTATATAAAACCTCAGAGCATGACATAGCTATTGATGGTTTTAGAAAGTTTTCAATGATTTGCATGCAGTATAGTGAATTTTTTGTTTACACTTTATATATATGTATTTATTTCGTGAGATCACCTACTGAAATCTTTTTGTTTATTTTAGAACTAACTGCCTCTGACGCCACAGGTTTCCAAGCTTTCTTGGGCCAGTCTCTTGGAGGAACAACAGGTATTAAAGAGGATTCCGCTCAAGGAGCCACAACAGCATTCACTGAAGCCATTTGTGCCCACCTTGGTACAAGGGCTCTTCTTGCACCTGCTGATGCCAAGGTGAGAGTCTCTATGTAGAAATAATCTTATTTTTCTTTCCTTTGTGTTTTAATCAAATTAAGGAAGACCTGGCTTAGTCTTGGTTGTAGAGACTATGTTCCTTTCTGTTGGCGATGCAGCCCGAGTATGCTGTGCAAAGCAGATTGGTGATGTATTTGATCCTTGATAGAATATTTCCTTTTCCTCAGGAAGCAAATTTGGCTCTGCAGGCAACAGAGACTACAAAAGTGCCAAAGCCTGCTAAACAAATGCCTGAGAATGCTGCAGCCATGCATCCTGTAATGGTTCTGCATCAGATGAAGCCAGGCCTGCAGTATTCTGTAACCCAGGCTACAAAGGAGAACAAACCTTATTTCACAGTCTCTGCCGATATTGATGGGAAACCCTTCACGGGAGTAGGTGAGTCAGTAATTTATTTATTTATTTATTTATTATTATTTTTTTTTTGCAGTAATTACGTTATTTGATGTGCAATGTAATGAAGTTTACACAGGAAAGTTATATTATTCAGAATTTTATGCACAATTTTTTTAAGACCATTTCATAATGCTATTTCTTTTTATTTGCAGGCCATAATGTGAAGAAAGCCAAGTTTATATTAGCCAAAGAAGCCATTCAAGAATTGTATGGTATTGAGTCTACCTTTGAGGCTCCAGCTTAACGTGAATGCATTTTGGATGTCTAAATAAATGAATTTTAGATCTATTGCTAACTATAAAGTCGAACACTTTGAAAGTCATTTTGTGTGGTTCACTTGCTTCTGCTTGCAGTGATCTTTGTAACCTTTTTGTTATTGAATGTGGTCTAATAACTACAGGGTCTCATTTAGTTCCTCCAAATTTTACCAATAGATATGGCTATCTATTTCACAGTTGTCTATATTTAGTTGGATACAAGAGAATCTGATTTAGTTATCGTAACTTTACCACACGACATACAAAACTTACTTTGTTTATGGATATTCTATACCATCTAAAATGAGGAGGGCATTTTAATACTATAGCTGTATGTTAGGATTAATTGTGCATGTAAATGATGGAACTTTACACATTTACTCTGAAACCAAAAAAATCAAATACATTCTTTACTAATTCTGTTTCTGGTATTTTACTATATTGTAGGATAAATGTAGTTTGTGTTTATGATCATGTTTCAGAATCTGGAAGAATAAAAAAAGATGTAACAATATTGTTTAAAGAAAAACCTTACCTTGAATTTTACAAATGTTATTGCATACTATGTTAACTTGAGTCAGGTATTTGTTTTAAATGTAACGTACAATGACGTTATATTTGATATATTTCTTTTCTCTAGCTCAAAGAAGTAAATATAAAAGGTAA
>NW_028234405.1:19084146-19091646 GCF_977035675.1 Penaeus japonicus | reverse complement strand
ATTTATCTTTATTATTACCAATATCATCGTCATCATCGTCATCATTATCATTATAATCATTACTAATATTATCATCATTATTCTTATTCTTATCATCATCAATATCATTTTCCTTATCAATATTATTACTATTATCATTATCAGTATTACTGTTACTATTATCATCATTTTCATTATTATTGTTATCATCATTATCATTATTATCATCATTATTATTATCCTCATCACTACTATCATTATTATTACTATTAGCAGTTGTAGTGAAAGTAGCAATAGTAGAACTAGCCATTGTAGTAGTAGTAGTGATTAAAGGAGTAATAATACTTTTGATGGTGATGGTGATTTTGGTAGTAATATTTTATCACCTTAAGAAAAATATATGATATATGACGATAAGATATACTACAATGATGATGAAACTAAACAAGATGATAACAATAATGACAATAGTATGCTAATGATAGATATGATAATGATGATGATAATGATAATGCTAAACATTGATAAAACTGATAGTTAAGACATTGTAATGAGGACAAGTGAAATAACAATTGTAATAGTGATAATAGTGATGAGGACAATAATGACAATGATGATGATGATGATAATGATATCAGCAAGAAATGATATAGTGATGATAATATTCAATATATTCAATGATAATAATGATAATAATAATGATAATAAAGATATCAATAACAATAAGGATAATAATGGTAATAATGATGATGATAATGATAATAGTAATAATGATGATAATAATATCACTATCAGTAATGATAGTAATGATGGAAATGCTAACAAAAAAAATGATAATAATAATGATCAGGATAATAATAATGATGGTAAAAATAATGATAATAGTAATAGTGATAATCATAATATTAAGAATAATAGTAATGATGATAATGACAATAAAGACGATAATGATTATGATGATAATAATAATGGTTATAATAATAATAATAATAATAATAATGATAATAATAATGATACTACTAATGATAACGATAATCATAATAGCAGAAGTAATAATAATAGTAACAATAACAACGATAAAAACAATAACAGTGGAGATGATGACAGCAATACAGCCCTAAATACCAAAACATTGTCGATGATCGCGGCTGCAACAACCCCAGGACAGCAGGAACAGCAGGAACAGCAGGAACAGCAGCGAGCATCCCAGCCGCCCAGCCGCCCATCCCGCGCGCCCCTTCCCCGCAGCAGACGAGGGCCGCCGAGGAGTAGCGTCCCTCTTTGAAATGATGTGCTGTAAAGTTAGACAAGCTAGTGGCCGGACAGGTGAGGGACGGTAATATAGCGCCACGACAAGAGATAACGCCCTGTTGCTATGGCGACCAGCCAGCTTTATCGCTAGAACCGCCGACCTGCGACCTCGTATCTTAATATTACAGGTTTTTGTTACAGCATCAATTAAATTAGAATCCTCCTTGTCGCTGTGTCGGGGTCCAGCGGCGCCTCGTCCGGAGGTGAGGCCGAAGCAGCGAGGCTCATGTTGCCACCGCAAGGTCGCCCTTATCGAGGCCAAGCATCGCGAAGCCGACGTCGGGAAATAAAAGTTTTGGAGGAGGAACCGCCATGTGATGGAAACTGACGTCATGCCACTCTCATGGGGCACGCCGCGTGCATGCCTTGCCTCTCGCTCCTTCTTCTTCTTCTTCTCTCTCTCTATCTCTCTCTTTCTCTCTCCCTCTCGCTCTCTCGCCTGTCTGACTTTCTGGCCGCCTGCTTAGCTGACTTTACCTGCTGGGCTTCATCACCTGATGTCGGGGCGCTGCGGACGTGCTCTTTCTCTGTCTCTCTGCATGTCAGTCTTTGTCGGCGTCTCCTTTTGGATACAGCTTTCTGTCTGTCTGCCTGTCTGTCTGTTTGTCCCCCTCCCACCCCCTCTCTGTCTGTCTATCCCTGGCTCTATCTATCTGCCTCTCTCTTTCTCTCTCTTTGTCTGTCTGTCTATCTATCTGACTGTCTGCCTGTCTCTCTCTCTCTCTCTCTCTCTCGCTCTCCCTCCTTCCCTTCTTTTCTCTCCTCCTCCTGGTCAGCACAGGTAACCTGAAATCACATGTGGAGGCGGAGGAATGAGAATAGAGGAGACAAGACAACAACGCAGAAAATATAGTGAAGAATAAAGGTTGATATTCACAATATATATTTTTTTCCACTGGTGAATATTTTAAAGGCTAATAAACGAGGTTATGAGACAGGTTATCGCCATGCTAAAACAATATTTCATTCTAGTCATCACAGTGTTGAACAGTTATTCATCACATGGACGGCGAAAATCATCGTGTTTTACAGAAAGCGCGGGCTTTTTCCACCGCCATGATAATCTTTCGGTAACATTGAAAAGCATATTTTTCCTCATATTATTACCAGGAGGATATGAGATGCGGGATTTTTCGACGCGATAATGACATCAAGTTATTTTTATACAGGCACTATTTTCAGGCTAACGCAACTGACTTTCTTCAAGAATAAAGCGGGAGAATATTGGACGACCGGAAAAAAGGCGAGCGTATTACTTACAAGGACCTTCACTCGCTCTTCACTCGCGGCCGAACTCACGAGTACTCAGCGCGTTATATGAATATTATAGAGCATTATATATTATCATTATTATTATTATCATATTGTAGTTTATTGTATTATATTATATTGTATTATTACACATTATTCAGATGTTTATTTAAATCAAAATCTAAATTTAAAATTATGATTAAATCTAAATAATAAATAATCATCTAAATCATCATATTGTATTATCTAAAATACAACAACAGGATGATAGTCAGTGTTCCATGAAATTCGGACAAGGTAAACAGATGTTATGGTTTTTATTCCCTCATTCAACGTGCAATATTGAATTCCTCTGCCACGCAAGGTCAGTGATAGCTCAGTGTATGTTTTACCGCGGGTGAATGATAATGGTATTACAATGATACTGTCACTAAGAGTTGTTAAAGGATGATGGTATGAATGTTAATGAGACTGAAACATCTGCTATTACTGTTGTTACTAATATTGATGATGATGATGATGATAATGGCGACGACCATGATGATATTAGTGATGAGGATAAATATTTAGACTTGTGTCATATAGTAAAGATAGAAGGTTAAACAGACACTACCGGATGCAGTAACCAAATACCAGTTGAAGAACCAATACGACTAGGTACTGTGACAAATAAAAAGGGACTACATGCATATTCAAATATTAAAAGACAAAGATGTAAGACGGTTCAAGCATGTAATTACTAATTGTCTCTGATAGCTGTATTACGCGTAATTAGCGCCATTGTTGTAATTTGATAATTATTTTTTTCTACATAGATGCTATCAGGCGAAAATATCTATATGCAGATTCGAATAACGAGATAAAAGAACCTATGCAATTTCTAAAAAGCCATCAATTCTGTTTTAAGTTTCAAGTGTGTATCTTTAAGTTAGCATCTCTATTCTTCTTCCAAGGTGTGATATAATTATTTCAGTGTTGTATTCTGGCTTGCTGTAATGCACGGTTGTTGAAGCTAACCTGCGCGCCAAAACTCTTGTCAAATATCTTTTTCCTTCGTTGTTTCACCATGAAGCATTGTTCACTATGCGTTGCTGCTGTTCTTTTATCATATACCAAGAAGCAACGGGAAGGTCAGATATTACAACCTCCACCTGAATATAACATACAAATATTGCTTATCATGAATATCAGATAACCCAGCGTTCTCTAATTAGCGAGCAAAATAGACGCAACGAATCTGAATTTCAATTACCTCTTAGTGCATTATCCCCTAACAAGAAGGTGTACGCGAGGTCGCTTAAGTTATAATTATCCTAACAACATAATTGTACTCATTATCAGGAGTAGGTGATTTAAGCCGAGACTTAAAAAAAAGAAACAAAAACAGAAGGGAGAGGGAGCGGTGGAGCTAACGACATTTTAAAATAACGAAGTAATTCTAATATGCAGAGTGATGGGATGTGATTCGAACACGTTTTGGAACGAAGAGGAAGAGGCAGAGAAAATAACGGGGAAGAAGGGGAGAAGAAGAAGAGGTAGACAATATTCAACAATATCATGATGATAGTTCTGATGATCATGATAATGATAGTAATGATAATGATTATGATGGTTATTATGTAATATTAATGATAATAATGATGATATTGATAATGATGATAATATTGATAAGGAAAATAATAATGATGATAATGATAATATTAATAATGATGATAATATTGAAAAGGAAAATAATAATGATAATAATGATATATTGATTATGATACGATGATAATGATAATAACAATTATAATGGTAACGATAATACTAATAATGATGATAATGATATTAACAATAGCAATGATAGTAATAGTATTAATGATAATAATGAAAATATCAATAATGACGGGAGTAGTAATACTGAAAATGATAATAGTAATGATAATGATTAAGATAATATTAATAATGGTAACAATAATGATTATGACAATAGTAATGGTTATGATAATAATATCAATAGTGGGAATTATGATGATAATGATAATGATGATAAGCGTAATAATAAAAAGATGATATTAACAACAATAATGTTAATAATGATAATATGATAATGATAATGGTGATAATGGTTGTAATAATAATAATTATAATTATATTTATGATGATAATGATAATGATTATGAATATAATGATGATAATAGTAATAATCATAATGATAATATTGATGATAACGATTTTGATGATAATAACATAAACTGATAATAATGATAATAAATAATAATAATAATAATGATAATGAAAATAATGATAGTAAGTAATAATGATAATCATAATGATGATAATAATACTGCTAATAATAATGATAACAACAATAGTAGTAATAATAATAATGATAATGATCATAATAATAGTAATAAATAGATAAGGCATATACGCACCGAATTTCCAAAGGAAAATGAGTCACAGTCCATGATACAAAAAAGGAAATTCCGTTGAGTGAGTCACAGATTTTTTTCCTCGTAAATTTATATATTTTGAACAGAAAGAAGGCGTAAACTTAAATAAACAAAACAAAACAAAGTTTGAAATCAATAAAAGAGAAAAAAATATAATCCTTATAAATATTTGAGCGAAAACTCTCTGCATCTGCCTCGATCTTTCTAATAATAGTTGCGGGATGTTTTGAAAATGGAAGAAAAAAATTACAAAAATGAATAGATATATAAAAGATACGTAAGAAGGCGTGTGGAAAGATAGAATCAGATAGTAAAGACGGGAAGAGAACTTTTTATTATTTTTTTTTTCTTTAACGTTTCCTTAGTTTAAGTTTTGGTCGTGTGAAGATCTGGTTTTGGATATTATCATTATTATTCTAAGCTGTATATGGTGGAAAGTGCCGCATGAGCGAGAGGGTCATGCAAAATAAACAGGTGGATAGATAGATAGATTGAGATATATGATAGATAGGTCGATAGATAAATAAACAGATAGATATAAAGATAGAAGGGCGGGTAGATAGGTAGATAGATAGATAGATAGATGTATATATATATATATATATATATATATATATATATATATATATATATATATATATATACACATATACATATATACACACACACGCACACGTACACGCACACAAACACGCACACACACACGCACACACACACACAGACATACACACACACACACGCACACACACACACACACACAGACACATATAAATATATATATATATATATATATATATATATATATATATATATATATATATATATATATAATCTATATATCGATCGATCGATCAAGAGATAGAGAGAAAGTGAGAGAGAAAGGTGAATAAATAGATAAAAGTTAATCATAATAAAGCGAACAGAAAATCAATTTTGCCAGAGATAGATATAAAAAAACGTTACGATAAAACTGATATCAAGCAATAGACAACAACTTACGACTATTTATATCTGTCACTGATAATCTTTAGTAAAATCGCAAGCAGTTGATATTGCAAGGGTTTATGATAAACATCTTATTGCATATTACGTTTCAAGATCATTCAACAAAGATTATACTAGAATAGGAGAGATCACACATGTTTTTTTCTTTAATCGATTTCGCTTATATCTAATTCGAAATCAGATATAGGTCATTATACTACTCTTTATAACACCAATAACCTCAAATGCAGACGAATGAATACTTATCTGTCTTGCAATCGAATTTGAATGGACGATTTCAGAGCATTTATTATCGGTGTCCGGCAACTCCCAAATATAAATGAATAAGCACATTATTTTCCTTTTATATTCTAATGTTATTGGAAGACCAACCCACCCACAAGGCTATTAGTCACTGTTCTTGCAAATGAGCGTCAGCAATAAGTCTTCTTGCCTTTGCAACAAAGGGCAGAAGAGCCAAAAATTGGAGTCTCGTTTGATTTTGTTCCTCACTCTAGTTAAGTCACCTCTTCCTATGCGCTCTCTGTCTCCCTTTGTGTCTGTCTCTCTGTATGTCTGTCTGTCTGTCTGTCTGTCTGTCTCTCTCTCTCTCTCTCTCTCTCTCTCTCTCTCTCTCTCTCTCTCTCTCTCTCTCTCTCTCTCTCTCTCTCTCTCTCTCTCTCTCTCTCTCTCTCCCCATTCGCTCTGTTCCTCTTCTTTCTTTCTTTAAATATTCATCTATTTATCTGTCTATCTACCAAATCATTCCTTGTGAAATATAAAGAAAACAAGAGAGAGAGTGAGTGAGAAAGAGAGAGAGAGAAAGAGAAAGAGAGAGAAAGGGATATCAAACAGGTTCTGTCATGTTATCGAGGTGCTTCAATTTTACATCTTCTGGCGTGTGCACTTGCTTCAGTTTTAAAAGTATATGTGATGACATGCGTAAACATTCCTTCACACACAAACACACGTAAACACACACACACACACACACACACACACACACACACACACACACACACATACCCACACCCACACACACACACCCACACCCACACACACACCCTCCCCACATACACATACACAAACACCCAAGCTTATATAAATTTGTACACACACGATATCCGTTGCGTACACGTATGTATATATGTATGTATGTAAGCGAAGAGTGATTGAAGCGGCCCGGGTAGCTGGCTGACTGGCTGGCTGGCCGGTACCTCCATCTTTACACCCAATACAACTTTTTTTTTTTTTTAGCCGCCACGCTTCCATAAATACGAATCCGCCATTCATATCATGTTGCTATATTCTCAGGAGGACGATAAGACAGATCAACAAAGAGAGAAGAAAGAAGAAAGAAGAAGAAGAAGAAAGAAGAAAAGAGGAGATAAGTGAAGAAAGTAGCCAAGTCCCGAATTCCGCGGACCAGATGAGCGATGGCAGCTAACATTCTAAACTTGCAAAGTGTTGACGAGATGGCGTTAGCGGCGATCATGTATGCTGTAACAACATAACCATATTCATATGTCGGCGCTGCTCT
>NW_028234405.1:19054146-19056646 GCF_977035675.1 Penaeus japonicus | reverse complement strand
AGGCGGCGACGCCTGTCTTTGAGGACCTCGTGGTGGGCCGATCGAAATTCAAAGCGACACCACTCGGATTTTATAAAATTTTCGGATAAGATTAGTATTGTGCGCTTGCTCGTTTCCACTGCACTGAGGATGGTGTCCGTGATGTAGGCACCGACAGGGAAGTCTCTGTAGTGCAGGCACAGTTTGTAAGCGGGGCTCCCGCGTTCCAACTCGGGAGCGAGAATCTGCGTCACAAACACTTCATCCTTCGAACTGTAGCTAACAAATGCGTCAAAGGCTTTGTCGGTGTCGCCCTCGTACTCGCTCCGGTAGAAGAGTCTGACGCCATACTTCGCATACACCCACACCCGCATGCGGTTGCGGTTGCAGAAGACGATGAGGGTAATGGTGAGGAGCACGGCGAAGGCCCCGAGCGTGATGGTGGGCAGGAACACGTAGTCCAAGTAAGCTTCGTGTCGGATCGTGGTAGTCTCGGTCTCGTTGTTACACAAGGAGTGATTGTAGGTCGAGACCTGAGCCACGACTTCGCTCGACCCGTTCAGAGAGCAGTAGATTTGATCCGCGTCCCTGAGCTTCCTGCCAACGCCCTGGAGCCATGCCTGAATGTCCCTCAGGTTCTCACAATCGCAGGTCCAAGGGTTCTCGCTCAGGTGGAGTGAATGGAGATTATGGTTTTTAGAGAACATGTTCACAGGAAATGTTTTCAGGCGGTTATTGTCTAACCTTAGTACCTTGAGCGAGGAGAGTGTCAAGAATGTTGTATTTTGTATGTAAGACAACTCATTATTATGTAAATACAATTCACGTAAAAGGGTAAGATGTTCAAACTCATAACCCTTGAGTTCCTTGATGAAATTCCTATGAAGGAAGAGTGTTTCTAATAATTTCAGTCCGTTGAAGGTCCTGTTGTGTATGACTTCGACGTTGCTATCATTCAGATAGAGAACCCTGAGGTTCTTACGCCCAATGAACGTGTGGCTGGAGAGGGACGAGAGTGAATTTCCGTCCAGGTACACCTCGGAGGAGTCCATCGGAATTCTCTCCGGCACGGCGTCGTAGCCCGCGCCGGAGCAGTCGACGATGTTGGCCGCCCAGGAGTTATCGTGGAAGCAGGTGCAGTTGGAGGGGCACGTCATCTCGCAGTCGCAGGCGTCGAAGTCGCAGCATTTGCAGAGGGCGAAGCAGTGCGAGTCGTACTCACAGAGGAATTGCAACTTCTTGGCCTCCAGCAGGGGGATGGTGCCCTTGTTGTTCATTAGTCGACAGTCGATGGAGTCGAGGTCGATCACTGTCGGGTTTTGACGTGGCTCTTCCTGGCTGTTGATCGTCTGCAACCACTCCATCGTGCAGTCACACTCAAAAGGATTCCCGCCCAGGTAGAACTCGGGCAAGTCACGAGACGGATCCATTTGGGAAAGTCTGAGGGCGTTCTGATCAATATTTTTGATCTTATTTGCATACAGATCTACTTTTGTGAGGTTCTTGTTTTTGAAGAATGCGTATGGCTGAACTCTTGCTATGAGGTTATTGTTTAGGAAAATTCTTTCAACACTGTCAGGGATTGAACTTGCACTGATGTCGGATAATCTGTTAAAACTAGCGTCAATGATTTTTAAATGCAGCTCACTTTCGATTTCATAATAATTACCAAGTTCATTAATATTATTTGACCGCAGATCTAAATATTTTAAACCTCTTGGTATAAATGCATAATCAAACATTTCAAGGTGATTTTTTGACAAATTAAGCCACTGAAGATTTGGCAAGGTAGAAAACAGTCCTCTAACATTTGTCAAAAGATTGTCGTCTAATCTGATTGCTTCGACATGCCTGTTGTTATCAAAAGCTCCGTTCTCTACAGCGTAGATCCGGTTGCTTGACAGATCAAGCACTTGCAGAGACGGGATGTTGGCAAACACACTTTTCGTAACGTTTTCCACGTCATTTGCAGAAAGTCTTAGAACACTAAGGTGAGGAAGGTCCGTGAAGGATTTGTTGCTTATGACACTTACATGGTTGCCGCTCAGGTCGAGGGTCCTGAGGGAGGCGAGGCTCTTCACCACTTTGGGGACATCCTGCAGGTGGTTGTGGCTTAGTTGGAGCTCCTGAAGCCCGGTGGAGTTGACAAGGGCTTCGCTGTCGATGCTAAACACCTCATTTCCGTCGAGCTTTAGCACCTGCAGACCGATTAGGCCGCCGAAAGTCTTATCACTGATCACTTTGACGCGGTTTTCCGATAACACGAGCGTATGCAGTCGAAAGAGGCCACTGAACGTATTGTCAGAAATCGTTTCGATCATGTTTCTTTGCAATTTCAGAACCTGCAGGTTTGTCAGATCACGAAATGTCGCCGCGTCTAACCGCGTGATTTTATTGTTTGACATGTCTAAACTAGCGAGTCTCAGGAGATCTGTGAACGTCTCTGAATTCACCCAAGTATTAGTGAGTTGGTTATCAGACAACTCCAACTCCAATAACAAACTCAGTCCTGTGAACAGTC
>NW_028234405.1:19046646-19049146 GCF_977035675.1 Penaeus japonicus | reverse complement strand
TGATAATTTTTCTTTTAATTGTCCTCCATATTAGTAATGTCCTTATCATCGTTACCATAGTTAGCCTCAATACGGGAGCCAAACCATTACCCTAACGATTAATGATCATCAGCTAATTAGAGCTAATTACCCAATTAAACGGCAATGATTATCAAGGCCCAGAGACCAACTTAGGCGAGAAGGCCATCACCGACGCCAACAAACGACAAACGACTTTAATGAGAGGGATAACAAGGGTTATTTTTCACGGCGATTGACCACGTAACAGAGTGGGCGTCAATTGCATTCTCTTGAAGTGGCTGTGTTGATCAAGTGCTTGCTTTAGCTTGACATTACGAGATCGTAATTCTCAGATTACGATATCATAATTCTAAAGATAACGAGATCAGAGAGGTAGGTTTTGTCTTTAACTCTGTAATGAAGTGAAGGCGACGTGGTTTTAGTACGCCGCACAGGTTGCACCTCGGATATAAAAGGATTGTCTTTTTGTCTATTGCTTCGCTTTCTTCTTTCCAATTTCTCTTTCTCTTTTTAGAGTCTCTGATTCTTGTGTTTTTTTTTCTCCTCCTCATCCTCGTCGTCGTCCTCCTCCTCCTCCTCCTCCTCCTCCTCCTCCTCCTCTCCCGCCACCTTCTTCACCTTCTTTTCGCTTAAAGAAAATCGTCACTCTCCTTCTCTGCTTCCTCTTTTTGGCCTTCTTAGACTAAGAAATTAATCCATTTTGAGGAGGAGGAGGAGGAGGAGGAGGAGGGGAGGGGGTGCTGTAAGCATGATGACAAATGCTTTTTGATATATCTGAGTTGATTAAATATATAAATAGTGATTCATCGACATCACAGCATCAAACGAATCGCTGAGAGCAGAGAGAGATCGCCTTCAATCCTCCCGTTATCATCCTTCCCTGCGGTTCGACGACAGTTATCAAACGCGGTGCATGGGGGCAATTTATCACACTCCTTAACTACTATAATACTGTACACTGGGAAGAAGATAACGCGACCGATTAGTTGGGAAAGAAGTATGTCAGAGGGCAATGTGATGATATGATAAGTATGTGAACATTACGGGCATTTATCGTCGCAGGTCAAATTGATATCAACTCTTAAATCATATTGCATAGGAGACTGCGCTTGCAACCTAATTTTTGCAACTTTGTTATTGTTTATTTTCCTTTCATCGACTTCAACATTCAGCAACGACAGATATAAACAAACAGATAAGAGTATTTCTGAATTATACACTTAGAATAGATGACAATCATTTTTATTAATTTAAAAATCGTTTCAAGTTAAATCTTTTGTAATATATAACACACACACACACACGCATACATACATAGGCTATACAGAAGTGAATTTGATTAATCTAACTTTTATTGATTTTTTCTCAAATATATATTCTCTTTGCATCTTGTTAATCTTATTATGGGTGATGCTAATGATATTGCTACTATGCTATATCAATGGCTTTATCATTATTGCAATATCATTCTGAGCATCCTTATGATAGTCATCGTAGCCGCAATTGTTAATTATCATCGTTATCATTATTGTTATTATTATCAACCAATGCAATAATTAGGATTATCATTTTTAGTGTTATCATCATGATTGTTGTCTTTGTTATCATTATCATTATTATTACTATCATGGTTATCATTATCGCCATCCCTATTGTCCTTATCATCATGGTTATCATTATCAATATCATTATTACCATTATTACTATCATTACTGTTATTATCTTTATCATCGTTTTTATCATTATTACTATCATGATTATCACTATTTCTATGATTATCATTATCATTATTGCGATGATCATTATCCTCATCATCATCATGTCTATTGTCATTGTTTTTATCATCATTATCCTTACCAATGATATTAATATTACTATCATCATCGTTACTACTGTCATTATCATTATCATAATAATTATTGTCATCATCATCGTTATTTCTTATCATTATCTTTGTCATCATTATCATTACGATTATTGTTTATCATTATCATCTCTATCATTATCATTATTATTAATATTCTATTATGATTAATGTTATTACTATTATTATCACTGTCATCGTTATTATTATCATTATCATCATTATAATCATAATATCAATCCTGGTGATGGCAAAGATTGAGAATGATGATAAGGATGAGCATCTTAATAACAAAAATGATAATGATGATAACGATAACAAAAATGATAATAACCCTAAATCTCAAAAAGACCACCCTCTCTAATGCAATAATTACTTTCCTTATTACAAGTGACCCTCCCCTTGCAACTGCACCCCCCCCCCCCCCCGCAAACAACATACCCCCCCCCATTAAGGATGCCGCGTTCGGCGGGAGTGACATAATCATGGCAATAAAAGCTATAAACAGGTTGACAGCGACGGCAAAGATAATGAAATCATCAGTCCGGATAATCAGGTTCATCGGGGATAATCTATTCCTGTGGCCCGCGAAGTTTTAATTAAAGAAAAATTCTC
>NW_028234405.1:19026646-19029146 GCF_977035675.1 Penaeus japonicus | reverse complement strand
CATTCATTTAAATAATGTATCTGATTTTCATTAATCATATCTATGATAGGTTACAAAGAAAAGAAAAGCTTCGGTGCAAGAGAGAAAACAAAGCAAAAACAAACAAAAACAAAATAAAAACAAAAAAACAAAATTCAAGAGTAAAACCAACAAACAAACAGACGAAACAAAAACTGCAAGAGAGAAAGCGAATAAAAAAATAACGAAAAACAACAGTAAATCAAAGAGAGAGAGAGAGAGAGAGAGAGAGAGAGAGAGAGAGAGAGAGAGAGAGAGAGAGAGAGAGAGAGAGAGAGAGAGAGAGAGAAGAAACAAACGAAAACAACAGCACTAAACAAATCTACAAACAGGTTCCATATACTTGCATTGATTATAAAAGGAATTAGCATCTTAAGAAAGCGAGTTTTATGGATAAGAATCATAAAAGGTTTCAGAATCTAGTAATTTTATTATAATGATATTTCTTCTTCTTCTTCTATATATTCAATTCTTTTCGTTTTTCATTGACGGAAAATGGAATAGGAAGATTGTGAAGAAGTAGAAGAATAAAAAAACGGGAAAATGCGAAGATGATGAAGACATAGAAGAAGAAGAAGAAGACTAAGACTAAGAAGAAAAAGAAGAAAGATAATAAGAGGAAGGAAAAGTAGAAGAAAAATAAAATAAGTAAGAGGAAGTAGAAAGAGAGGAAAAATGATAATAATTAAAAAAAAGAAATAAGATTAAGAAGAAAATGAAAAAGAAGAACTCGCAGGAAGAACAGAAAATCGATATAAAAATAAAATAACAATAAGAGGATTACCATGAACTCACAGCACGTATTTGATCGCTCGCTAAAAAGGTCGTTTCATTAGAGTGTATATCGGTTGTAGAGATTGTCATGAGTTGCATTATGTTTACCTACGGATATATGGTTACTAAGTTACCATAAGCCTGAGTTTCTATGTATTGTTGATTCTTCTGTGAATAATATCATTTGTATAACGTATTCTGAGTAGTATTTTGTTCCCTATCCTGTAATATAAAACTTTCATTGCCATTAAACTGATCTGGGATTTCACAGTGCTATAGTTACGTTTTAGGGGATATAATTTTATCTGTCTATTATGATTCATAGTTATGGAAATGATATATAATGTGTAGCAATGTTCGAATCACCCACATTTCTAAAAAAAGAAGAAAGAAAGAAAGAAAGAAAGAAAGAAACAACACGAAGGTAGACCCACCAACCTACGAATCATCAATCTCTAAGCGTCCGTTCGTGACTCCCCTGTTCATGACGGGTTGCACGAACTCTGCGCATGAAGCTCGACCATGTCAATGATCTGCGTGGCCTGCGTCTCGATGTCTATTTCGCAGTGGTCGCCGTCGTCAGCATCCCCTCCGTCGCTGGGCTCCGACTTGACCTTGGCCGGCTGGTGCGCCTCACACCGGCAGCTGCACTCGTCGCCGCTGCTGACCACCTCGGGCGCTGGACACTGACCGGAAGTGGCTGCCGCGGTTTCCGGTGATGTGGATATTTCACAGAGAGAGGCGTCTCGGCCGTTTCCAGGGGGCAATACACACCCTGACGTACTGGTTGATGGCCCTCCTGCATTTCTCTCGGAAGTCTTTTCGCCGGAGGGTTCCGTCTGCGCGGCAGAAGAGATGCGGTCTGTGGTTTCCCCGGATATTTCAGACGTCGGAGCCTTAGTTCTGGCGCGAGAGAGCTGTTCGTCGATTCTCTCTAAATGTGGATTCCTCATATCAAGATCCCAGGCAGACCCCTGTGACCGCAGGCTCTGTGCTGCAACGCTGGTTGTCGGCGAAGTCGCGAGGCGGTGAAGGTCTGGTATCCTGCCTGGATCCCCCACTGGACCTCTTCTTGTTCCTCTTTCGAGACTCCTGTACACAGGCTTATCGGCAGAGCTCGTTTGTTTCTTCGCGCCTGAATTAGCATTGTCTGGCGAGAATGGCTGTCCGTTTCCTTCGACGGACGTAGAATGGGACATTTTGTGCTTCCTCATGGAGGCTGACATCCTGCTGTGCTTGTCGTTTGGATTCAGCGATCGACTCCAAATGTGATTCGAACCGGTTCCGTTGAGGAGCGTGCCGGGGCTGGTTACATCTGGGAGAGATAGGGCCTCCAAACAAGAGCGACATACTAATTGTTCGTCTGAGATATTCGCCATTCGGACGTCTGTTTGCCATATCGTCCCCGACGCTTCCTTTCTCTCATGGGCCCCAAGGTCGCCGTGCTTGGTCGCCGGCAGGAGGTGTTGCTGCAAGTGCTGCTCGTGGCGGGAGACCGGTAGGCGGCCCGCATTCTTACCGACAGGGGAGTGCTTTGCAGAGCCTTGCAAGGCACGGCTTTTCACGAGCTCGGCGTCCCCCCGATCCTCCCGCGCCTGCACGGGAGGCGAGTGGAGTGTGAACGTCCCAGCAGGAGTCTGGTGTCGCATCTTGGCGGCCAGGAGTTGCAGAGGCGTGGGCGGCTCAGGGGCAGGGGGCGCGAGCACGG
>NW_028234405.1:19006646-19011646 GCF_977035675.1 Penaeus japonicus | reverse complement strand
TTGCATCGGGATATTCCACTTTCATATTCATTCCAAAGCATGGATATTCAACATGGTTATCTGGCAAGTGTATATATAATTTCCCATGATATCGCCAGATAGTGTGAACAAATACCACAATGTTATCGTAATTTTCCCATTTAGATGCAAATAATCAAAACAAAGAAATACGGTTTTAATAAATCACTACTTTGACATCAGTTAAACCAGAATGACAAAAAGGCAAAAGTGCAAAGAAGAGCAACCAGTGGTATCTCTAAACCCGACATTGCAGTAGGAAACGAAAGCGTCTCTCTTTGTTTACTCTTCTCCAGCGAACTTTACTCTCTTCAGCGCCCTCTCTATTCACTGAACATCAAACAGAACTTCTGTTCAAAGGAGTACCCTTCACACTCGTCTTGTTCACACCTCTCTTTGTTCACGAACTGGACCTCCGATCGAAGGAGCATTGGCAAGATGAACATTTATTCTAGAATCGAACGATGAACGTTTTATGGTGTGTGTTTTCATTGAAGATATAAGGCAATCGTCAAGTTATGCACAGTACCATTTATAATGAATATCCTACTCAAAAGTCTCAAATTTGATACAAAATGACTCCCTTTCCCTCTTAATCATCTTAATTACTATTCAGATTAATTAATCTGTCTCCTATCTAAAGTCTAAACTTTTATTAGAAGATAGATCAGGATATGGGTTCATATCGGTATTTCACAAATGCTCCAACAAGTGCTCCTCTTCCTCATAATCTTTTATAGAAACGTACACGCGGAGAGAGAGAAGGAAAAAGAGAGGGAGAGAAGGAGGGAGAGAGAGAAGGAGAGAGAGAAGGAGAGAGAGAAGGAGAGAGAGAAGGAGAAAGAGAGGGAGAGAAGGAGGGAGAGAGAGAAGGAGGGAGAGAGAGAAGGAGAGAGAGAAGGAGAGAGAGAAGGAGAGAGAGAAGGAGAGAGAGAGAAGGAGAGAGAGAAGGAGAGAAGAGAGGGGGAGAAAGAGAGAAGAGGAGAGAGATGGAGAGATGGAGATGGAGAGAGAGAGAGAGAGAGAGAGAGAGAGAGAGAGAGAGAGAGAGAGAATGGAGAAGATAGTAAAAGAAAGAGAGAGGAGATAGAGATAGAGAGTGGAGATAGAGAGAGAGAGAGGATATAGATAGATAGATAGATAGAGAGATGGATAGATAGATAGAAAGTATGAGAGAGAGAATGGAAGATGGAAACACAGATATATAGAAAAATAGATAGATGAGAGAGAGAGAGAGAGAGAGAGAGAGAGAGAGAGAGAGAGAGAGAGAGAGAGAGAGAGAGAGAGAGAGAGAGAGAGAGAGAGAGAGAGAGAGAGAGAGAGAGAGAGAGGAGATAGATAGATAGAGAGAGAGAGAGAGAGAGGGGAGAGAGAGAGAGAGAGAGAGAGAGAGAGAGAGAGAGAGAGAGAGAGAGAGAGAGAGAGAGAGAGAGAGAGAAAGAAGGGAGAAGATAGTAAAAGAAAGAGAGAGGAGATAGAGATAGAGAGAGGATATAGATAAATAGATAGATAGAGAGATGGATAGATAAATAGAGAGAAAGAGAGAGAGAATGGAAGATGGAAACACAGATATATAGAAAAATAGATAGATGAGAGAGCGAGAGAGAGAGAGAGAGAGAGAGAGAGAGAGAGAGAGAGAGAGAGAGAGGAAGAGAGAGAGAAAGAGAGATATAATGAGGGAGGGAGTGTAGGAAGGAGGGAGAGAAAGAGACTGAGAGAGGAGAGGTAGAGAGAGAGAGGAGAGGTAGAGAGAGAGAGGAGAGAGAAGGAGAGAGAGAAAAAAAAAGAGAGAGAGAGAGATCATGAGGGAGGGAGTGTAGGAAGGAGGGAGAGAAAGAGACTGAGAGAGGAGAGGTAGAGAGAGAGAGGAGAGAGAAGGAGAGAGAGAAAAAAAGAGAGAGAGAGATCATGAGGGAGGGAGTGTAGGAAGGAGGGAGAGAAAAAGACTATGAGGGAGAGAGGAGAGAGACAGAGAGGATAGAGAAGTAGAGAGAGAGAGAGAGAGAGAGAGAGAGAGAGAGAGAGAGAGAGAGAGAGAGAGAGAGAGAGAGAGAGAGAGAGAGAGAGAGAGAGAGAGAGAATGAGGGAGGGAGTGTAGGAAGGAGGGAGAGAAAGAGAGTGAGAGAGGAGAGAGAGAGAGATAGATAGATAGATAGATAGATAGAGAGAGAGAAAGAGGAAAGAGAGAGAGAGAGAGAGGAGATAGAGAGAGAGGAGAGAGAAGGAGAGAGGGAGAGAGAGAGAGAGGAGAGAGAGAGAGAGAGAGAGAGAGAGAGAGAGAGAGAGAGAGAGAGAGAGAGAGAGACAGAGAGACGGAGAGAGAGATAGACGGATAAAAAGAGCGAGAGAGAAAACAAAAGAAAGAATGAAAAGAAACGAAAAAGCCTCCCCATAACCCAGTATAGGAACCAAGATCGTGAACGTTTCCCTCCCCAAAGTCCTAATGATAAGGCCAATGAAGGACAGGGTTCGCAGGAAGCCAGTAACTTCATTTCGGACCCACTCGAAGCAGAGGTCCCTGTAGGTATTAGCTTCGACAGGTAGTGATGGCGCCCTTGATGGAGCAAGGAAAGGGAGAAATACATTCCTCCTTCTTTCCTTTACATTCCTCAAGATGGCGGCGGAGCTACGGTCTGTGAGGCTAATTCGATTTTTTTTTCTCTCTCTCAGATACTGGAAAATGAAAGGGAAAGAGAGTAAAAGCCTATGTCTGTACTGATTTGCATATCGGTCCTACTGGTTAACTGGTTAATAAGTATGGCAAGAGGTATTCATTTTGATATGGGGGTTAAGGTATAGTTTGATTTGGTCACATTTCCTTAATTCTAAAACAATTTTTCTTAAATGATTTTGTCCCGCGCCCGCGATTTACACTTAGACTCTGCATAAAGCTATATTATAATTCCATTATGATTGTAAACCAATAGGATATCAATTTATGATCATATATACATATTTTTACTTTGCATGTATATCATTGTTTGTTTATAAGACCTCGTACGCCCATTGCTTAAAAGGAGAGCAATCGAAAACTTTGGATCAAGAAGACGAAGAAAAAAAAAATTCTTCCTGTAAAATGACTTAAGGCGAAAACACTCCAAACCCGAATCTAATTCGCTCGATTAAGCCATTAAAAAAAAGGAAAAGGAAAAAGAAAAGTGACCGTCAACATCTAACCACGTAAACAAAAAACTCGAAAACGTGGGAAACATTCGAAACTCCGCGACTGGCCATTCAGTTCAACACAGTAGTAAAAGTTACACCTTGTTTGAAAAGAACGAACAAAGTTTTCAAGTATCTATCGTCAAATCTGTCCTTCGGGGAAAAGTTTGGTGTATGCTTTGGAACTGAATGGAAAAAAAAAGTTTTCGAGTCGAGTTTACAAGACGATTATGTAAACAATTTACGTAAATACACTGGTCGATGGTTCGATATTGAGAAATAGGAAAGGATATGGAGGTACAGATACAGTGTATTCCAGGCGTGTTTACGCATTGGTATGCACGCCAGCGATGGATAAACATAAACAGAATAATGTGAATATGCAAATAAGACTCATATTATCAAGAGCGCTGAACCTGGATCATAAATTTTCCGAGAAGAAATAAACAAAGTAGTTTTGATACACACAATAAATATAGCAATGTGGGGTGCGTCCGTGGCAACGAAAATATTTACATTTTTTTAATCGGTCGTAAATACACATTTTGAGCTCATGATTTTTAAAAATATTGTATCATAAGCCTCCTTTGACCTGCATTCTCTGACTGTGGTACACGCACAAACACACACACACGCACACACACACACAAGGCTTAACTTGCATAATGAGGTTGTTACACTCTTCCCTAACGGCGAGGACCTGACTCGCTCTTCTTAAGCTGCGTGATGAGGCTGTGAATTGTTGTGTGCTTGTGATGGCCAAATGATGCCGCTCCCGTCGGTGTTCGCTTAGAACGTCTCGAAAAGAAAGTGTGGTTCGTTCACAGGGTGCGATAAGATGTTCCCGCGTCTGCACGTTATATTTTCAACGTTTTCTTATTTCTTATGCTGTGCTATGACGTGGAAGCTCATTGTCAAGGAGTATACACGTCAAATATGAAATCAAAATTACCTCGCGGAAAGTAATGAAGACATCCCTATCAAACGAACGAGAATTCAAAACTCCCGAAATCAAATAAATAACACACAAAAAGGACGCTCGGGTTAAACATGCAGCAGACTTAAAGAGTGAGATAGGAAAAGAAAGAAAGACAGAAAGAAAAAGGAAAGAGAGAAAAAAAGAAAAAAAGAAAAAAGGGCCCCCAACCGGGACACCATCACCGTCGGCATGTGATGGCCATGACTTCCGCGTTTCCTCGCCACTCAATGGGGAACATTTTTCTCCGAGTTTTCCACTCAGATAAATCGAGCCTTCACGCTGGGCAGGAAGCATACCCTTATATATGGCTTGGATCTACTGCATGAGGGCTTTTCATCTTATTCGCACTAATACGATACGGAGGGAAGTTTCAACACAGTGAAGGATGGCCGATGGGGGCGTGTGTGTATTATTACCAGGCCCGTGTACACCGTGTCTGTGGGAGGGAAGAGGGGGGGGGGGGTTATCCTCTCATGTGAGATCAAATGTGTGTTAATAAAACATTATATTGTATGTGATTTATGATTTATTCCATTCTTCTTAACCCCCCCCCCCTTCGGTACGTCTTTGGTCTACTGTATTTTGTTACTCAGTGAACTTACACAAGGTCTTAGTCATTATGCTTTTAATTTCGTCATACTGCTAGCGACGATTTGCGTATTCACATTCGCACCATACCTTGTAATACCTCATGGAATATCGTAAAATTTGTACTCATCTATCTACTTCCATATCTGTATATCATTTGCAGTCTATACAAAAAAGACAAAAGGCAAAAGAGAAAAAAATACATATATATACTTCAAACTATACACAATATTGCTTTACTGTAGACAAAAAC
>NW_028234405.1:18981646-18991646 GCF_977035675.1 Penaeus japonicus | reverse complement strand
CATCAGAAACCTTACGATTCACCCCACGTCCTCTCTTCCATAGGCGAGAACTTGCACAAGACAAGACCGGGCGAAGGTTGACGAAAACAGATCACTCTCCTCTAAGGTTTGACTTTTAGAGGAACGTCCCTTATAAGCATGTCCGAACAACAGGGCGACGTCTAAGTCAGCAATTATCATATGCGAAGGCGTGACCTATGCTGAAGCACGGTGTTTGGGATCTGCTGAGCTTGGGGATTCCGGAATGGTAGGGTCAGCGTGAAATGTGGAGGAGATGAGAGCTGAGGATAATACATGCATGTGAGAATCTTCGTTGATAAATCTATATACACGCTCTAATAGCACGTCTGGTATACTCTCTTTCGCCTTAATAGATATGTATGTACATTTATATGCTTTATATTTTATTTGCATTATATATACACACCGCATATCACATAGACAGTATGAATACTGTATAAGCATATGTATAACATATGGCATACACGTGTACATACATAGATGCATTTACATTTTAAAGTCATCTTCTATTTTTGATCTGTAAGAATGATATTCCTTAACTCTGTAAAAGAGAGAGACAGAGAGAGAGAGAGAGAGAGAGAGAGAGAGAGAGAGAGAGAGAGAGAGAGAGAGAGAGAGAGAGAGAGAGAGAGAGAGAGAGAGAGAGAGAGAGAGAGAGAGAAAGAGAGAGAGAGAAAGAGAGAGAGAGCGAGAGTGAGAGAAAGAGTACGGCTTAATTGTATGTAAGTTAATTCAGTGCTAAATAAACCATTGGAATTCGCAATAAGACTTTAACACGAGGACAAGGGGTGAGTGTTGATTTTCCTTTTTTCTAGACAATCTATTACTATCCATGTGTTCTTATATGTGTATGTGAGTGTAAATATGTGTACGTTTAAGTGAGTGTCTACGTGCGTGTTCCCACTCGCTTTATAGAATATAATTTCAATAATAGTTTGATTTCGTAGTTTTAATCATTTGGAAATTTGCTTGTTGCATAAGGATTTGTAAGCATTGACGTAGATTATGACCATTTTGTAACAGCAAATAGTTTTTTGAATTTAGCGTTATTCTTTTGTTTTCCTCATTTTCAGCGGGAAATATTTTCCGTGTATAGAGAATATAGTTTATTCTCTATGTGTTTAAACAAGCCCTTTTTAACATGAATTAATAGATAGTCGATCTCAAAATGAATAAAAATAGTCGATTTTTTGGGGTGCACATTTAAATGTTAACTTGGAACTCGGTAATTCGTTCAAACAAGAATAATATACCAGTGATCGTGGAAACCCAACAGTCTGCTCCATTTGTGTGAGTGTTTTTAAGGTCGTTTGTTCAGATGTCGTCAATTTAGGCGCGTCTGTGACTTTGTACACGCGATGGTCGAGCTAGGAAGGGTCAGAGGAATAGAAGAGATGAATAGATAGATAGATAGATAGATAGATAGGTAGATAGATAGACAGATAGATAGATAGATAGATAGGTAGATAGATAGGTGAAACTATCAGGGGTTGAGATTGACGTTGAGTGTAGATCGATCGATAATTATGATAATGATGATAATAACAATAGTGTCAACAATAACAAAGATGATAATGATAACAATGATGATGGCAACAATAATTATCACAATATTAATAGTGATGATCATGATCATGATGGTGATGACAATAATAACAATAACCAGTAGCAGCTACAGTTCTGCACAACAATAACAACATAACCAATGATAATGATGATGACAATGATGATAGTGATGATGATGATGATATAAATAATGATAATGATGATAATAGCGATGGTAATAATAAGGATAATAGCGATATCAATAATGAAAACAATAAAAATTATAATAAAGGTAATAATGATAATAACAACAATTATAGTAAAGAAGATAATAATGATGATAAAGATGAAGATTATGGTAACAGTAGGGATGATAATGATAAAATCATTATGATAGTAATGATGATAATATCAAATAACAAAGAAAAATATAAGGTTGATAATGATGATAATAATAACAATAATAATGATAATGATACTAATTATTATGACAATGATGATAATTATAATGATAATAATAAAGATAATAACAGCAAATGATAATAATGAGGATAATAATAATGGTAATAATGATAATGATAATAATGATAATAATGATAACAATAATAATGATGATAATGATAATAGTAGTAGTAGTAGTAATAATAATAATTATAGTAATATTTAATTATAGTAATGGTAATGAAATAATAGCGATAATGATAACAATGATAACGATGATAATAATGTTAATGAAAATAAATAATAATGATAGTGATGATAATAATAATAATAATAATAATGATAATAATGATAATACTGATAACAATGACAAACATGACACTACTTCCACTACAGATAGTAATAATGAAAACGCTAAGAAGAAGAAAAAAACTGAAGAAAAAGACTAAGAAGAAGCAAAAGGAAAATAAGAATGACAACAGTGAGAATAACAATAATAATACTTTGACCTCTGGTGAAGTGCCAAACAGCCAGCGAGGATGAGGACACAGTGGCACAGAGAAGCTTGTGTCTTACGAGGAAAGCCAATAAATTATCTGTAACTTTATACTCAATATCACCAGCGGACAAAAGATATATCAGGTGCATTCGTGGATACACATTGGTATAATTACTATCGGTAGATCTTCCATATACTATGATATTGTCTGGTTTAATATCAAATATCATCTTTAAAGTCGATCTCCTTCCATCTTCCTTTAACCTTTTATCATCTGTATTCCAATTTACTAATTATTTTCCCCTGCTTATCTGTCTATCTACTCTTATATATATCTATTTATCTTCATGTATTATCTATATATCTATCCAACTATCTACATATCAGATTATTTATCTATCTGTCCACCAACTTCTCTTTCTCCCTCTCTCTCTCTCAATCTCTCGCTCTCGCTCTCGCTCTCTCTCTCTCTCTCTCTCTCTCTCTCCATCACTTGACTTTCTTCTGATGAACCGAAAGCACAACAGAAACATCCATCTCCCCATTCTGTTTTTCACCATCCATTTGGTTACAAGGAACTTTAGCCGGTGGATGGACCGGAGCAGCGATGCCTGAGTCATTACGTGTAGACGGAAGCATTTGTCAGGTACGGGAGTAAACATTCGGGTTCGAGCGGTCTCACTCCCTCTCTCTCTCCTCGGTTTGTCTTTCTTTCTCTCTCTCTCTTTCTCACTCTCTCTCTCTCTCTCTTTCTCTCACTCTTTCTCTCTCTCTCTCTCTCTCTCTCTCTCTCTCTCTCTCTCTCTCACACACACACACACACACACACACACACACACACACACACACACACACACACACACACACACACACAACCACACACACACACACACACACACACACACACACACAACCACCCACACACGCGTCCCAACAACGAAGTTTACAAGAAAACGTCTCAAAAAGGGAGTCGACAAAAATCCCAAGAACGCTTGGTGTCCGAAGCCTCTCCATCACTCACACAGTTATGAGAGTGCCAAGTGGCATCGCTTCCACAGTGCCACGGAAGCCACATCAATCAGGCATCGCGGAGAGGAGAAGAAGGATCAGGCGTATAGTGTCTTAGTTCTTGTAATGATGTTATGAGTTACTGTAAAAGGAAATGTTATGGTTAACGGAGAGGGGGGGTAGTTGTGGCGTGTGTCGTTCATATGGTGTCTCTATATCTGGATCATTTTATTATCAAATGGATTAAATGGAGGATAATGTTCAACAGGGTGGTTTTTGGATTCTTGGTCGCTTGATGTTTTTTTTTTAATTCATAAAGACAAATTTCCATAGTAATAAGCTATAGTATCTTCTAAAGAAAATGAATATTGCATTTTCTTCATTTTTTTTCTATGTACACACACACACACATACACACACACACACATACACACACACACACACATATATATATATGCATTTTTAAATGATCTCACAACTAAGAATCTGAATATATCATTTTGGACCACATAATGTAAATAAAACCAATCAGCTGTCTCGACCCACTTACGTCTTACATACATCTCAACAGATCATCAAGACCAAAGCCCAAAGACCTCTGGAAGCGTCTCGGAGTATTGATCTGTTATCACATTTCTTACTTCCCCCTCCCCCTCTCCCCAGCCTACCCTCTACTATTCCTTAACCTCTTAAACTCCGCCCTCATTGGCCTCTGCTGGGGTCGAGGGAGGTCGGTTTTGTAATGGGTGAATGGAGCTGTGTAATGCGTTAACGAGCGTGTTACTCATTCTTACAACGGGACAGTCTTCGCTTTTATGTTTTGCTGTTTTTTTGACCGGTTGGCGGATTTGTGGCTCGGAAAGACAAAATAAAATCTTTATTTGGATATTTCGATATGGTTTACATTATCTTTTCTCTCCATTTGTTATTGCATCTTTGCTGCAAACTACACACCAGTCAATACACTATACACATATGATATTGATGTTACAAATATGATTTGATAATATTTTTACACGTACTCATAAATTGTCATAGTGAATTTTCTCTCTCTCTCTCTCTCTCATTCTCTCTCCCTCTCCCTCAACCTCTCCCTCTCCCCTCTCTCTCCTTCTCTCCCTCCCTCTCAAGTTGTTTATCTAATACCCCGTCACCCAACCCTCCTACCCCCTCCCCATCCTCCCCTCTTCCCCTTCCCCCCACCTCTCCCAAGTAGGCCTACAACGCCCATCGCATTGTCGTTTCCCCTCGTCGTTGTCACCGTAAATATTCGCAGAGAAAAAAATTAATGTGATTCATCTCGCATTAGTTCGACACCTCTTAAATCAAAGTTGGGTGAATATTATTTTTATTCCTTTTTTTTTGGGGGGGGGAGGAGGTTATTGATTGGCTAATCTTGATTTTTTTTTTTGCTATGGTTCAGTTTGATGTTATCGGTTTTGTTGGCCTCCCAAAAGTATCCCAAATCAAGCATATATTCATGTAGAACAAAAACGAAACAAAGCGAGAGAGAGAGAGAGAGAGAAAGAGAGAGAGAGAGAGAGAGAGAGAGAGAGAGAGAGAGAGAGAGAGAGAGAGAGAGAGAGAAAGAGAGAGAGAGAGAGAGATAGAGAGATATATATATATATATATATATATATATATAGATATATATATAGAGAGAGAGAGAGAGAGAGAGAGAGAGAGAGAGAGGAGAGAGAGCGAGAAAGAGAGAAAAGAGAGAGACAGAGAGAGGAAGAGTGAGAGAAATATATATATATATAATATATATATATAATATATTATATATATATATGTATATATATATATATATATATATATATATATATATATATATATGTATATATATATATATAGAGAGAGAGAAGAGAGAGAGAGAGAGAGAGAAAAGAGAGGAGAGAGAAAGGAGAGAGAGAAGAGAGAGGGAGATTGGACAAAGTTGGAGTGAAGAGAGAGATGAAACGTGAGAGAGAGAAGAGGGAACGAGAGAGATACGCGTCGGAGAGAAGGCTGGCAGCTTAGAGTGGGAGCCGTGTGTGTATGTGTAAGAGATAGATAGATAGATAAATCTATCTATATATCTGTCTGTTTATTTATCTATCTAGTTGTCTGTCTGTCTGCTTGTCTATCTATCTATTCATCTATCTTTATATCTATATATCTCTTTATCTGTATGTCTATCTCTCTGTCAATTTATCTATTTATCTGTCAGTCTTTTATGTCCGTCTGTCTATCTATCAATCCGTATATTCATTTATCTATCTCTCAATCTATCTAGTGATGGTGGAAGTCGAATTTTCAGATACTGAAGTGTATAAACGTACATATGTATATATACATATATATATTATATATATATATATATATATATATATTTTCTTATATATCTATATGTATGTGTGTGTGTGTGTCATACGTGTTATTTGTGTATATATATATTTATACATGTATATATTATATATATATTATATATAATATAATAAATATATATATATGTATATATAATATATATATATATATATATATATATATATATATATATACATATATACATATCCGTCTACTTAATCATCTATATATCTTTTATGCATATAGGGCTACACATAAGTGAGTGATTATACAGTACCTGTACGTCATACAATACAAAACACCCATGAAAAACGCATGGCAAATCAGTCTTGACTTCAACGCCCAGCACAACAGCACCAGCTAAACATTCTCTAATCTCACAAGTAAGCAGAGCATGTCCAGCCACCTCGTCCAGCGACCTCAATACGACGGTAAATTAAGTATGTAAGTGACCCCCTCATTTGAATACCAAAAGTAGGATGAATTGATTACCGTGGAAACGTCCCGCAGCAGAGGGGGTAATGGGTTGGGGGGGGGGTATCCGTAGGGTCATCGCAGGGGGTAAAGCTACTTCCGGTGTGATATCCTTTGCCCCCCCCCCCCCCCCCCCCCCCCCTCCCCCCCTCCCTCGCCCGGCGCCCCCCCCCCCCCCCCGACCCCCCCCCCCCCGCCCGCACCCCCGCCCCCCCCCCCCTCACCATCTCCCCTTCCCCCTGGCTATATCCTTCCCCCCCTCTTCTAAGGTTCCACAGCCGCCACTGTTAATGTTATTATTGACTCACGCTGTTGTCCTCCAATCATTACGTCGATTTTGAAGCCAATCGCGTTCTGATTGGTCCTCTGGGGAGCTAACACGGATTGGAGAGGGAAAAAAGCGGTGTTGTTTTTATATCTTGTTCTTCGTATTTTCTCGTATCTAAAATACGAAAGAATACGAGGGCGAAGAATGACTGCCTAGCGCTTCTTATTCTAAACTCTCCATAAATTCCCTTTACGCGGAGATATACAATACTCTTAGGGAAACGTGATATAAAAATGGCCGCAGAGTGAGCGGGGTATAAAAATTTTGAAACACGACGACCTTCAAGAAATTATTTCCGGAAAAAAGAAAGAAAAAAAAAAACGCAGTCGCTTCAAGGTTCAAGTTACGATAAATCATCTCACACTAATTAGGCCATTTATATATATAACGTCTGTTTGCAGGCCATTGCAGCGTTATAAATTGAATGGATTAATCTTCGTGTTTCTACTAGATTTATAAGGACGAAGGAAGGAGCTAGGAGAGAAGGAGCAGACGGAAGCGGGTGAGGAGAGAGAAGAGGAGGAAGAACAAGAGGTGGAGACATTGCGGTAGCATGCTGGTTGTTTGTGTTGAAGCAGTTGCTCGACACAAAGCTTGTTTAAGCTTGGTCGGGTCTACGTTTTACGCTGGCTCCCCTTTTCCTCTTCGCTTCTTCCTCTCCTCCTTCCTCCTCCACTTCTTCTTCTTCTTCTTCTGCTTCTCCTTCTTCATTTCTCCTTTTCTGTTTCTTTTTCCGCCTCGTCTCGTCCTCCACCTCCTTCTCCCTCTTCTCCTCCTCCTCTTCCTCCCCCTCCTCCTCCTTCTCCTCCTACTCCTTCTTCTTCTCCTCCTCCACCTCCTCCTCCTCCTCCTCCTCTTCCTCCCCCTCTTCTTCCACCACCTCCTCCTCCTCCTCCTCCTCCCTACACTTCTTCTTCTTCCTCTCCCTCTTCTTCCCCTTCCTCCTCCTCCTCCCTCCTCCTCTTCCTTTTTTTTTTTTTTTCACGTACCCCCCCCCCCCACCATCTCCCTTTCCCCCTGGCTATATCCTTCCCCCCTCTTCAAAGGTTCCACCGCCGCCACTGTTAATGTTATTTTTTTTTAGTGACTTCACGCTTGTTGTCCTTTCCAATCATTTACCTCGCATTTTTTGACGCCAATCGCGTTCTGATTAGGGTATACCTTCCTTGCTGCGGGGAGACTAAACACGGAATGGGAGGGGTAAAAAAAAAAAAAACACAAAAAGCGGTTTTTGATGTTTTTGTATCTCGTTCTTCGTATTTTCTCGTATCTAAAATACGAAAGAATACGAGGGCGAAGAATGACTGCCTAGCGCTTCTTATTCTAAACTCTCCATAAATTCCCTTTACGCGGAGATATATTACCAATTCCACTTAGGGAAAACACGTGAGTAAAAAATGGGCGCAAGAGAAGAATGTCGAGCGGGGCGTATAAAAATTTTTGTTGGAAACACGACGACCTTCAAGATTTATTTCCGGAAAAAAAAAAGAAAGAAAGAAAAAAAAAAAACGCCAGTCACCTTCAAGGGTTCACGTTAAATCGTCATTAACACTAATTAAGGGGCCAATTTATATATATAACGTCTGTTTGCAGGCCATTGCAGCGTTATAAATTGAATGGATTAATCTTCGTGTTTCTACTAGATTTATAAGGACGAAGGAAGGAGCTAGGAGAGAAGGAGCAGACCGGCAAACAGCGCGAGTTGAGGAGAGAGCAAGCAACAGGAGGAGGAAGAACAAGGGGCAGGTGGAGACCCTGGCTATATCCTTACCCCCCCTTCAAAAGGTTCCACCGCCCGCCACTGTTAATGTTATAGTGATCACGCTGTTTGTCTCCAGCGTTACATTCTCCGTTTTGAAGCCATCGCGTTCTGAATTGGTCTCTGGGGAGTTAACACGGATTGGACCTGAGGGTTTAAAAAGCGGTTGTTGTTTTGTATCTCGTTCTTCGTATTTCTGGGTATCTAAGATACGATTGAATTACGAGGGCGCGAAGAATGACTGCCTAGCGCTTCTTATTCTAAACTCTCCATAAATTCCTTCTACGCGGAGATATACAATACTCTTAGGGAAACGTGATATAAAAATGGCCGCAGAGTGAGCGGGGTATAAAAATTTTGAAACACGACGACCTTCAAGAAATTATTTCCGGAAAAAAGAAAGAAAGAAAAAAAAACGCAGTCACTTCAAGGTTCAAGTTACAATAAGTCATCTTACACTAATTAGGCCATTTATATATATAACGTCTGTTTGCAGGCCATTGCAGCGTTATAAATTGAATGGATTAATCTTCGTGTTTCTACTAGATTTATAAGGACGAAGGAAGGAGCTAGGAGAGAAGGAGCAGACGGAATTTATAAGGGAGAGAGAAGAGGAGGAAGAACAAGAGGTGGAGACATTGCGGTAGCATGCTGGTTGTTTGTGTTGAAGCAGTTGCTCGACACAAAGCTTGTTTAAGCTTGGTCGGGTCTACGTTTTACGCTGGCTCCCCTTTTCCTCTTCGCTTCTTCCTCTCCTCCTTCCTCCTCCACTTCTTCTTCTTCTTCTTCTGCTTCTCCTTCTTCATTTCTCCTTTTCTGTTTCTTTTTCCGCCTCGTCTCGTCCTCCACCTCCTTCTCCCTCTTCTCCTCCTCCTCTTCCTCCCCCTCCTCCTCCTCCTCCTCCTCCTCCTTCTTCTTCTCCTCCTCCCCCCCCCCCTCCTCCTCCCTCTTCCCCCCCCTCTTCTTCCACCACCCTCTTTCCCCTCCTCCTCTCCTCTCCCCCTTCACCCTCCTCACTACCTCTCCCTCTTCTTCCCCTTCCTCCTCCTCCTCCCTCCTCCTCTTCCTTTTCCTACCCCTCTTCTTCCACCTCCTCCTCGTCCTCCACCTCCTCCTCTTCCGCCACCTCCTCCTCCTCTTCCGATACCTCCTCCTCCTCTTCCACCTCCTCCTCCCCCCTCCCTCTTTCTCCTCCATCTCCTCTTCCTCCTCCATCTCCTCTTCCTCCCTACACCTCTTCCTCTTCCTCCCCCTCTTCTTCCACCTAATCCTCGGCCTCCACCTCCTCCTCCTCCACCACCTCCTCCTCCTCCTCACCCCTCCTCCCTCCCCCTCTTCTTCCCCCTCCTCCCCCTCCTTCTCCCCCTTTGGATCTCTTCATCTTCCTTCCATTATTCGTAATTCCTTCCTCTCGTCCGATTCCCTTGACCCGTTCTGACCTCGTAGGCGGTTTTCTTTTGTTTTTTTTTATTTTTTTATTTATGTAGGGTATTTAGGTTTTTTTTATATATAGGAAAAAAAGAAAAAGAAGGAAAGAGAGGTAGAAAGGTAAGAGAGAAAACTAAAGAGAGCAAAT
>NW_028234405.1:18961646-18966646 GCF_977035675.1 Penaeus japonicus | reverse complement strand
TGTTTATTTATTAGAATTTTTGATTTTGTGTAAGTATTAGTGATTTATATTATTGTTTTTTATTTATAGATTTGATTATTATTATATAGTTTAGATATATGAGATATGTTAAGATTTTTATATTAATAGTGAGTTGATTTGAGAGTATATTTGTTTGATTGAATATAGGTGGTGTATGGTGGAGGGGGGGGGATGTGGGGTGTGGTGTGTGGATGGGTGGGGGGGTGGGTTCTTAATGGGTGTGGGTTAATTTGTTTTTGTTGATGAGTTTTTATTTAATATGTGATTTTATTGTGTTTTTTGTTTTAATTGAGTTATGAGTTATTATTTTGATTATTCTTTATTTAATTTTGATGTTATTTTGGAATTTAATGTTTTAGTTATATACAGTCAGTGTGTGGTTTGATAGATTATTATTTATATATATTTTTATTTATTATATGTTTAAGTTTGATAGTTATATATTAAATATTTAGTTTGTTATAATGAGAGTTATAATAGTGAGTGATTATGTAGTTTTTTAATTAAATTGTTTATAAATACAATATATATAAATATAATATATTATATAGAGAATTTATTTATGAGATATTATATTTATATATATACTATATGTTAGATAATATAGATATAATATATATATATATATAGACTATATAAGATATTAATTTATATAGAAATACTTTAATAAATAAATAGATAGATATATAGATACTTATATGTATTTTTATATATATATATTATATATATATAGATTATATATAATTTTTTTTTTTTTATATATAGAAAGAAATAATATATAGATATATTTTTATATAGTTATATATATATATATAGATATAAGAATTGATTTATATCTAAATTATATAGTATATATAAATAATATATATTAATATTATATTTATATATTAGAAATGTAATATATATATATATAAATAGATATGATATATTTTATGGAACTATTGAAGACATATATAAATAAATATATATATAATATTTATAATATATATATATTTTATTTATAGATATATATATATATATATAATAAATATATAGATCTTAGAGATGAATTTATAAATATATATATATAAACCTGATATTTATAATTAATATTTAATATATTTAATATAGATAATAGAGTATAAGAAATATGTATAAGTATATATAAATAATAAATTATATTTAATAGAGATTTATATAATAGATATTTATATATAGATAGATATATAATTTAGATAGATATATATAATATATATAAAATATATAAACATTATATATATATCACTCAAATAAAGTTAGATATATATATTTAACTTATTTATATATTTATTATATAATATTTATTATAGAGATATATGTATATAGATAATTATATATATATATATATATTTTTATGTTTAGATATATATTGATTGATATAGAGAGTTAAATATATATACATATGAATAATATAGAAAATTTATATTGATATATATATAGTTATATATGATATATATAGCTTATATATAAATATATATATTTAGGTATAAATAGAATACAGATATATAATATATAATTATATAAAGATATATTGATTATGATATTTTTAGATATATAGATATAAATTTATATAGATATATATATAAATAAAAATTTTAAAAGTTCATATAAATTAAATTTATATAGATAATATATATAAATATATAATAGTTATATAATTTATATGATTAATGGTATATAAATATATAGATATATATAAAGATAAATATTAATTATATAAATAGTTATATATATAGATATATATATATATAGTTATAGATAGAATATACTTATATATATTGAGAGATATATAAAATATGTATAGATATATAATATATATATATACATATTTAGATTAATAATAATAGATATATATATATAATATATATATAATATAATATTGATAGATAGATAGATAGATATATACAGATAAGGATAGATATTAAAATATAGATGGTATATAAATTAAATAAAAAATATATATACTATAGATATATTTTATCATATTATATATAGATAGAGTCACTAATATTTTTTTATATTTATATATATATATATAGTCATTATTTAGATAATATTATATTTATATAGAGAAGATATAAATATATTCATAAATATATATATATATATAATATTAGAATATAGTTAAATAAATAAATAAATAAATATATATATATTTATTTACATATATAAACATATATATATATATATATATATATATATATATATATATATATATAAATATATAATATTGCCTATAACTTATATATATAATAAATAAATATATACATATATATAAATATATACTATATATATATATATATAATATATATATAGTATATATATATATATATATATATATGCCTATATTTATAAATATATAATATATATATACATATATATAAAATATCATAAAATAATATATATATAAACATATATATAAAATATATATATAAATATTTTAAATACAGAAATATATATGTCTGTATATAATATATAATATATATATAATATATATAACATATATAATATATATATATAAATAAATATATATATATATATATATATATATATATATAATATATATTTTTAACTAAATATACATATATAATAAAATAAATTTTTTTTCATTAATATATATATATATATTTATTTAATTATTTATAATATCTATATCTATTTAATTTAATTATAAATATATATATATATATATATATATTATAATATATAAATTACATAATTTATTTATATATATTATATATATATATATATATTCATTATATAGTAACTATATCTATATCTATATCTATTATTAAATATATATATATATATATAGTATGTATATATATATACATATATAAATATAATAAATAGTATATATATATATATATTATATATATACATGAAAATATATACATATGAATAGATATATATATAGATATATATATATATATGTATATATATATATATATAATTTTTTTTTTTTTTTTTTTTTTTTTTTTTTTTTTTTTTTTTTTTTTTATATATTTTATAAAATTATTATATATATTATAAACATAGTTGTTTTCTAAAATATATATATATATGTATATATTTAGTTATGTTATATTTTTTATAAATTTATTTTTTTATTTATTTACATATATATTTATTTATTACAGTATATTGTTATCTATCAGATAGATTATAGAAGATAGTGTTTTATATTGTATGTTATAATTTTGAGATATTAACAAATTAGATATAGATACATGATTGAGAGTGAGATAGTGATGATTAGAATATATATATAGATATATATAGATTGATGTGTTATATATGAATAAATTATTATGTGTTTATTTATACATGTTGAGAGATTTATATATTGATTTAGTTATTTTTAGTATAGTTTGAGATGGATATATAATAAGATAATATAAATATTTATATATATAGTTAGAGATATTTATTATAGTTTAAATCGTAATTTATTAGTAATGATATATATAGATATATAGTATTATTTTTAGAGATAGAGTTTTATTGTGATATTTGTATGTAATTTAGTTTAGTGTTAGTAGTTTTAGGAGAGATAGTGCATAGATTTTGATATTATTGCTTGTTGATATATTAGATGTGAGAGGTTATATATTGATTGTTAGATAGAGAGATGTATTAGATTGAAATATGTTAGTAGATATTAGGATATTATAGATACTGGTATACAGTGGATATTGATATGTAATGAATGAAAATATAATAGGATAATATATTATGATATATATTAGAATTATAGAGATATTGAGTGTGAGTGTTGAAGATATAGATGGGTGGGTTATATAGTGTGTTCGAAGTGGGGTGTATATATTTAGTGATATTTGGTGAGTAGTGAGTTAGAGTGAGTTTTTAGGGGATTTTCAGTTTTGATGGAGTTAGTGATTAGTTATAGTTAGAGGGCTTATGTGTTAGAGTTTTTTAGATGATATTGCACGTGAGTATTGAGAGTTAGATTATAGATAGTTGAGAATGAGTAGATTTTTAGTATACTTATGGGTATAGTTGTTGTTATTTGTAGCAGTTATAGAGTATTTTAGTGTGGTGAATGATTGTTTTATATATAGAGATATTAGATAGTGTGTATTTTTGATAGTTTGATGATAGAGTGATTGAAATATAAGATATTTTGAGTATAGTGATTTTATTGATGAGTGTTAGTGTGAGATGGGTGATAGGGTGGGGAGAGATATATGGAAGATTAATAGTGTGTATTATATAAATATAGTGATATATAGAGATGTATGGGTGAGAGGAGAGTCGAGAGGGATTTCGATTTGAGATGAAAGTATAGAAAGAGATAGTGTTAGTTATATGAAGGATATGTGAGTTTAGATATTGAATTATATATTGTAGAGAGTAGTGGTTTTTATTGTTAGAGGATGGTGATTGTGAGAGTTAGAGTGATGTGGATTGAAAAGATATTTAGATAGATAGAGAGAGAGAGTTAGGTGGGTGTGTGTAGAGAGAGTGTGAGATAGGTAGATAGTAAGTGAGAGACTTATTTTTTATATTGATTTTATTAGTTGATAGTGTTAGTGGTAGAATAGAGTTTTATGTGAGTTTGAGTGTGAGTGATGAGTGTTTTGATGAGTGTGTTGTGGGATGAGTGAGTTATAGATTGTGAGAGTGAGAGTGTGAATTGGTTTGTGTCAGTGATAGGAGGGTGAGGTTATTTTGATTATTAGAGAGAGGATACGAGAGATGAGTTAGTCGTAGATGATTTCTGTGTTAGATTTAGAGTATAGATAGTTAGTGAGAGAGAGATAGTTTTAGTGTGAGTTTCTACAGATTGTAGTTAGTGGTGTGTTTATTGTGTGTGTGGGATAGAGTGAGAGTGTGTGTGAGAGAGTAGAGTTGGAGTGTTCAGACTAGACAGAGAGTGATAGTTAGATGAGAGTTATATATAATTATATATGTATATAGAAATTTATATATTATGTATA
>NW_028234405.1:18921646-18934146 GCF_977035675.1 Penaeus japonicus | reverse complement strand
TATATATGGTATCATATCAAATCAGACGTTGGTATGATGTAGCACAAAAGTGACTCCACATGCCTGCTGCAGAAGGGCTGATAGAAGCAACTTTCTTTTAATCTAGGGTTCTACTTGCCTTACTTGACTCTGGGACCAGACTCAAATCAGCAATTATTACCTTTATAGCTAGGCCTGGGTGCACTATCTGGAAAACTAGGCAAGCCAAACCTAGAGTGGTCTTTGCCTAGATCCTGACAATAATTTTGCAGTCAATAAGGGTTTGATTGTCTTAGAAGTTGAAGCCAACCTAGATGTATTAAGCCTGCAGGAATGTAATGTAACCAAAATGGGGGGGCTAGGCAGCCCAAGTTTGCAGAAATCATAATAATGATAACAGAAAACCAAAAAACACCACAACTTGATATGAGAATTTTGTCTACTAATAATGTGCCTGATGCAAATCCCAACTCTGTTAAAAATAGATAGAAAGGTAATGGTGCAAATGCCATTGCAATGCAACTTCAGAAGTATCAGATATGCAATGCAACGTTCGTCCCAAAGTCGTGGATGCCCCACATGAACAAAAGACATGACATGAGCAAGGCTAAAATAAAATAAAAGGACAAGACACAAAAAGCACTGAATAAAGGTTTTGTTTGTGTGTACCTCTCCTGAAGTCTCCCCCATCGACCATCTATTGGAATTATTATTAGCAAACAGCTGGGATAATCTCTGTCGAAGAACATTTTTATTATTTATTGCTTTGTGATGTTTGTCCTCAGCTATAGTCTGAGACATTTCCTTTGAAGTTGCACATTTTAAAGCACGTGAGTTTAGATTTTTTTTTTTTTTTTCTTTTTTTTGAGAAATAGTTAAATAGAAACTTTTGAAAGTAATTCAGGTTTCCATGGATCCTAACAATAAACACTTATTTTTGATTACTTAAAATCAACTTCAGTAATTGACACATTTAACCAATTTAAATTTAGACTCTTTCACTTAAAATCTTTGAATCAGTTATGTTGTCATTTAGTAATTTTTAATTACAAAACAACTATTTTCAAATAACTCAAGAACTATCAATAAAAAAAGAAATCTATGCGCATTTGATGATCTCTTAAATATTGAAATCAGTCATAAAAAAAAAATCTAAAAAAAAAGAAGGCCCACAAAAGACATACCTTGGCTGATTTGCACATCATCATGACTTTGTCAAAAACAAAAACATATCTGAAAAGAAATAAACACATACCATTAGAGTAATTATCTTTAAAAGCTTTATCTATCTTGCGTGTCTATTTTGGGAAGATGAAGCACCTGATAAGGCAGAAAACATTTTCAAATAAAACTTATGGACTGTAATGACAATGAAATATATATCCTCCTCTCACATACAAAAATGTTTATACCTAATCATTAAATAGAGCAAATTAAAGGTATTGCAGATGTTAGATAAGAGTATCTTATAATGGAGTAGATGGATACATCGCTTGAATATATTCTGGTATGGTCAAGAGGGGAAGTCACCTATCACAAGAGTTCAATATTTCCTTTGCTTTTTTCTCATCTATGCCTTACTCTACATTTTGCAATCATCTGTTATGTTTTAGCATTAAAAAGAAGAAGATAGAAGATTAACAAAATATAAGAGAGGTGAGAATCAGACAAACAGGCGAGTCCAGAGATTCCTTCTATCTTTTCTGGGCATACTTAGACAAAACAATGCACTACTGCACAGACCTAATCAAAAATCAAACAAAGGATATGAAAATTGAAGTGATTATTACATTAACGCATTGGCAGCGGATGGCATGATTTGTTGCAAAGGCAGAGTCGGTCATAGATGCGGATGGCACCGTGCCAGACATGTAAACCAGCCATCCTACTGAACATAAATTTTTTTAATACCGCGACCAATGGGTTAACAAAATCAGGATAACATTCTTGAGAGTTACGGGCAACCATCTACCAATATATTTTCCCCTGTCAATCCTTCTATCCTGTATTCTTAAATTAGATAGAACAAGATGTCTTCTGTCAGTGAAAGGCAAAATATGAAGCACAAATCATAAGCGTAACTCTGGGATTATTTCAGAGCATATATTCTATGATCCTATGAAATATGTAAAAAACTCTTACCTTTGCATAGCAATACTTAATTTCTCATGTTATGCAAGACTATACTGTTCACTTTGGACAGCATTACCAATAACACCATATGTATCCATATGTAGATATGATCTCAGGCAGAATTTGGTTTACGTAGGTTTTAAATGGTAAACTCAAGAGTAGATATCTAACAAAGATGAAGAAAAGGTTTAAAATATTGTTGATAGAATGAGGAGACAGACCGATTTAGATCATTTGGGATCAGTGACATGATGTACTGTTAGTCTACTATATGCAAACTACCCTACATATTTCCTCTTAACCCATTTGCGCCAGTTGACTTGTTATCACATTCAGTGGTTTTTGGGTCAGACGCCGGCGATGAGATATTTAGTCAAGGCTGGCACACCGGGTGATAGAGTGTACAGCGCTCACTGGGGGCTAGTGTGCCCGAGAATCTGAGGCATTAGGCTTATGTGTTCAAATACCCCAGCATTCTGACCATTTAGAGCCGAAACAGCCCCGTCATGAATGGGTTAATTCTCTTCACTCTTTACTTTCATAAATAGACTGTACTGCTCAAAAGAACAAATGGCCTATTCTATGCATTAACCCATTCACACAAGGGCTTATATTTGTGTAATGCTGCTCCTGCTGGCTAGATAACAAGCATGCACAGTGACCATGCACGAGATTTCTCCTGGCACGACACACCTCTGAGTGCTTTTCATCCGCCCACTTCAACTGGGTGATAATAGGAGGTTTTTGTATTTTTATATATTATTTTCACAAGTGAATCAAAATGTGTCTAAACAAATGGAACTCCTATGACTATGTACATATGTAACAATGTAAAACATACATTCTGAGGTAGAGATCATGACGTGATGGGACATGACCTGGTAGGAGCAAAGTATTCACATGACGTGATATCACGTCACTCGGAGCCAATGGGTCAAATGACAGTTGCTTAGGACAAAAAATATGAACGGATTATCTTACACAAATTAACAACTACAATCAATTCATCAATAAAGGAATGTCCTGGACATAAAGGGACTCTTGCTAGTACCTTTTTTTATTGGGTTCTGGGTGACATTCAATCTTTATTTCTCCATCCAGCCTTAGTTTCCCAAGTTCCTCTCGTCGTCTCAGCTCCTCAGGAATGTCCATGATGCTTGTCTGCAAGTTAACAATCCATTTACTAACAAAAATATATGCAATATTTATTCATGCTTTGATAAAACTTTGGACTTTTATACAAACTTTCTGATTTTAACAGTAGTGTATTCTGTACCTGAATATCTTCTATTATCTGTAGCATTTCATTATCCCGTTTAACTTCATTGATGTAGTCAGCTAGGTCCATCATGGCCTCATGTGCCTTTTTTAAATTCTCTAAATCAGGATGGCTCTGGAAAAATAAAAAAAGGATTATACAGATCATAATATTCTCTAGATTTGGAAAACCTTAATCTAATCCACATAGCACCTTCGTTTGAGCTTAGCTCTATTTGCCCATTCCATGTTTTTACTTGGTTATTTCCTATAATTACACAAGTAAAATGCATGTACTCTAAAATATTCTTTTCATTACGAAAAACATTCACACTTTGTACTTACTGCTGATGTATATCGGATGAGTTCCCGTAACAAAAGGTGATATTTCAAGATTCTCTGCAGGGGCACCACCAGATATTCTCGTAACTGGTGCCTTCCATTACTGACTTCACTTTGACACTCCTAGAATCAATGAGGCAATTTAATATACTGAAACTCTTCTAAAAAAATCTCTAATATCATCACAAACTGTAGAAAAGAAGACACAAGAAAATAAATAATAAATCTGGCACTACTCAGTAAATGCAAGCTTACATGAACTAGATCTATTGCATTTATGAAAATATGATGATTTTTAGCTACTGTGCTTGTGTCCAGTAAAACTATACTAGTGTCAAATGCAAATAGAATACAAGTGGAAGCCAGTAAATTAAATAAGGCCAACTGATATATCACACATGAATAGCAATAACAAAGGGAGGGCATTTACAGGCCCCATCAGGGTAGCCCCCATTTTCTTCAATCCTATTTCTATTCTCATTCAGTGTAAGGTAATAATCAGTCCAAATTCATTGCATAGTTTATCTAATGTTCCTTTTAGTAATTACAATTTAATATTAATTTATTAATTCTAACTGTTTTAAAGTGATTGTTTTTTCATTCACTTTTGCATAACTATATTGACCCATTGTGGACGGGTGTCACGACATACATGACACAGGAGCTTTGGCCTGACGACGGGCCTTATGACGTACATGATGTTCGGGGATTTTGGATTATTGTGCTATTTTATTGTGCTATGAGTAAGGAGTAGGTGATGATGGCAATTGTAGTCATGTAATTGCCGTAATATTGAGCAAATCTAACTTCCAAAACCTAGATGGCACCACTTTCTTCTAGCACCAGTAAGAGAGAGAGCCTTAAATGGCACCCATCTACGGTCTCTAGCAAGCACAATCTTTAGAGAGCGATGGCACACAGCAAGTTGACGACCTCTTGTTCTAAAGTACTGCAGATGAAGGATGTGCAGGCAGAACGAGACGAGGAAGTTGACTCAAACCATACCCAGCATCTAAAATGTGCTCCTGTGCCAATAGGGATGACCTTTACTGTGGCACTCACAGTCATAAGCACAGGTTTCCTTCCTCTTCCCTACCTCTTCATGTTATCTTCATTGTAGGTGGTTATATGTTTCGTATTCGTTCATGACAGCACAAAAATACAAAAAAATAAAGTTGCTTTTTGCCCTCCCATAAAACAGGAATACTTCTATCATACTTAGTATAAGGAAAATATTGAGCCGATATGGATCATATACTACAATTTTAGTCAACTGTAGCCTTGATAGAGCCTGTCATATGGCATATACAAGTCTCTAAACACAATAAAACACACAAAAAATAAAACACAAATATGGCTCTAGTTTTATAATGAATGACTAAAAGAGAGTGGGAAAATTAAAATCATGATGCTTCAAGCTGACTCTTTCTGGAATAAAACCCATCCTGGAGACTGGGCAAGTGAATCTATCCCCCCATCCGCAATGGGTTATCTTAACCCATTCACGCCGGGTGGTACAGCGTCTGTACCGCGACCTCTCTGAGCCCGGTGGCCGGGTGGTACAGGTGTGGTACCACAAATTTTTGCTTCGATATTCCGGCTGGTACATACGTTGTACCACCGCCACCTCGCCCACCATAAGTGCCAGAACATGCGTCTTTTTGACTTTTTCTTTTTGTTATCGTGTTTTTGAAGTGACGTCAGAACCCACGTGACTTTCTATGAAGACAGAATTCACGTGACTTTCTGTGACGACAGAATTCACGTGACTTTCTGTGACGACAGAACTCACGTGACTCTGTGACGACAGAACCCACGTGACTTTGTGACGTCAGAACCCACGTGACTTTGTGACGTCAGAACCCACGTGACTTTGTGACGTCAGAACTCACGTGACTTTCTGTGACGACAGAACCCACGTGACTTTCTGTGACGACATAACCCACGTGACTTTCTGTGACGACATAACCCACGTGACTTTTCTGTGACGACATAACCCACGTGACTTTCTGTGACGACAGAACCCACGTGACTTTCACGTACGCGACTTTCGGTGACGTTGCAGCCCGCGTCATCGGAAACTACGTCACTCCGATGACCTGATTCGTCAATTACTTCCACGTAGGGAATTGTGACGTGGTAACGCGGGAAAATGGGGTATAAATAGCCCCCTGGAACACCTCAGAAATCACTCTGCTTTCGAGATGGCTCCCAAGCGCTCCTGCTCCGCTGCCCGCTCCGCTGCCCGCTCCGCTGCCCGCTCCGCTGCCCGCACCCTGTTGCTCTCCACCTCTTCGGAGGATGACCCTGCTCAGGTCTCGAGCACTCCGAAGAGGCCCCGCCCTGGGCCATCCCACCTTCCCGACGACTTCCGTGATCTTCCTCATGCCCGACCTCTGACTGTCTTTGACTTCTCGTCATGCGACGAGGACAGCGACGACGACGCCGACTACCGTCCTCGCAGGCAGTCAGAGGAAGAAGGTCACGGGGACAGCTCCTGTTCGGAGGACGAGCAGGAAGACTACGTCGGCCTGGTGGATACCACGCTGGAGAGCGACGAGCCCTTGTCCGCTTACGTGGACCGTAGGCGAAGCAGGAACGAGCCTGGGACTCCCTCTTTCGTTTGGAGAAAGAGGGACAACTTTCCTCGAAAGCATGCGTTCGCTGCCCATCCTGGGGTCAAGGCCGACCTGGATGGGTCCAGCACGCCACTGGAGATCTTCAGGTGCTTGTTCCCTGAAGATCTCCTCCTCCACATCATCACGGAGACCAACTTGTAAGTAGTCATCATTTACTCACCTTTTGCTCTATATTGTTATATGTTTTGTGTATAGATGTCCTCCCTCAGACAATGTTGGAATTGTTTTACTTATGTTTGATTTTTACTCTTCTGCAGGTATGCTGAGACACGCCCTCCTCCCTCCTCATCCCATATGAGGAAGTGGACTCCACTGTCCAGGGAGGAGTTCTCTGCATACATGGGCCTCCGTGTGAACATGGGGCTGCAGCCCCGCTCGAACTACCGCGACTATTGGTCCACCGACGAGCACCTGCGGTCGTACCTATACTCAGACGTGATGGCGCGGGACAGGTTTGACCACCTCACCAGCCACCTCCATTTCGCCCATTTGGAGGAGGGTGAAGGCGTCCCCGCAGATCGTCTGTGGAAGCTACGACCGGTGATCGACTCCCTGGATTTGACCTTCAAGTCCACCCTCGTGCCCGACAAGGACATCGCCATCGACGAGTCCTTGTGGAAGTTCCGTGGGCGCTTGGGGTTCATCACCTTCAACCCTTCGAAGCGAGCTCGCTTCGGGTTGAAGGTATACAAGCTGTGCGCCTCCACGGGCCCGTCGTCCGGGTACACCTCGTGTTTCCGGATTTACACGGGCCAGGACCGTGGGGACGTGCCAGCTGGGACGAAGGTCGTCTTGGAGCTGATGGAGAAGAGTGACTGTTTGGGGAGGGGTTACAGTGTCTTTGTTGACAATTGGTATACCTCCCCGTCTCTTTTCCACATGCTTCAGGAAAGGCGGACGAATGCGGTGGGTACTGCGCGCATCAACAGGAAGTGGATGCCGAAGGACTTCACCGCACTGAGAAGAGGCGAGATGGACTACAGGAGTACCCCTACGGGCATGCTCTGCGTGCAGTGGCATGACCGTAAGGTGGTCACCGTACTGTCTACGGTTCATCGCGCCTCGGTCGACGGAGACGGAAAGCCCCACGCCATTCTCGACTACAACGTCGGGATGAAGGGCGTGGACGTGGGCGACCAACTTTCCGCCTCCTACCCCACCACTCGGAGGTCGAGGGTGTGGTACAGGAAGGTGTTCTTCTTCCTGTTCGACCTGGCGGTCGTCAATGCCTTCGCCGTTCATCGGACACTAGGCGGCCAGAATTCCCAGAAGGAGTTCCGGTTGAAGCTGGGTAAACTGCTCATCGGCGGCTACCGGTATGGTAACGCGCCGATGACCAGGAGGACCGGCCTTGACGAGGGTGTTCTACCAGGCCAGCTTCCGCCACAGACGAGGGCACGACGACCGCATTCTCAGCAACCCGCCTTGCCAGGGAGTCGGCTTCGATGTCGCGTGTGTTCCCGCAATGGAATACAGCGAAGGACCAAGACGCGGTGCATAACCTGCGGCGTGGGGTTATGCCAGTATGACTGCTTTGATGAGTGGCACGACTTCGTCTGAAGTCGTGCCACTCGTCAAGGTAGTCATGCGTACAGTACATATGCTTTTATGTACCTTCTGATTCTCTACATATGCTTATGTAGTGATTGTTGTTTCTACATATGTTTTTTATGTAGTTTCTTCCATTATATACATGTTTGTATATATATGATTGTATATACATTGTATATACATTGTACATATGCTTTATGTACTTGTTGTTTACCTTTTCATCAATAAAACTTGTTATTCTTTCCATAATTTCTCATTTTCCACCATAAACATACAGTAGAAAGATGGATACATAAGAAAGCAGAATGAACTCAGAACTCAAAGTTATAACCAGTAAAACATAGTGCGATCTTGTAAAATCGTAAAAATCGACTTGTAACTATTTTCGTTTTTTCAGCTTTTTAGCTCATTATTACGTATCAAAGGTAATCACACAAATCGAAGACGAATACATAAGAGAGACGAATGAACTCTATACTCAAACTTATAACCCATAAAACATAGTTCCGGGTTGTATTATGGATGAGAAAGGAAGTTTAGAATCGTGTTTTATTCCATATCATTCTTATAAAAATCGGCCGTAAACATGGCAAATCAGAGACGATTGAAAAAATATTTTTGGAACGCGTCCTCCACTCAGCGCGGCAGACGAAAAACAGCCCGGCGAGCGGGTCTGGCTGGTTTAGCTACCCCCGGCAGAGCGGTGTGGCGACACTCGGCAACCCCCGTCGTGTATGGGTTAACCAGTGAACTGGTAAGCAGATAAAGAAGGGAAAGGTAGATGGAAACTAACAAGAAGAAGAAGAAAGAGTACGTCTCTCTCTGTCTGTTGTAAATGATCAAGACCTTGGCATATTGTATCACAAAAACATCTGTTATACATGATCAAATATAATGGGTTAGTGAATGGGTTAACCCATGGAGTCCTATTCATCACAAACGCGAAAGGCCTGTCAAAAAATGGCAATACTTTTTGCCCATGTTTTTTTTTTTTTTTATTATGAAAGGGATGAATGGAGTGTTTACTAATGCTTCTGATACTGTTCAGCAAGTTTCCTCTAAGTCCATCTACCTTCCCTGTCTTTTTTTTTCATTCTTTCCTGTGAATGAAATAAAGCAAGTGCGACATAATAATTCTGTTACTAAATAGCATATTTCGTGCAGGAATCCCCACACTACCCACCCATCTTTTATCTCACCCATAACCCCTCCCCAAACCATACTCTTACATAACATACAGTATAGTTGCATTATGGTATATCATTGACTTTTAACTATTCATACATCTAAGTGATCATTTCATAGTTTTCAATGGCAAAACATGCTTCATATTGCTTCTTATGTCTTGTATTTCCTCCATCCATATCCACACTATCAGCCCCACATCCCTATGCCCCTAATAGACCTTCCTTTCCCTTAGCCTCAGTTTTCTTTGACTCATAGTATATTTTTGTCTTTTCACTATTTATATATCTGCATGAATAATTTACTGTCTTTCTATGATGCAACATATTTTTTTCTCTACTTATTTGTGCAATATTTGCTTGTTTTTACACATGTGTTTTGTATTCATGGTAGCTTATTTTCCTTAATATTTGAGGGGTAAATGCAACAATTCTTTCAAATGTGAAGAGTAACTGTGATACTTTACACCTGAAATGTGTCTAGGGGGACAGATATGCTGAATGCCATGTAGTCTTTAGAAGTTAACCCATTCACGCCGGTTGACGTGATAGCACGTATTGTGGTTTTCGCGTCAGATGCCCTGGACAAGCTATGAGGGGAAGCCTCGCGCTCGGGTAGAGTGAGCGGGCAACCCAGGCTCGCGGCTTGTGCGCCAGAGAATCTCGAGGCGTTAGGCTTATGCGTTCGAGAACCCCGGTATTGCGACCGTGCAAAGCCGGAATGGCCCCGGCGTGAATGGGTTAAAGGAAAGAAACAATTGTACAGGCTAGAAACCTAGAAATCTGAAAATGCAGTATCCATGCAAAATATGAAATATAGAAATAGTACAATCAAAATCTACTAAAGGGAAGCCTTAGCAAGAGAAAAGAGTCTTCATCTGTGTTACATCGGTTTTTAATAGTAGCATTAACATTAAGGTTAGAATGACTAATAACAGTATTTCAGGTATTTTAGTACAACACTAATATACATGAGGAACAGGAAAATGCAATGAATTATAATGCTATATCAAAAAAATTTCAGTGAAGTGGTATTGTTTTCAATCATTGTCACATGTAACTGAAAACAAATTTATCATCATCTAAAATCCTAACTCAAAATAAACAAGGACAAACAGACACAGACAAAAGCCAAGTTGGAGAAAATGCTTTTTTTGGCATGAACCAAAACTTTTAGAAAATATACTAGAATGGCCTCACCTGAATTTTTTGGCGTGCAGCATCATTGTTCTTCATAGTGTCTTCTAATTCTTGTTGAGCCGAGGTGAGATTAGCACAATATTCTCCATAAATTAGAAGTTTTTCTTGATTATCGAGGAAGACTTGAGACACACTATAGGCATGAGGGTTGTTTTGCGCTTTCTTTAGACCCTGATGTAGAACTCTATGAATCTTGGCTAATTCCTAGAGAGTAAGACAAAAGTGTTTCATTGAATGGACAAATAAATACTCAAATGGCAAAGAAACCATATGATCTTTATAAGACTGACGAAAGGGTACATTAGTCTACACACTTCACAAAATCCCATGATGCTTGGGGGAATTATGTCATCAAAATGTAATAATTCAATGTTCATATAATAAGGGTATCCATAAGTGGCAGTAACTAATAATCTGAAAAATACTAGAAGAAACAACGAATGAGTACACTTACTTTCAAACCCTTCTTGGCATTTAGACACAGGATCATGATTTATTACAATAAGTAGTTACAGACTACAATTTTTCTACAATAGAAATATACGACTGATGTTGAGAGTTGCTAAAATATTTTGTGATGTATGACTGATATCTTTTCTTACACATTGAACAAACTGATAACTAACAACAAAAGCAAAAAATAACAAACCCAAATAATATGCGCGAATCTAAAATATATCCTTCTGAGTTCATAAAATACAAATTTTCACTTTCTATAAGTAATAATAAATAATTTCCACATATGTAAATACTGAAAAAAAGGTGTTATCATACTTAAAAAGGAAGAAAAAATCTATCTCAGAAGAAATTAACAACTTGTCAAATATCTTGTGGAGAAATTATACATTCTCCTGCATTACCGGAATTTTGGAAAAAATCCTCGCAATCTGATTTTCTTCGATTAGTTCTCTAAGCGGTCTGAGGAACTTGTTGGTGAGCATCTCGAGTGCTTCAACGTAATTGTTCTCTGTCTCTATGAGCTCCTGCAGGCAGAGGTCTCGTTTCTCCCTTGGCAAGTCCCTGGTCTGTTCCTGAAAATGTGGAGATGCTTTAATGTTTGAGAGTGAGTGTAAAAAAACAAAACAAAAAAAAACTGACTTTCTCCCACAAATAACTTAAACATCTAAGCTCAGGAAAAAAAAAAAAAAAAAAAAAAAAAAATGATTTGGTGTATGATATGGCAAATAATGACTACAGAGAGAAAAATTAAGTCATCTAAATGCATCGAAAAACTGGAGGAAGATGTTAAGTTCAAGTGATATTTAGAGCGATTATCTGGATTTCCATTTTAATGCACTAGACCTTTCAAACTTGTACTCCTTTACTCTCTCTAAAAATATTCCCCATATCTCCTTGTTTTGGGGGAAATTAGATCAATGTTTTCAAAATCACAAGGTAAAATCTGGTGAAAATACTGTTTTATTTACTTTCTTTATCAACTCAAGGCATAATGTCAAACAAAAAAAAAAACAGTACAGCACACCAGCCAAGGTGCAAGGACTTAGTTCTCCTTCAGCAACTAATAAGCCCAACAAATGGCTGTCAACAGTCAGCATAGCATTTATTTGTATTTGGAAAATATGTTCTCTTTATTTGCTATATGAAAAATAAAGTTTATTTTTGCAATCACTTGAAAACAGCCTTGAGGTGTAATTTAGATGGGGGTTAAACTCCCCTAAAAACTAAACATAAAAGAGGGGGCTTAGTAAGTTTAGGAGGGATTCTTCAAGCCTAAATACTCATTTAACCCATTCGCGCCGGTTGACGTGCTGACACGTGGTCGAAAAAAGCCCCGGACCCGGGTGACGTCCTGGCACGTGCTACATTTTCGGCCCGCGCGCCGGGAGGCCAGTAGCGACGTGCTGAAACGTCCGCATTAGAATGATAGATTATTCTTAGTACAATTCGATTTTCATACTTGATTTGTCTTAGCTACTTTAGTTTATCCTTCTAAATAGTAGAAAATGGGATATAACGTAATATGAATGACGTCTCAGGTACATACGTAATCTTGATTACGGCATGGTGATTTCTGTTTCTGATTTGTTGAATATGATGATCTGAGTCGAAAGGCTATCGTAAAATCAATTGTAATTGGCCGAGGAATAAAAAAAAAAAAAAAAAAAAAAATTATATAACATCTTTTTGTTGCCCCACTAAAAGAAAATGACACTTGAAAAAACATTGCTGTTACTTGCATTCACTTGTATGCACA
>NW_028234405.1:18869146-18876646 GCF_977035675.1 Penaeus japonicus | reverse complement strand
GTAAGCGAGGCTCCGTTTTCCCTCGTTCAAACACGCGGTTCCATGTGCGGCTATGAACCGTCAAGTGGTTCGTAATGGGTTTGTGTTTTGTTGCAGATTCATGCCGAACGAGTCGGAGAGAAGAAGAGCGAAGCGCGTGACTTCCTTGTTCTCCCTTCGCCGATTTTACTGCTTGTGTTTCGTTGGCATGGCTATGTGGTTCTCATTCTTTCTCTCTCTCTCTCTCTCTCTCTCTCTCTCTCTCTCTCTCTCTCTCTCTCTCTCTCTCTCTCTCTCTCTCTCTCTCTCTCTCTCTCTTTCCCCATCTCTTTCTCTCTTACCCTCGCTCTCCCTTAACCCAATCCGTTTCTCTCCCATCCACCATAAAACAAACATACAACACGTACCGTACCACAAAAGAACAGACACCACACACACGCATATATCATGTTAGTTCAGCTCACCATCATAACCAGGAGCGACCCAAATAATGCACAGCAACGGATAGCTATGTCATTACAAGGTCCCGAGAGTGTAAGTCATCGGCGCCGAGAACACAAACAAAGGAAGTTGGCGCCATGGCTCATTGGCGTCCCCTCTCCTCCCTTACTCCCCTTCCTCCTTCTCCCCTCTCACCTCTCCGACCCCCTTGCCCCTATACACATAACTTTCGCAATTAGCTATATTTAGGTCAACGAACTCCCCCCCCTCTTGTGTCCCTAACTGACCTCAAATAACGACAGTAGGAAAAGGAATGCAGAGGATTTATAAAAAAATACTCAAAAACAAAGACAGTCGAGGCGGCGAAGGAGGCACGGCACGTTATCCTGGCGCCAGACACAAGCGATTTCAAAGTGACAATTTAAACCTGCGTTGATCGGGATCACAAAACGAGACATGTGTCCTCGCTTTGCGTGTCTGAGAATCGTAACAGGAGAACGGCGCTCAACGCCTAGGATTTCCCCCAGCTTAATAATGGAGGAGTAATAGGATATTTTCAGATCAAAGCAGACGGAATGAGAACATCGTCAGTCGAATGCGTAGGGATCAATAGCGGGTTGGCGAGCGTCTCCATTTTCGAACGCACGCGTTTCAGGGAGGCAGGCACCGGTTTTTGGGGAACTGATGGTTTAAGGTACCATAAAAAGCATATAAGGAATAATTGTTTCACCCTTCTTTTTACATATAGGATATGTGGTGTGATTATTTTCAAAGAAATAGATCGTAAGATTATTCACAATTGTTCTTCATGGGTATTTCAGGTTTATGAGATATTTTAAGGTCATGCCATGCGTATGCTTCTATAATGATAACACACTTAAAAAAAACATGTTACAGCAACAAAAGAGAGAGAGAGAGAGAGAGAGAGAGAGAGAGAGAGAGAGAGAGAGAGAGAGAGAGAGAGAGAATTCAGTAATTAAAGTTAACTTCAATGACGTAACATCCAATGCAAGGAAAAGATAAGATATCTTATCACATCTCATCAGGGATATGGAATTTCTGAACTTGTCAACCTCGGTCATAAAGGCATAATTACAGCACATTTACAGCCCTAACATCCCACTATTTTTGGCACCCGTCGCTACCTGGCACTGTTGTTTAACCTTAAAGTGCTGACGGTATTTTCGTTCTTTATAATATTCAATCAATAGTTATGTTGAGGTCTTGAAATCATTTAAAATTTGATCCATCCCGTCAGTGTGATCAAATGCTTAATCAAATGCTAAGAGGGGACTTGTTATGCATACGTGAAATTCCTTTCAAAGAAACCTTCCTTGGGAATAGATGACTCTATTACGATCCACGTTTTCATTATATATTTTCTATTTCATTATTTCTCATTCTCTGAATCGTTTTGGCTTATCTTGTTGTCATATTTATCTTGTATCTCTTATCATCGTATTTCTTCGATTTATGCAATGAGATGAAATATTGATTATGCATTATCATACAAAAAGATTACTAATACTAAAGATTGAGTTGCCAGTTTTCCGAATATTTATTGTGTTTGTAAAAGTCACAATGGTTATGATGATAATGCTAATGATAGTGAGGTTGGTGATGATGGGAGTAGTGAATGATATTGATGATAATGTTTTAATTTTGATAATGATATTGGTAACGATTATAATGATAGAGTAATAACAGTTGTAATAAGATGGTATTAATTGTTATAACAATGATGACGATGATATTGATTATGATAACAAATGGGATGATGATGATAACAATGATAATGACAAGAAGGATGATGATGCTTAAGATGATAGTGATAATAACAGTAATAGTAATAATGATGATAATGATATGGATAATAATAAGAATGACATTAATGATAATAATGATGATAAAAGTAATGAATATAATAATTATTATATTGATACTAATAATGATGATAATGATAAAAGTGACAATAACAAAAATGATAATGATAACAATGATGATTATGATGAAAATATTTTGATAATAGCAACAATAATGATAATGATCATATTGATAACGATGATGGCAATAATGATAGTAATGATAATGATAATGGAACCAATCAATTTATAAAAAGGATGATAGCAATGATGACGTAAATAATAACCATGATAATAAGAGTGATACAAAAGCATAATAATGACAATAATGATAATGATAATAATCTGAACCATAACAACAAAAATAAAAATAATAATGATAATGATAACAGTAGTGATATTGATAATATCAATAATAGTAATAGTAATCATAATATTGATAATAATGATAAGGATAACAATAATAAAGATAATAATAATAGTTATGATAATAGTAACAACGATAATGATAATATTACCAACAGCATCAACAACAACAGCAATAATGATAATAATTAAAAAAGAGGATAAGATTAAAGATAATATAAATAACACTAATGATAATAATCATATTAATGACGGTAATGACGATAATGACGATACTAATAATAAGACTACTACTACTAATCATAATGATAACAATAATGATAGTACTGATGATGAAGATGATGATGATAACAATGCTGATTAACTTAAATTTGAAGACAATCTAATTCAAAGATAATAATGATGCTGGACATGATACATGTTCGTTAATGATAATGATATTATTAATTACTATAATAACTATGATAATGAGGTTGATGATGATGAGGAGGAGTGGGATAATGCTAATAATTATGATGATGATGATTATGTTAATTATGATGACGATTTGTATAATAATAGTATGGATTATCATAATCATTATTATCTAATGATAATAACAATGATAATGATAATAATAATGATAATGATGATGACAGAAATAATGATAATAGTCATGATAATAATAATGATAATAATATAGATCATAACAGCAATAATGATGATATTTCAGTAATGAAGGATGATAACGATAATGACACAGTGCTGACAAAAATGAAAATAGTAAGGAAGAAAACAATAATGCTGTTATGATGAAAATCAACACATTACGGTTACCATGAATAATCATGATAATAATGATAATGATACGGACACTGTTGGCCGATTAGTTATCTCCTTCGCTATCACAATTTCTTCATATTTTAATGCATGATAACATAAACATCACATAACATGCAATATCAACGAAGAGACATTTTTAGCGTCAGTCTCACTCATGTTCTTTTCGTCGATTTTCTTTTGTTTATCCGTTTTCTATCGGCCTGTGTTTTCACTCTCTGACGTCTGGATATAAATATTTTCCTTTCAGGAAATTGATAGACAATATGTATTTATTTCTTTACTTTTATATAGCCAGGCCGAGCGAGGTTACATATACACATCATTATCAAATATTATTATAAGTTTTATACACGAAGCAGCCGATTATTTTTCTTTGCTTTTTATTTTTTTATTTTTTTTTGTCTTTCACGCGAACGTAAAGGTCGGTGATCTGCTGACCCCAAAGCCCGAGGCTGCCGTGAGATTATTGATTAAAAAACTCGTGTGAAATTCAGAAGAAACGATATATACAGTAAATTTGTGAATATAAATAGCTATGGTTACAGGAAGGCAATTGAAGATACGAAACAGTCTCTATAATATTACAGACAAGCAATTGACGGGAAATGGAGTATATCTAAACATGCATATAACCATTTTTGTTTGTTTTGCAACCGAAGAATAAATAACGATCAGTGAGTTCAAAGAGTCTGAGACAAAGCATGGAGCCTTTACGACTAATCCCCCTCCCCCCTCCCCTCCTCCCGCCCTGCTTTGATATCGTCTTTATCCAACTGGCATTCGTCTTATCAGCTTCTCCCGGAAACGCGGCTTGATATTTGGTCTCGCGATCCCACGTTTCTGCCCCGCGTATGTCTCATTCCTGATACCAAGCTATAAGGGAACAAAAAAAAAAAAAAGAAAAAAAGAAAAAAAAATCAAGGTACTCAAAACACTACGGGACATATTTTGGCAAAAGCCAAGCAAAATATCGCTTGAGAAAATATAAGATCCACGCTGTGGATATGTAACTACGAAAACAAAATCCGTGACGTTGCGAGTCAAATCGGATTCCTCTTCAGACTGTTCTATCATGTCTCCTCAAGGGTCATTGCTAGACACTCCCCACACGGGCCCCTGGGCGTGGTGACCCTGTCATGTCACGCAAGCCGGTGTGGCGTCAGGGCCTCGCGTGACCGGAGACGTTATCACGCAATTAAACAAAATCATGTGGCAATTTGTGCTGTAAATAGAAGGTTTATGAAACATTATGCATATTATCAGATTCGGTAAAAGTAATGAAAATTTATGTCAATTATAGTTAAAATTGTTACAGATCATTTGCAAGTGATGATGTGGTATGCTGTGTGTATTATGGCAATGTCTAGTTGGAAGTCGATGTAATTGCAATGCATTTGATGATGACTGCAAGGCTAACATTGTAGTCAATCGATCGTCTGCAATGTGCGTGACTTCATTATTACACACATGCTATCATGATTAGTCAGATTATTGTAGCCACAATGCATATATAAACATACATCTATCTGCTTTCCATCTGTCTGATTCTCTCTCTCTCTCTCTCTCTCTCTCTCTCTCTCTCTCTCTCTCTCTCTCTCTCTCTCTCTCTCTCTCTCTCTCTCTCTCTCTCTCTCTCTCTCTTTCTCTCTCTAGTCTCACTCTTTTTCTCTTACTCGAAATACAGCAACACTGAAACACACACACAAGCACTAGAACACACACAAAAAAGTATTTATTCAAGCATCCTGTACAAACACCGTCTGTTAGGCAGGTCAGAAGCGCTTTACAAAGGAAAGAAAGCAGAAAACGGAAGAAAGGGAGGAGAAATGTTTACTTTGCAGTTACTCGTGCTCGTTGTAATTACTTAGAGAAAAAATGCATATATGTATATAAGAATGAGAGGAGAATGTGTTAAATATCTGATGCCGCTTTATCAGGAGGAAAATAAGAAAGGAACAGTTTACTCGCCGAAATAATCCTCTTCTTGAGCTATATATCAAGGTCTTAAGGATTCACAAAGTGATGTTTCAGTAATAATCCCTTTATCCGAAGCCTAATAATTCGCAGATTCGCCTTGTAGCATTTCGCAGATGCCGGGAAAAGAAAAGTTTGCTCACTAAAATAATCTTGCGGGTAAGGTATTCAGAGATCTGATATTTCGAAAAAGTTAATCAAATATGATGGACGAGAATACTCAAGCGGCACCTGGGACTCAAAAGTCAAATAGCAAGGCCAGGGAAATTATTTAAGCTCGTATGACTATCTTTGGATTCTTTGACCTCAGTTTGAAAAAATAAAAATGAAGGACGTTATGATGATTTAGAATCGTAGCATTGGCTTTAGTTGAATTCTCTAACATATTTTTTAAATGAAAATGGGATGAAACGAAGTGATGAAGCAGATGATAATTATTTAATTAAGCTCGTATCTTTTTACCTTAGTTTGGAAGGTGAGTATATCATTATTCCTATTCTATTTATTCTTCTAGTGCTTTCGTATCTTACTGTCCCATCCTCTCTTATGTTTTCATGTCATTGTGCTTTTGTTCTGAATATATTTGCCTATCAACACAGATGATCAAGATAGCGTGTTGTCTTGGACATGAATATGCTAATGCTACTTTTACTTTGCCTTTTCTTACATTAGATAGATAGTCATATCTCTGTTTGTTAATATTATTGTTTGTTTCTTTACTGTTATTATTATCATTATTATTATTACTATTATGATGATGATGATGATGATTGTCGTAATGATGATGATGATGCTTGTTGTAATGATAATAATGATAATAGTAATAATGATAATAATAAGAGCAATAATGATAATAACAATAATAATTACAATGATAATAACAATAACCTTAGCAACGATAATAATAATAATCACTGATATTAATATCATTACTATCGTTGTTTATCAGGCCAATCACGCGATATCAGTTGTACTACCGTTGGAAAATGAACAAGCCCTTCATATAATACCCCTGGAATAAATGTGTTCTTCTGTAGATGATTCATCTGGGCATTCTTAGTACTTTATGTAAACGCCTATCCTTCTTTCTGAGAACATTGCCTATCAGCTTTGATAATCTTGCTAGAGTTCGTCCCTTTTTCTATACGACTTTTCTTGAGAATCGAGACGTTAAATCGTTTGTCCAGTAGATAAGATAAAATGTAGAGAAGCAATATCATTATTTTTACAAAAAGGAAAGTGTAATGCCAAGCGATGTAGCCCAAACTTTAGATGGAATAGGTATAGCGTGATTGATAATAGATTTGCTATTAATTTAATACGCCAGCTATGGGAAGGGAACTTGGAATAACTTGCGTCACTAAAAGGAGATACACACAGTTACACAACCTAGATGTATGGCAAGGTACGTCATCTAATCACACTAAATAAGTTATATCAGCTGAAACAAAAGAATGGCGTCAATTAAACCTGAAGAACATCATATCATCTGAAGAGAAAAGACATAAGTACACGGAAAATCACATCACCCATACGTAACACGTCAAATAAAGGGAAGTTAGACCACCTAAATGAAGTATTTGAATGAAGTTACGGCAACTGAAGCTATAAACACTTGATGTCTTAGGACCTGAATGAAGTTACATATGAGTGAACCACTTGAAATAAGTTATGTAGTGAAATTGCAACACCTCAAATCATTACCCTAAAAGGAATATACCCAATGAAGTTTATGTCAGCTGAATAAAAATTCCTCTATCACCTGAGAGGGTATTACATCATCCGAAACTGAGTCATATCACCTCAATGAAAGTTACAAAACGCACCATCTGAAGTCAAATCACGCCACCTGAATGAAAATCATATAATCTGAGTGAAGTGAAGTTATATTAGAGCAAAGGAACATTAAGTCCTCTGGAAGGAAGTAATATTACCTGAGGGGAGTTTATGTCGCCTTAAACTAAGTTATATCAATCTGAAGAAAAAACGTATCACCTGAAGAGAAAAACTGAATAAAAGACCAAGTTGTCAATTACGCCAAACGAGGAGGGGGGGA
>NW_028234405.1:18826646-18831646 GCF_977035675.1 Penaeus japonicus | reverse complement strand
TGATGGAAGCTGGCCAAGTCGGGCTTAAGATAAGGTCAGAGTTTGGAAGTAGAATGCAAATAGATGTCTCTGAGTTCTTCCGCTAACCCAAAGTCCTCGAAAAGCCAGGCAGGTTTTTCGTCTTCCTTTTTTTTCGTGCGACGTGTAGGAATAGATTTTTAGTTTACTTCTTTTTTAAGATTTGATTCTTATGAAAAAAAAAACTTGTCAAATCTACAACTACCGAGTGTGTTGGGCGATGACTGGCAGATGTGGCCTGGGCCGAGCAGGGGTTCCGAATGCCGGGGTTGGGACGAGGTTGTGCCGAGACGCACCGCCTGCAACCTCGTTTCACGGCTGGGTCAGAGCTTCTTAATGACCCCATTCTCACATTTTCCTCGGGGATTAAAGGGAGTGTGATTCAATGTCGGAGCACACGCCAAAATAAACAAACTTCAACGTTCACAGTATATACAAACACAAGGGAATACATGATAGAGTTACGTTATCACATTTTGCTGAGTGTGTTTAGAAAAAAGTACATAGATTTCCGTACTTTATATGTAGGTAAACGAACGAATCCAACCTACCAAGCACACAGAGGAAAAGATACACACCTACATTTAAACACTCACAAACCACACGCAATCCACTTTAAAACCACTTCACCCACATACAAAACCACACGCAATCCACTTTAAAACCACTTCACCCACATACAAAACCACACGCAATCCACTTTAAAACCACTTCACCCACATACAAAACCACACGCAATCCACTTTAAAACCCCTTTACCCACATACAAAACCATACGCAATCCACTTTAAAACCCCTTTACCCACATACAAAACCACACGCAATCCACTTTCAAAACCACTTCACCCACATATAAAAACCACAAGCAATCCACTTTCAAAAACACCTCACCCACATTCAAAACCACACGCAATCCACTTTTAAAACCACTTCACCCACATACAAAAACACACAAAATCCACTTTAAAACCACTTCCACATACAAAAACCACACGCAATCCACTTTTAAAAAACACCTACATACACAACCATAAGCAATCCACTTTCGAAACCACTTCACCCACATTCAAAACCAACGGTGAGACGGGAAGAGAAGAGAGAGGGTAGAGAAGAGAGAGGAGAAGAGAGATGAGAGGAGAGAGAAGGGAAAGGAGAGACGGGAAGAGAAGAGAGAGGGGAAGAGAGGGGGGAAGAGAAGTGAGAGAAGAGAAAAGAGAATAAAGGAAGAGAGGGGGGAAGGAGAGACGGTAAGAGAAGATAGAGAGGAAGAGAGGGGAGAAGAGATAAGGAAATATATGAGAGGAGAAAGGAAAGGAAGGAAGAGAGGGATAATTGAGAAGGGAAGAGAAAGGGGAAGAGAGGAGAGGAGAGCAGAGAAGAGACCAGAGAAAAGAGAAGGGAAGAGAGAGAGGAGAAGAGGATATAAGAGAAGAGAGGGGAAACGAGCAAAGGGTGGAGAAGAGAGGGGAGAAGAGAAGAGAGAAGAGAGAGGAGAAAAATGAAAGGGAGAGAGAGAGGAAGAAAGGAGAGAAGAGAAGAAATAAGAGAAGAGAGAAAGGAAGAAAAGAGAGGGGAGAGAAGAGGTGAAGAGAGGAGAAAAGAGAAGGAAGAGTGGAAAGCAGAGAACAGAAAACAGAGGGGGAAGAAAGAAGAGACAGAGAGGAGAAGGGATGAATAGGAAGAAAAGGTTATGTTGCGTATGTGGGGGGTGTTTCATGCTCGTGGAAAGGATTCGAAATATAATCACGATATGCACACACACACACACACACACACACACACACACACACACACACACACACACACACACACACACACACACACACACACACACAAAATAATGGTCATGGTAAGTAGGTGGACGAGGCCTATATGGGTTACAAATTTAAGAGATTGTGAATATGACTATGAGGGGTTGTTGGTTGTAGTTGGTGGTGCTTAAATGATGTATGTACTGAAGATAATCACTAAATGGAAGACAACTGTTGTGATTTGGGAGAAATAATAATTCACATGATACGATTTATCATTCAGCACTTGAATATCTACATTTCATAATTTCTCCTACAAGAAAATACCGGTCTTATAAAGGAGGGAGGGGGGGGGTCATTGACTAAGTGAAACGTGGCGTGGAGTGAAAGTCTACACATGAGTACACTACTTCGTGATTAGTATTAGCTTTAATATCTTCATATTTTCTAATCCACTGGTATAGTCAATAGTCTGATTTTCTCCAACCAATATTAGCCTATAAAATATCCAGCTTTTTTGTGCCACACTATCTTCCAACTACCATATTTTCATAGACGCTGATAGTCCATGACATAGATGAACATGATGGGGACCGTGGGATTCCATTTCTCAAGCAAAGATGGTTGTCAGGTTCACACACTCCCTTCCACCGCGTTCATCGTCAGGATGCTCCTCTTTATGGTCCGTGACGTCACAGGCTCTCCCATCCTGCCCCGTATGAAGATCGAGTCACGCTCCGGCCACCTTCCTATGTAAATCGTGAAAAGTCATGAATATCGAATTATGAACATGCTCTCTACATTCTTCACTTTGCTCCACCTTCCCTCTGACGGCAAAGGCGGAAGTGCAACATGGAAGCCTGGCGCTAGAGCTGCCATCCGTCACTCGAAGCTTTGGGTCTTCACGCATATTCAGATATTAATGGCCGACGTCCACCGTGAATGAAACGCGGGGTCGTTCTTGTTATCACCGAGGACATCACTCTTCCTGAACTGATAAGAGGGAATGGTGGCGTTTGTTTATCATTTTGCCAGGGTTCAGTAGGGTTAAGAAGGCGAAGCTAAGGTCGCAGTAAAGATGAATTATTGATTGGCAAAGGCGACACTTCTTCCATTGCATTACTGTGGATTGGTTATTGCCATAGTAAAGATCCCGATACAGTCGCAGTGATAAGATAAAATTAATTTGATAATATCAAATATAACACTGGGAAAATTGGGTGTCGTCTTTCAGTACGCTTATTAGGAGTAATTAGCAATGATGGTGGTAATGCTATACTAGCTGTGTTTTACTAGATAGTTACCACATACCATTTATTGCACGGTTGACTATAAAAGACAGCATTAGCATGCCATCGGCGATATTGAGTTGCGAGACGGAGAATAACACCGTCGCAAATGGGAGCGGTAATAGCTCCATAAATTCGATAAAAGAAATGACATTTTCGAGAGAGGAAAAGAGGAACACTCTCCGGGTGATATATGGCTCATACTGGCGAAAGGAGGACAAGAGACAAAGCAATAACAGGCAAACGGAAGCGCTGCGATCTAGGGGAGGCGTCGGACGAGGGGGCACTGACCAGAGGGAAACACGCGGGGGGGGGGGGGCAGAGACAGATATTCCCTGTGGTCGTCCCTGTGGGATGTGCCTTGCGAACGGCATGGGTAATGCTATGAAAGAAATTGGTATGTATATAAATTGGAGAAAATAACAAGAAAGGAAGAGCTGGGGAAGCAAAGGAGATTACATATTGAGATGTAATATAAGATATGACAATATCCGAATGATGATTTTGACTGTTATCTTGACTGTTACCTTGAACTGTACAGTGACCATCAACAATCGTCATCGTACTTATAACACAGCCATCGTGAGAAGAGCAAAAAAGTAGACCGAAAATTGAACATGGACTCAATAATAGGGAAAAATGAACAGAGTTAGAGAAAAGAAAAATCGGAACTGTTAAAAGTCTCGACATCAAAAGGGCCAAGTCCCCTGATGCATAGAGGAGAATAAAAGAAGGAGGAAGAAGAGGGGGAGGATGGGTAGGAGGAGGACAAGAGAAGGGGAGAGGAAAGTAGGTAAGGGGATAGGAGGGCAGGGAAGGGGAGTGGAAAGTAGGGGAGAAGAAAGTAGGGAAGGGCAGAGGAAAGCAGGGGAGGTGAGAAGAGGGCGGGGAACGGGAAAGGAAGTTGGTTGGGGAGGGGAGAGGAGGGCAGGGTAGGGGGGAGGGGGAGGGAACAAGAGATGATGGCAGGAGAAGGGAGAGAAGGGCAAGGGAAAGGAGAGGAGGGGAGAGGAGAGCAAGGGAGGGGAGAGGAGGGCAGGAGGGAGGGAGAGCACGAGTGTAATACAACAGGATACACGTATAGAAATAAGGAACAAAAAATTAACGCACTTTTGAGCCCGCTCCTGAATGAAAAAAAGGCCCGGGGCGACACAACTACAGATGGAAACGACCCAATGGAAACAAAGGAATAAGAAAGATCAAAAGCACCGAGTTTAAGGAATATTAAGAAAGCCTTTTTGCCGTCAAGAGGAAATGAGAAGGAGAAAGAGAGAGGGAGTTAGCGAGAGCAAAGAGCTCATGCTTGTTACTGCACCTGTTTCTTTGCAGAGGTTATGAAAAGGTCGTGGCTGTTTGACGCTGGCATTTGGCAAAGGAAGAATTGTTGCTGATATTGATATTTTCTTACGGAAAAATGAAGGATCAAGGGATATCTATCGAAAGGTATTTTTGTTTAGTGGAAGAACATATGTTGCAATGGACGCTGCTGTGTCGAGCGCTTTGATATGATATAAAGCAAGTGTAGCTAGAGTTAGGATAGTAATAAGTCTAAAATAGATGCGGGGATGTGAACATTTTCCAGACAGGAAGTTGCGTGTGGAAGATCAGGAAGAACTGTGTGAAGAGAAATGCGGGTAATATGTCAAAGCAACAGAAATAGGATCAACGTGGTGGTGGGAGTGTAAATAAGGAACAGTATGCCTAAGCAATAGTGGTAGGAAAAATATGGTGGTAGGAATAGTACAACGTAAGCAATGGTGGTATGAAAGCGGCGTGTCAGGGGTGCAACTGTGACAGGATAAGGTGACAGTCGCTACTGCTGAGAGTAACAGCAGCGAAGGGAGAATTGTAGTACGCTCGACATATTACGGAGGAGGGGGTGCATTATGTCTGTGACAATGGCGAGATTACTTGCTCACTCTCTGAATGTGAAAGTTCCATA
>NW_028234405.1:18816646-18819146 GCF_977035675.1 Penaeus japonicus | reverse complement strand
GAAATAGGAGTAGATGATAGGAGAAAGAGGACATGGCAAAGGAGCAGAGGGTGCCAGAGCGGGTTATGGCACAGTGCCGGCGGGTGACGCATCGTTCCGACACTCACTAAAGCAGACGAAACCGATACCTTTGAAAACCGGGAGGCAGGATGTGGAAACTGGCGATATATTCAAACAAAAGGAAAGAAACAGAGAGAGAGAGAGAGAGAGAGAGAGAGAGAGAGACAGAGAGAGAGAGAGAGGGAGAGAGAGAGAGAGAGAGAGAGAGAGAGAGAGAGAGAGAGAGAGAGAGAGAGAGAGAGAGAGAGAGAGAGAGAGAGAGAGAGAGAGGAGAGAGAGAGGAGAGAGAGAGAGAGAGAGAGAGAGAGAGAGAGAGAGAGAGAGAGAGAGAAGAGAGAGAGAGAGAGAGAGAGAGAGAGAGAGAGAGAGAGAGAGAGAGAGAGAGAGAGAGAGAGAGGAGAGAGAGAGAGAGAGAGAGAGAGAGAGAGAGAGAGAGAGAGAGAGAGAGAGAGAGAGAGAAGAGAGAGAGAGAGAGAGAGAGAGAGAGAGAGAGAGAAGAGAGAGAGAGAGAGAGAGAGAGAGAGAGAGAGAGAGAGAGAGAGAGAGAGAGAGAGAGAGAGAGAGAGAGAAAACTAGAGAACAAGACATGGTTAATAATACTCTTAAACTACTTTTGCAACGAAAGATAAGGACAAAAGAAATAAAGATTTACCAAAAAAGAGGGGAAGATAAACACCACATTCACCTTTATTAAAACGGGAGGAACATCAAATACTGATAAAGGTCCGTAGAAAATATGCGAGTCCCGAACCAAGCGATGGGAAGCGGGTACAAAGACAAGAGGAGGAGGAGGAGGAGGAGGGGGAGGAAATGTAGGAGGAGGAGGAAGAAGAGGAAGAAGAGGAGGAGGAGGTGGGGGGAGGGAAATAAGGAGGAGGATATAAGAGGAGAAAGAGGTGGGGGGGGGGGGAGGAAAAGAGGGAGGAGGATACAAGAGGAAAAAGAGTGGAAAGAAGAGGAGGAGGAAGAGGAGCGGGAACGGAGGAAGAGGAAGAGGAGGAAGCGGGGGTTGAAGACGGAGGAGATAGGAGGAGAAGTGAGGAGGGCGAGGAAGCCGAATGATTATGAGGAGGAGGGGGAAGAATGGATGGAGAAGATGGGAAGGGGGTAAGGAGGGGAAGGAATGAGGAAGGGGAGGAAGAGGAGGAAGAAGAGGGAGAAGAAGATGGGGTAGAGATGGGGAGGAGGAGAGAGGAAAGGCAGGAAGAGGAGAGGAGGAAGAGTACGGAGGGATTAGGTGAGAGAAACGAGGAAAAAGGAGATTAAAGGAGGAGGAGGAGGAGGAGGAGGAGGAGGGGGAGGAGGAGAAGGAGGAGGAAGAGAGAAAGGAAAAGGATGTGGAGGAGGAGGCGGGGAGATGAAAGGGAAGAGGAGGAGGACGGAAGGTTAAGGAGAGAAAAGGGATGAAAAGAGGAGTAGGAGTAGGAGGAGAGGGGAGAAAGAGGGGGAGGAGGAGAGAGAGAGTTGTGGGGGGAGAGATAGAGAATGAAGATGGGAAAAGGATGAGATGAGAGGAGGAAGGTAAGCAGAGAAGAAGGAAGAGGAAGAAGGGGACGGGAGAAGGAGTGAGGGAGGAAAAACAAGTTGGTTGAGAGGAAGGAGGAGGAGGAGGAAGAGAGGAGAGAGATAAGATCAAGTAGGGGAAGAGGAAGAAAGGCAGGGGGCTGGAAGGGGAGAAAAAGAGGAGATAAAGAGATGGGTCGGGCGGGGAAGAATAGGGGGGAAGAGGAGGAAAAAGGGGAGGAGGAGTAAGGAGATGGAGGAGGTGAGCCAGTGTGGGGGACAGGGAGGGGGTAGAAGATGGAGAAGAAGAAGAGGAGGAGATGGGTCGGCGTAAGGGACCGGGGAACAGAAGGAGGAGAGGAGGAGGAGAGGAGGAGGGAGGAGGAGGGAGGAGATGGGAGGAGGGAGGAGATGGGAGGAGGGAGGAGGAGGGAGGAGATGGGAGGAGGGAGGAGGGAGGAGGAGGAGGAGGAGGAGGAGGAGGAGGAGGAGGAGACGGAGGAGGAGATGGGTCGGGAGGGGAGGAGGACGGAGGGGGAGGGGGGGAAGAAGAGGAGATGGGTCGGCGTAGGGGACGGGAGAACAGTAGGGGGAGGAGAGGAGTAGTAGGGAGGAGAAGGGAGGAGAGAGGAGGGAGGAGGGAGGAGGAGGAGGAGGAGGAGACGGAGGAGGAGATGGGTCGGGAGGGGAGGAGTACGGAGTGGGAGGGGGGGAAGAAGAGGAGATGGGTCGGCGTAGGGGACGGGAGAACAGTAGGGGGAGGAGAGGAGTAGTAGGGAGGAGAAGGGAGGAGAGAGGAGGGAGGAGGGAGGAGGAGGAGGAGGAGGAGGAGGAGGCGAGGAGGCCGCAACAAGCACCTGGCTCGGGCCGGGTGGCAGTAGTTGTGAGCGGGCAGCTCGAGCGGGAAGGTTGAAGGCGCACGGATCTGTTATAGCCT
>NW_028234405.1:18806646-18811646 GCF_977035675.1 Penaeus japonicus | reverse complement strand
AGTGAAAAAAATAATAATTGGGAAAATATTAAGCAGACATTTCTACATTTCCATGAACAGGAAAAAGAATATTGTATTTGGAAAACTCATTATATCAATTATGTATTTATTTTAACAGATCATATTGATAATTTCATCATTGCATAACCGAGAGTCCAGTATTCTTTTTTTTTCAAATGATTGATGTTATAATAGTTAGTTTGGCTAATATATATATATATATATATATATATATATATATATATATATATATATATATATATATATATATATTTATATACATATACACACATATATGATTATCACTTGATAACTAAAATTGATAGATTAATAGATAATGGTATATTATGATTTATAACAAAGACGATAATGACCAAAAAGTAGATTTGAATCATAATTGAGATAAATGATTATTGATTAAGGTGATAATGAATAAGCGATGATCAAACTAATAATGAATAATAATTTAAACGATAGTCAACCACAACGTCCATCCAACTCATAATGATTAATAATGTAATAGTGACTAATAAAAGTAATAGTGATAATAGTAAATAGTGATGAATAGTTCTGTACAATGAATTAAAAGTAATTAGTAGTAATGATAATCTAATGGATAATGATTAATAATGATGATAAATGATAATAACCTTAATAACGATACTGATAATAGATATAATGGCAACAATGATTATGATAATAAGGATAAGAATGCTAATGAAGATAATGATAATAGTGATATTCATGATTATAATGATAATGACAATGATGATGGAGATGATATATATATTATAGATGATAAGAACGAAACTGTTATGCTAAAAGGCAAATAAGAAATGTGATATTTTAAAAATAGATAAGGATCATCTTCTCAAACGAATATGTCATGATAGTCATAATCAATTATACATATACCAGAAAATAAATATTTTATTCTAAAAAGGTAAGTAGGAGACCAACTTCCATCTTCACCCCCCCCCCTTAAATTAAATAGAAAAAAGTCATCATGTTTTTAGTGCCAAAGGGGTGCATACTAATTGCCTTGATGTTTCGTCATTTAAATGTACTTAGGTTAAGATAAAGAGAAAGAGAGAGGGAAAAGAAAGAGCGAGAGATAAAAGGGATATCTAAATAAGCATTATAGCTTCGACATTTGGAATTTTGATTGTTTAAGAGAAATGAGAGAGAGAAGAGAGAGAGTGAGAGAGAGAGAGAGAGAGAGAGAGAGAGAGAGAGAGAGAGAAGAGATAGAGAGAGAGAGAGAGAGAGAGGGGAGAGAGAGAAGTAGGAGAGAGAGAGAGAGATACTTATACATTATAATATATATATATATATATAAATATATATATATATATATATATATATTATATATATATATAGATATATATATTATAATTATATACATATACACACATATATGATTATCACTTGATAACTAAAATTGATAGATTAATAGATAATGGTATATTATGATTATAACAAAGACTATAATGACAATAATAGATTTGATCATAATGATGATAATGATTATGATTATGGTGATAATGATAATAGCGATGACAAGACTAATAATGATAATAATTACGATAGTAACAACAACGTCAACAACCGTAATGATAATAATGGTAATAGTGATAATAATAGTAATAGTGATAATAGTAATAGTGATGATAGTTATAACAATGATGATAAGTAATTAGTAGTAATGATAATAATGATAATGGTAATAATGATGATAATGATAATAACCTTAATAACGATACTGATAACATATATAATGGCAACAATGATTATGATAATCATGATAAGAATGCTAATGAAGATAATGATAATAGTGATGATAATAATGATATTAATGATGATAATGATAATAACAATAATGATGGAGATAATGATAAAAGATAATAGATGATAAGAACGAAACAGTTATGCTAGTAGGAAAATAAGAAATGTGATTTTTTAAAATAGATAAGGATTATCTTCTCAAACGAATATGTCATGATAGTCATAATCACCTAGACATATACCAGAAAAAAATATTTTATTCTAAAAAGGTAAGTAGGAGACCAACTTCCATCTTCACCCCCCCCCCCTTAAATTAAATAGAAAAAAGTCATCATGTTTTTTAAGTGCCAAAGGGTGCATACTAATTGCTTATATGTTTCGTCATTTAAATGTAGCTTAGGGTAAAGATAAAGAGAAAGAGAGAGGAAAAGAAAGAGAGAGAGATAAAAGGGATATCTAAGAAGCATTATAGCTTCGTGAATTTGATTGTTAAGAGAATGAGAGAGAGAGAGAGAGAGAGAGAGAGAGAGAGAGAGAGAGAGAGAGAGAGAGAGAGAGAGAGAGAGAGAGAGAGAGAGAGAGAAGAGAGAGAGAGATACTATACATATATATATATATATATATATATATATATAATATATATATATATAATATATATATATATATATATAGAGAGAGAGAGAGAGAGAGAGAGAGAGAGAGAGAGAGAGAGAGAGAGAGAGAGAGAGAGAAGAGAGAGAGAGAGAAAAGGAGAGAGAGAGAGAGAGAGAGAAGAGAGAGAGAGAGAGAGAGCGAGAGAGAGAGAGAGAGAGAGAAAGATAGAGAGCGAGAGAGAGAGAGAGAATGAGAGAGCGCGAGAGAGAGAGAGAGGAGAGAGAGAGATGAGAGAGAGAGAGAGGAGAGAGAGGAGGATGGAGAGAGAGAGAAAGCGCGAGAGGCGAGAGAGATGGAGAGCAGAGAGAGACGAGAGAGCGAGTAGGGGGAGAGAGAGAGAGAGAGAGAGAGAGAGAGAGAGAGAGCGAAAGAAAGATAAATAGAGATAGATAGATAGATAGATAGATAGAGAGACCTTGATAAAACCATTCAAGAAAAAAAAAACAAAAAAATAGGGAAAAAGATATAATCAAGAATCGGTCGATAATTAATCGGCATTTTGGGCCACTTTCAAATCCTCCTTAACCGATGATAAAAAAAAAAAAAAAAAAACGAAAGAAAAACACAGAAAGAGAGAGAATCGAGTGGAAACGTAATCATGAGGAAATTCCAATCTTGGGATGTGCATGTTCAAAGCTTGCATTTTTTTTTTTATTCATCTTTTATCTTATCTTTTTTAAATGATCGAAAAAGATGTGTATTTCTTTTTTCCGGAGTGTTTGTGTCGGAAATGCGTTTGATCAAAAAGCGGAAAAATGGAAAAGGTATTTTATAGATAATAACAATAGTAATTACACGAATCATTCTATATTTTCGTATTCTCTTTTCCGTAACATTTGTTATTTCTTCCTGCAACGCAGTTACTATCACCGTTGCTATTGCAAATGATAACAACCATTCTTTTGCAAACATGTTATGTGATAGTATTAATATTCTTATCATTATTGTTACTATCATTGTTATCATTATTACCATTCCTTTTATTAATATTATCATCACTATCAATCTTTATCTTATCATTATCATCATTATATTTCTTATTATCATCCTTCTTCTTGTGATCTGTATTATCATCACTACCGTTATCGTCATTATCATAATCATTATCATCATTACTCTTATTATCACCATTATCATCATCATCAATTTCCCCATATATGCTATCATCAATATTATGTTAATCATTAGTATCAATGTTTTCATCATTATCTAATAAGCCATTTTCCATTTCGCCTTTTCCATTCATTATTTCTTTGGATAAAATTTTTTATAAGAAAATCGAATTAAGAGCTTTGTGTGTTTAACAATAGCTTTGCCGTATGTGTTGTGCAGATTGCAAATAAGATTATGAACGATACAGAGACATATTTTATGAGCTTCTAAATTGCTCTCTAAAGATGGATACAGCCGACATCAAATACACTGTAATGACCTATTTCACTCCCAGACACTCATACATCCAGATATCAAAGTAAATTAAAAGCACTTAACGATATATGATGGCACACTCACGGAAGGACACACACGCACACATATACATACACGTGTGCACGCGAAGAAGCACACACACACACACATACCACAGACGCCGAAAGAATCAGACATACTTATCCATCTCGCTCTCTCTCTCTGTCTCTCTCTCTCTCTCTCTCTCTCTCTCTCTCTCTCTCTCTCTCTCTCTCTCTCTCCTTCTCTCTCTCTCTCACACACACATACACACCACACACGCAAAAATAATTAGATGCACACATCCACTTTCACACACACACACACACACACACACACACACACACACACACACACACACACACACACACACACACACACACGCACGCACACACACACACAAACACACACACCCACATACTCCCAAGATAACCGTTCATAACACTATACACTCCTGAATGGCCGCCCAAACCGACAGAGCTTATATATTGCCGATAGATTTCCTCATAATATAGACCATGACATAATGCTGGAGGAATGGATACCTACAATAAAGTATAGGTTTTGGAATGTCGGTAATGTGGTCCTATTTTCTTTGTCCGATCGAGTTTAGGCTCGTTTTCCCTTCGGTCTTTCTTTCCTTTTGATAAAATTGATAATCGAGGTGCTGATGAAAACATAACCTTTATGTTGGATAATTTCGCGATACAGAATCCTTGTGAAGTAATATTTCCTTCCGTGGGATCAAAGGACCTTCCGGTTTGTTAAAGATTTCTTTCTTATTTTTTTTTTTTTTATCCCTCTCTCTCCGGTGAATATTTGCCCGAAAAAAATATCTGGCGTGCATCGATTTAAAAATGGACACAGACCTAGAGAGCGCGAGGATAAAGAGAGCTTTTTCTCCTCGGATATGGACAACGAGATTCTGGCAAAGAAGGTATGCTATTACCAATTTCAAAAAAGGGAGTATTGGCTGGGTCAATTCTGCGCTTCTGTGACTGCACGGGGGGATGCTGCTTCAGCATGGAGGATCCTCGTATATGCATCCACGTGTATGCAGGCAGACGACACACTAATTGCAACAGGACACAAACAACTGAAACCACCGACACCAG
>NW_028234405.1:18796646-18801646 GCF_977035675.1 Penaeus japonicus | reverse complement strand
AGAGAAAGGAAATGAAACTGCACAGACTCACACACACACACACACACACACACACAGTGAGTGTGTGTGTGTGTGTGTATTCCATACTTATGTTTTTTCGAAAACAATATAACGAGAAGGAAATATATATATAAAACAATGCCTATATCACGCTTTATCATTTTTAAATTTACTTATAGACATAGATAATGCGTTTTTTTTTGTTATATAATTCAGCCTTAAAACTTTAGAGTATGAAATATGTTATTCACTTATGAATCTAATTGGATTAATGACTTATCAATCCCCCGTGATAGTGTGCCATTTTCTATTTGAAAATTTTAAGCCATTCAGTTTGATCAACGCTACTTATAGTGTCCTTCATACAACTATTATTTATTCTCTCCTTTTGTTATCATTATCCTTCTTGGTATTTTATTGTCATCGTCATCAATATCATTAAGATAACTAATAATATCATTATGATTATTATTGTCATTTCCATTCTTATGATCCTCATTATCATTATTATCACTGGCATTATCATTATCATTATTATCCTTGGTATCATCATTATCATTAATATCATCATTATCATAATCCCCATTTATCTATTCCATATCCATTATCGATATATGTATGCAACATAAGATCCTTCAACTGAACAAACTGAAGAATATTCCCCTTGAGGGTCTGACTGAGAGAAAAGACCTCGCCTCTTCAACGAGGATCTGCTTATACTGCACGACTCATGGGGAATTAAGTGGTAGACAGAGAGAGAGAGAGAGAGAGAGAGAGAGAGAGAGAGAGAGAGAGAGAGAGAGAGAGAGAGAGAGAGAGAGAGAGAGAGAGAGAGAGAGAGGGGGGGGGGGAGGGAGGGAGAGAGGGGGAGAGAGAGAGAGAGAGAGAGAGAGAGAGAGAGAGAGAGAAAAAGAGAGAGAGAGAGAGAGAGAGAAAGGAGAAAGAGGGAGAGAGAGAGAAAGAGAGGGAGAGAAAGAGAGAGAGAGAGGGGGGGGGAGGGAGGGAGGGAGGGAGGGAGTGAGAGAGAGAGAGAGAGAGAGAGAACAAGAGTGAGAGTATGTGAGAGAGGGAGAAAGAGTGTGTGTGTGTGTGTGTGTGAGAGAGAGAGAGAGAGAGAGAGAGAGTAATAGAAATCCCAAGAGTTAAGATTCTGTTTATGCCCCCCCCCCTATTTTTTAAAGTTTTTTTCCTTCATCTCATATTTAGAATATTGCTCCATCCTATCCATTATATTCACGACTACCGATGAGACTATAGCCTATAATTAAACAGGCAGCTGAAAAAAAAACTTTTGACCTCTTTCCTCTTTCGTCTTCGTCTAACAATTTAATTTCGCGCAGACGGACTTTGCAAGAGTTGCCCTTCAACATGCAATCGTCCCGACATTGCATTTTGGCTTGCAAGGAGTCCTACCTGTCGAGGAGGATTAAGGAAGTCACTGGTATTGTCTTTGCAGTTGACCTTTTGCCATCACATAGGAAGAAAATAGAAAAAAGTTTATTGAAACGAATACATTTATGGAAATGTCACACATACACATATTCATAATGCTATATATTTCCCACCCCTTTAGCTATGTTGATAATTTCAACAATACACACACGTACAGATATATATATACATATATATATATATATATATATATATATATATATATATATATATATATATATATATATATATATATATGTATGTGTGTGTGTGTGTGTGTGTGTGTGTGTATGTATATATATATATATATATATATATATATGTGTGTGTGTGTGTGTGTGTATGTATGTATATATGGAAGAGCGAGAAAGAAACATTTTGTTACTGATAAATGTTTAGCTAATTGAAGCATATATACCAATTTCTGTTGTTATTTATCTCTATTTGACTTGAAGACTGAATTTGTTGCTTATTTGTACATCAGCTTTTGAGCGAGTCTGAGCGCCGTGTGCACAGCGTACTGTACATGGAAAATGTTTACCCACACAGTACTTGTGCCGTGTGTACACATCTGGCATGAATACCTTTGCTTCGGATGCTCATAAAGAACTTCATTATCTGAAATGGACTTTGCTGACGGTCCTGATTGTCGAGACGTGGAAGCCTCAATGTCACATGAAGCAGAAAATTCAGACTTCGGCACAAAACTCGCTTGGGCGTCACTCCATCATCTCGGCTCCGCAAGCAACCGCCGACTGCTGATGGCTGGAATGAAGTCAGCGAGTCAGCAGAGTGGAAAACCAGCTTACGTTTGAATCGGAATATCGCTCAGGAGGGTCTGGGGTGGAGAGGAAGGGGGAGGGGGAAGGAGAACAGGAAGGGGAAGGTAGGGTATGAAGGCAAGATGGAAAGGAGAGGATGGGGGAGGATGGAAGAGTTGGGGGAGGGGGATGGGAGGGGGAGAATGTAGGAGTGGAACAGAGAGGAAGGGGGGAGGGGGAGAATGTAGGAGAGGAACAGAGAGGAAGGGGGGAGGGGGAAAGGAACGGAGTACGTAGTGCGAGAGGAGAGGACAGGGAGTGGGTGTAGGAAGGAGAGAAGAGGAGGCTAAGGGGTAAGGGGAGAAGGGGGAGAGGGCGGAAGTGGAGGGAAGAAGGGGGGAGGCGGAAGGGGAGGTGGCATGGTGAGTGGGAGATAAGTTGGACGAAAGTGAGGGAAGTGATTATATCTTATCATTCGGTAAGTGATTTTCTTTCTAGTTACATAATTTTCATTGATTAAAAAAGCAACAAGAAGAACGACAGACACCCGAGAACATAAAGACATATTATCTTCTTTTTTAGGGTCTCATTCCTCCTGCGCCTTCTTCAGTTCGGGAAGCTGATCACCATATTGACACGCGAGGTTATTGATTCCTCTTGTCACGTGAGGGAGAAGGGGGGGGGGGGGGAAGGAGGGAGGGAGGGAGGAAGGAGAAGGAAAGGAGAGGGAGCGAGAGGGGGAAGGGCGAAAGGAATAGCCGGAGGAGGGGGTGGGGTGAGAAAGAGGACGATGGGTCAGGGTTAAGATTGAGGGCGGAAGAAGGAGGGAACAGGAAAGGGCGAGGAAATGTGGGGGAGGGGAGACCCCGACAGAACGGCCGAAGAAAAGGAAAAGGGATAGAACGGAGGAGAAAAGGGCCGACGGGGAGGGTGTGTGGTTAGGATTGTGGAGCCATTAGGGGGCCTGTGGTGAGGTGAGGCTCGACCATGAAACTGGGATGAAGCGGGATGTGTTCGAAGCCCCGAGCTGTGAGTTAGGAACACGAGGGCTGGCGTCCATGATATTAGGTAGTATTTAGGGCCGTGCGAATGGGATATGAGACGGAGGCTATGAGCTAAGTAACGTATGAGGTAGTAAACGTCGCGCAGCATGTGTTGTGAGTTTTATACACCATAGAGGTTGAAGATAGGATGTTTTAATGAAGGAGCAAAGAGAGAACGTGGTTGTGGGAGGAGCGACTGGGAGTGCGAATAAGGAAGTTGTAGCCGTAATTTCGAGAAAGTAACGAGATATAATGCTAATGCTGTAGTCGGCTTAATGGGATATTGGACGAACGTCAACGAGGGCGAATTAGGTTAATGTTTTGAGGAAGAGACTGGAATGTGGCTTTATCACTGTGTCCGGAGGTGTGGCTCGGATGTGAGCAAACAAAGAATAGATGAAGAAAAAGTCTAGAGTTGGGATATTCAGATGAAAATGGAACAGAGGAGTAGATGATGATGTGTTTGGAGTAGAAATAGACGATGCATATTAGAGACAGAGCATGCAGATCAGATGGTAAATTGGATGAAGAGCAAATCCGATTAACAAGAACAGAGAGGAGCAGAAACGCCAAGTCGGAAGTAGAATTACAACAGTCAATAGAGATGTTACAAAAGGACGGGACACGCGAAGAAAAAAATAAAAAATAAAGAGAAGTGAACATATGGGAAGTGGGATAGAGATGTGGAACTGTTACAAGTGGACGTGACACGCGAGGAAGAAAAAATGAGACATAATCATGTGGGAAGTGGAATTCAAAAAGTGGATAGAGATATGGAGCCTTTTACAAGTGGACGTGACACGCTAGGAAGAAGAAGAAGAAGAAAAAAAAAACACTCCCGAAACAGAGACAGGAATCTGAGAACTCCAGATGGACGAGCACGTTCAGTACCCTCTCTCCCCCACACTTCACCGTCCAAGCGCTCCAGCTGGCGGGGAGATACAGCACGACCTCTGACCAGGACCCCCTTGGTTCGAGATCCACGGCGGGGGAGAGGAAGAGAAAGAGAGAAGGAAAGACGTCGAGAAAGAAAGATAAAAGGAGGAATGAGTGATGGATAAAAGGAGGGGATGAACGAAGGATTGAAGAGTGGAAGAAGGTAAAAGAACATGATAAAGAGACGAAAGAATGATATAACACGAAGGAAAGATACGAAATACATGACGTGAGGTTACGATGGGGGAGAATAAGAAAGATAGAAGGAAATAAAAAGAAAAAATAGAAAGAAAAGGAATAACAGAAAGACAGAAAATTGGAGGAAGACCAAGAGGAAAAAATGGTACGTGACTTTGGGAGAAGAATAGAAAGATAGAGTGAAAAGAAGAAACAAAATCCAGAAAAACGAAATGAATCAGAGATATAGAAGGGGAGATTAAGAAAAAAGGCGAAAGGAAGATGAAACACAGAAACAAGAGGAATAATACAATAAGGAGAAGAAAGGATACAAGGATACAACAAGGCCTTTGGAGGAAACTTCTGACAACGAGATTAAATGCGTTAGTTTATGGTGAAGGAAATGAAGAGAAAGATAAAAGAGACATAAGAGATGAGAAAGAAGAGGCACAGAAAAATCTTGAGAGAAAATCCCATGGAACAAGACGCATGGAGATGGGAAAAAAATGAATCGAGGAGAAGAGAATTTTGAGAAAGAGGAATTGATGAAAGTAGATAGGAAGAAAGAAAAGAAAAAAAGGTCGAACAGAGAGAGAGAGAAAAAAAAAATACACAAGGAAGAAAATAAGGACAAAGATTCAAAGGGAAGAAG
>NW_028234405.1:18779146-18784146 GCF_977035675.1 Penaeus japonicus | reverse complement strand
TATCTCCCCCTCCCCCTCCTCTCTTACTATTTCTCCTTCTCCCCCCCTTCCTTACTTTTCCTAACCCTTTTTCTCGTTCACTCTGTCCTCGAATTCATCCCTCATCCTATTTTCCGTCTCCCTTATCCTCTCGCCACTCTCTTTCCAATTTCCTCCTTCCTCTCATCCTTCTCTTTCCTCATCTCCTCCATCTCTCTCTCTCCTCCAGTTTCTTCCTTCCACTCATCCTTCCCCTCATCTCTTTCTCTCCCAGCTCCCTCCATCCTCTCATCCTTCTCCCTCTCCCTCATCCTCCCCCCACCCTCTTCCAGCATCCTCCTACATTCCACATCCTGGCGTGAATAAAAGGAGGTACTCAAGCCGGGCCGGAGCACCTAGCGAAGGGGACCCCAAGGCGACCGTCGAGCTAATGCTTTTCTTTGGTTCACCTGGACCGAGTCTGTAGCGCTCGGGAACTCGCTCGCTCTCGCCTCGCCTCAAGGCTGCTGCTGCACGCTCCTTTTCACGGGTCCTCGAGACGTGTGGAAAGGCCTTGTGCCCTGCTTGATCTAGTTCGTTATGTTTAGTTTGTGTCTTCTTTTTTTTAAGAAGAGGAGGTGTTTTATTTTTGTTTTACTTCTATTTTGGGGGTGTCTATTTATCTTTTTTTTATCATTTTAAGTTGATCTAGATCTTGTTTTTTTTCGTGTAAAGTTGAGTGGTTCGTTTAGCGTTTGAAAGATATATATATATATATATATATATATATATATATATATATATATATATATATATATATATATATATATATATATATATATATATATATATATATATATATATATATATATATATATATTTATGTCACCATCCGGAAAACGATGGTGACATGATTGGATAAAGTATTAAAACGCTTTCTGGTTACTTACTATTCAGGGTGATGAGTCTCTCTCTCTCTCTCTCTCTCTCTCTCTCTCTCTCTTTCTCTCTCTCTCTCTCTCTCTTACTCTATCTATCTACATCTATATATCATTCTCCCACCATGCCTATCTGTCTGTCTGTCCATCTATTGACCTATCTCTACCCCCCTCCACCTCTCTCCCTCCCTCCCTCCTTTCGCCTCGACCCCGCAGGAGGCCCAGACCCTCGCTTTAGTTGCCGTGCCCCTCCCCCTCTCCTCCCCCTCCCCCCACCCCCACCGGGCGTCCAGGAGCCGAAGGGTAAATGTAGCTTCCTCGACGGTTCCCTGAGGAGAAGATTACTCGGCCTTGAACTGCCTCCTTCCATTACGGACCCGCGGGCGAAAAAGCTCTTTACGCGAACAGATTGTGAATAAATTACTAACATTTTAGGCCATCAGGCTCTTACCAAATGCCGTAGTTTGTTGTCTGAATGAGAGGTCGAGTTGATATTACTCTTGTAATTTGATGTCCTCCGAAGACTCCTCTGCTTAGGGTTTATTCATCTTGGGAGACGTCAGGATCGATATTTTCTTTGTCTATTCGTCTTTGTCTTTAATATTTATTACCGAATGTCTGAAAATATCAGAGAGAAAGAAAAAATACGTTTTTGTCTCCTATGAGGAATCATCTTCATCTTCCTTTGTCTCTCTTTTCGTCTTTCTGTCTGTGTGTCTGTCTGCTTGTCTTACTGTGCCCTTCACTTTAGTTTTCTGTCTATCCAAATGTCTTTAACTTTCCACCTCTTCCTCTCTTTTTTCCATCTTACTCTCCCTCTGTCAGCCCCCCCCCTCTCTCTCTCTCTTTTTGTATATCTCTATGTCTATCTCTTTCCCTTCCTTCCTCCCCCCCCCCTTCTTCCTTGTCTGAACGCCTCTCACTTTAGTTCTGTCTATCCGAAAATCTTTAACTGTCTGGCAGTCAGGTTATCTGGCTGTCTGCTTATCTGCCTGTTTATCTGTCTATTTATCTATCTGCTAGTCTGCCTGCTTCTCTCTCTCTCTCTCTCTCTCTCTCTCTCTCTCTCTCTCTCTCTCTCTCTCTCTCTCTCGCACACATACACACTCAGCAATTTAGGAGGACGCCGGGATCGATAAAATCCAGCAATTGGCCTCGTGACCATTCATATGCTGAAGGACTTGGCTGGCCAGTGCGAGAGTGTTGGGCAGGAGTAGTGGATGGCAGTGAAGGGTTAGTCTAGGATAACTGGGGTCATTGGGGTCAAATGTGAGGTTATTTGAGGTTTAAGTATGAGGTCTTTGGTGTCATAAACATGATCATGTATGTGGCCACTTTGGGATCAGATATGAGTTCTTTTGGGGGTTCGGAAAATGGGTTCAGTTGGGGGGGGGGCAGATATGGGAACATTGGGAGTGAAATAGAGGGTCACATAGATTCAGATAAGGGGATACTGGGATCAGATCTTGGGTCATTGGGAGGAACGGAGGCGGGGATCAACGCTGTTATTGTTAAGGTATGTTTGTGATGTTCAGGGTTCAAATATGGAGTCGTTAGGTCAGCTTTAAGGGTGTTTGGATCTTTGGGTTCAGTCTGGGTTCAAGGCTAGAGGCATTATAGGACTAAACTTGTGGGTCAGAGACGGAAGCCTGGGCCATTGTCATCTGTACGGGATCATCAGGGGGTCATATCCAAAGAGCTTTGGGGTCTAAATGTTGGTTTAAAAAAAAGGTCAATGTAAGGTTATCGAAGGTCATTAGCAATTCACCCGTAAACTAAAAGGATCTCTTCCAGGATGACTTAGAAAGGGTGAAGGATGAAGGATGGAGGATAGAGGATGAAATATGATGAACATTTGTAACGATTTTGAGGGAAAAGGATAATGCCAAGGAATTCCATTCAGAATTTCGTTCTTGTTTTGAATAATACTATGGCTATTATGAAAAAATACGTATAAATTATTTTCAATTGAGATTGATGGGATGCAGCGTTTGTAAAAGAAATGAAAATGGATATAAAGATAGAAAATGGAAAGATAGATACACAGACAGGGAGAAAGAGAGAGAGAGAGAAAGAGAGAGAAAGAGAGAGAGAGAGAGAGAGAGAGAGAGAGAGAGAGAGAGAGAGAGAGAGAGAGAGAGAGAGAGAGAGAGAGACCGACAGACAGAGATGCACAGACATACATACAGACAGATAGACAGCCGAACAGACACACAGACAGACAGGGATAGAGAGAATCAAACCGACAGACAAAAAACAAACAAACAAGCAGAAAGGACAAATGGAAGTTGGATCGTCTGATACTTGTAACGCTGACAAACAGCGACAGCCGCTGACAGCTGCATTGCATTAGGATGATGAGATACGGACCAAGGGAGGAGTGGATGGATGGATGGCCGAGAGAAAAGGTTCCATCATCTTCCTTCGCGTCTTCTGGGATCCCCAAGGAATGCAGTGGCCAAAGATGAGCTTTAGGTTTTTGGGAAGACGTTCGGGGATCGAGGTAGTGGTTGGCTTCTCTCTCATTCGTTCTTTTGCTCTTGAGAGAAGGAGAGAGAGAGAGAGAGAGAGAGAGAGAGAGAGAGAGAGAGAGAGAGAGAGAGAGAGAGAGAGAGAGAGAGAGAGAGAGAGAGAGAGAGAGAGAGAGAGAGAGAGAGAGAGAGAGAGAGAGAGAGAGAGAGAGAGAGAGAGAGAGAGAAAGAGAGAGAGAGAGAGAGAGAAAGAGAGAGAGAGAGAGAGATCCCAATTAAGATAAGCCTGTATCAGATGAGTTCCTGCACCAATATGAGAACGTTGCATGGTAGGACTCGTCACGTCATCATCTACGTAAATAAGCCATGCTGTAATTCTGCATGACTCCTATTGTTGTGGAATATGTCCTATACTGACTGCTATGTTAGAGTTGTTATATGAGGTTGAAATGGAGTATTTCAGAGAACGTACATTACGTGAATTGAGTTCAAATGTGTGTGTGTGTGTGTGTGTGTGTGTGTGTGTGTGTGTGCATGTGTGTGTGTGTGTGTGCATGTGTGTGTGTGTGTCCTTGTATGTGTGTGCATGTGTATGTGTGTGTCCTTGTATGTGTGTGTGTGTGCGTGTGTGTGTGTGTAAACATAATTTTCTAGTATTTATTTTACACAGTACAGATATTAGCTCGTAATACTGGAAGATAAATGTTTCTTCTATTTGCTTGCACAATCTCCGTTGCATAAAATGGCTAAACATATGAATAGAACAGCAGTGAAAAAAGGGCACAGGTTCAAACATTCCATTTCAAGTAATACACCGCACCCCAAAAGATACAGGAAAACAATAAACATTGCTAAAGGGTTTTCGTGTATATCCTAATATCCTTTTCTATTGTTTCTGGTTTTCTTTATATGAATACAAATCGAATCTTGCGTAATATTTGATATCATATGGGTTGCCGATGTCCTACCTTGATTTTTTTTTATCTCTACCGCTGTCTTACCACTGTGTAAGTTTGTTATTCTGCTGAAAACCTTTCAAGGCCCTAATCTATAATACACTCTTACATTATATAATGAAGAAGATATGTTTTGTTTTTGGAACTTTGACCCTATTGTGTAAGAAATATTATTCAGGATAAGAATGACTGTTAGCTTTCTAAAATGTTTAGCCAAATTTGATAACTGTAAAAAATGTGCCGTTTATTTACAAATGGCAAAACTGAAATTGTACCTACTTAGCAAAGGTAAACGCCATGCATGACCTACTAGATTTGTCAGCTATACTATGTCTGCATCAGGAGTCAGCTATATCTACTGAATAATTCGTCAAATTTCATGTAACTTTAACCTGTGGGATTACCTTATGTGTGAGACCAGGAATACATTAGTTTTTAATTTAATTCATAACCTCACTTTTTCCTCTTCAATTATTTTTATTGGCAACACCAAACAAAATTGCACGCACGTTGAACGATGACCAAACTTCTATCATTGTTGATCTAAAAACATTTACATCCAAAACAATACAAATGATGATACTGCACAAAGTTCCTTCCCCCAAATTAATAACTATGTCCATTTTTTCAGGTAAGTGTGGCTGATAACCAATTCCACTTTATTTCTGCAACACAGA
>NW_028234405.1:18749146-18764146 GCF_977035675.1 Penaeus japonicus | reverse complement strand
AGCCAGAAGAAGAGGACGAAAAAGAAAAAAAAATCCAAGGCAAGAGGATGGGGAAGTTAAGGGAGGGGGAAGAACAGCCATCTCTTGCAACACCCGCCTCACGTCTCCCCGTTGCAAAGCCGCCGCGAAGTCGCTCTTCCGCCGGCGATTCGTCTCGAGCAACACGTGGCTTCTTAATCTTACTTCTTGAGACCAAGGTATGGGAAACGGATTCTTTTTTTTTATCAAATATATGTTCGTTTATCTAGTTTATTTGTTAGTATTTCTTTGGCATTTTCTTTGTAGTTGTTGTTGTTATTTTTATTGATCTGATCGTTATCATCATAATCATTGTTATTATTGCTAATATTATCGTAATAATTTTTTATCATTATTATTATCAATAGGATGATGATGATTATCATAATCATTATTATTGCCATAACATATATCATCATCATTTCCATTATTATTATAATTAATTATCATCATTATTCCCTTATTTATCAATCAGTAAATTCAATTAAATTCAAAGCCAAGATTTTAACTTACCGTTTTTTTGTTTTTTCTCCTTACTTTGGCTGCCCTTAACTGACGAGGCCACAGGATGCGCTATAAAAGGCGATAGAGGCCCCGTGCAATCTGGCAATTCTGTAACACGACCCTTCTACCTAATCCCTCCCCCCTCCCCCTCCTCCTTCCCCTCCCTCTACCTCAGCACCTAACCCTTCCACACACTCAGGCACTAACCCTCTACTCTTAGCTCTCTAACACCTCCTTTCCCTTTCACCTCCTTCCCTGCGTGTCCCTTCATTTGCCTCCCTACGCCTTTTCCTTTATTTCATTTCATATATTCCCCTTCCTTCCTTCCCCTCTTATCCTCCCTTCCCTTATTCCAGTCTTCCCCTCCCTTTCCTTCCTTTCTTCTCCTCCATTCCCTTCTTCTCCTCTCCTCTTCCCTTTCCATCTCCAGTTATCTTCTTCCCCTCTTCTCTTCCCTTCCCTCCTTCTCTCTCCATTTTTTTTTTTTTCCCCTCCCCATCCCTTTCCCCTCTTCCCCTCCCTTGCCTTTCTCCCTATTTTGCTTTCTCACCTTCCTTTCCCCTACAATCTATTCCTTCTTCCCCTCTCTCTCCTCTTTCCCCCCCTCCCCCCCCTGCTCTTCTTCCCCTCCCTTCCTTCATTTCTTCCCCTCGCTTTTCCCTTCCTGCGTCTTACCTTCCCTTTTTCCCTTTCCCCTCTTCTCTCCTCTCACATTCCTTCTTTCTCCATCTCTAGTTCCCCTCTCTACCTGCCCTTCCTTAACAAACGCCTTTCTTGCTTCCTCCCCCCCCTTCCCTCTTCCGAACCGCATCTGGCATTTGCGTGATACAATAAAAAGGAAAAAAAGAAGGAGAGTATAGGTTTTATCTATATATTTCTGTCTTCTCTCCTTCCCTCTCCTTCCTTCCCTCCCTCCCTCCCTCTCTCTCTCTCTCTCTCTCTCTCTCTCTCTCTTTCTCTCCTCCGCACTCCTCTCATCCTCTCTCATTCCTCCATCCATCCTCCGGCTCTCATCTCTCCTCTCCTCTTCTCTCCATCCTTCTCTCTTCCCTTCTCCTCTCTCTCTCTCTCTCCTTCTCCCCTCTCTTCTCCGCCCCCCCCACTCACTCCCTCCAACCCCCCTTCTCTCTCTCAATTTCCGCTTCTCCTCCCTCTCTCTCTCTCTCTCTCTCTCTCTCTCTCTCTGCCTAATGGATGAGAACAGATGCACTCAGAATAATAACTTACTTTCATTTACTTTTTGCGGCTTTGCTTGGAGTGTATTTCAGAAGCAGAACAAGGACAATGAAAAGAAAACAAAGCATAAACACTAACACACGAAATGATATAGACCGCGAAAAAGAACGAGAGGAAAAAAGATAGATAGAAAGAAAGAAAGAAAAAACGAAAGAAAGAAAGAAAGGAGAAAAGAGAGAAAAAAAAAATAAGAACGAAAGAAAGAACAAAAGATAGAAAGAAAGAGAGAAAGCAAGAACGAAAGAAAGAAAGAAATATATAAAAACAGAGAGATCCCCCTCCTCCCTCCCTAGAGCGAAAGAGAGAGAGAGAGAAAGAGAGAAAATGAAAGGGGGGAGGGGCGGAGAGGAGAAGGTTAAGATTAAAACGAAAGAGAGAGACAGAGCAGAATGAAGAAGAATCAACCCTTTTTCACACTAGCCATTGAAAGGTCTCAAAACCCATCTGAAGAAGACGGCAAAGCATCAACTGATGAAATCTATCTTGGTTCGGGTGGGGGGATGGGTGTTGTGGAGGTAACAGTAACAAGGAGGAGCAGGAAGAGTAGGAGTAGGGGAGACGACAAGAGGAAGAGGAGGAGGGAAGAGGATAAGAAACATGGGAGGAGGAGGAGGAGGATGGAAAAGGGAAAAAACAAATCAAAACAGGAATAAAGGAAGGGAGGGAAAGACGGAGAGAAATTGGGAAGAAGGAAGGGTGGGGGGAGGCAGGGAAAAAGGAGAGTGGAATAGATGGAAAGAGAGGAGGAAGGATGAAAGGAAACAGGGACGAGATGAGGAAAGTAAAGAAGAAAGAGAAAAAGAGGGGAAAGCGTAAAGATAAGGAAAAGGCGAATGGAAGGGAAGATGTTGTCAGAAGAAAAAGAGATGAAGGGAAAGAGGAAGGAAAGGGGGCTGGGGGAGGGAACAGCTATCTCGGAGCCGCCGGAAGAAGAAGAAGAAAAGAAAAAAAAAGAGAAAGAGGAAAAGAAAAAGTAAGAGAAAGAAGAAGATGAGGAGGAAGAATAAAGAAGAAAAAAGGAAGGAAGTGAGGGAGAACAACCATCTCGGAACAGCCAGAAGAAGAGGACGAAAAAGAAAAAAAAATCCAAGGCAAGAGAATGGGGAAGTTAAGGGAGGGGGAAGACAGGCCCATTCTTGCAAAAACCGCCATCACGTCTTCCCCGTTGCAAAGCCGCCCTCGAACGTGATCTTCCGCCGGCGATTCGTCTCGAGCAACACGTGGCTTCTTAATCTTACTTCTTGAGACCAAGGTATGGGAAACGGATTCTTTTTTTTTTTTATCAAATATATGTTCGTTTATCTAGTTTATTTGTTAGTATTTCTTTGGCATTTTCTTTGTAGTTGTTGTTGTTATTTTTATTGATCTGATCGTTATCATCATAATCATTGTTATTATTGCTAATATTATCGTATTAATTTTCTATCATTATTATTATTAATAGGATGATGATGATTATCATAATCATTATTATTGCCATAACATTTATCATCATCATTTCCATTATTATTATCATTAATTATCATCATTATTCCCCTATTCATCAATCAGTAAATTCAATTAAATTCAAAGCCAAGATTTCAACTTACCGTTTTTTTGTTTTTTTTCCTTACTTTGGCTGCCCTTAACTGACGAGGCCACAGGATGCGCTATAAAAGGCGATAGAGGCCCCGTGCAATCTGGCAATTCTGTAACACGACGCTTCTACCTAATCCCTCCCCCCTCCCCCTCCCCCTCCCCCTCCCTCTACCTCAGCACCTAACCCTCCCTCTACCTTAGCCCCTAACACCTCCTTTCTTCACTCCTTCTGCGGTCCTTTTGCCTCCCCTTCCTTTATTCCCCTTCCTTACTTCCCCTCTTATCCTCCCTTCCCTCATTCCAGTCTTCTCCTCCCTTTCCTTCCCCTCTTCTCCTCCATTCCCTTCTTCTCCTCTCCTCTTCCCTTTCCATCTCCAGTTATCTTCTTCCCCTCTTCTCTTCCCTTCCCTTCTCCTTTTTCCTCCCATCCCTTCCCCTCTTCCCCTCCCTTGCCTTCTCCTTTTCTTCTCCCTTCCTTTCCCCTACATTCTTTTCTCCTCTTCCCCTCCCTTCCTTCATTTCTTCCCCTCGCTTCCCTTCCTCTCTTACCTTCCCTTCCCTTCCCCTCTTCTCCTCTCCATTCCTTCTTCTCTCCCTTCTCTTAACCTTTTCTGCTCCTCCCCCCTCTTCCGAACCGCATCTGGCATTTGCGTGATACAATAAAAAGGAAAAAAAGGAGAGTATAGGTTTTATCTATATATTTCTGTCTTCTCTCCTTCCTCACAAACCATCCCCTCCCTCCCATCCTCACTATCTTTCTCTCTCTCTCTCTCCTCTCTACTCTCTCTCCTCTCTCTCTCTCATCTTTTCTCTCTTTTTCCCCTCTCTCTCCCCCTCCTTTTTTCCCCCTTTTTCCCCTCCCTCTCTATTTTCTTCTCTCTCTCTCTTCTCCTAATGGATGAGAAAAAGATCCCATCGGGAAAAAATTTAAACTTTTTTCTTTTAAATTTTTGGGCTTTGCTTGGGTGTATTTAAGAAAGAACAAAGCGGACAATAAAAAGGGAAAACCCCAAAGCAAAAAAACTAACACACGAAATGATTGGGACCGCAAAAAAAGAAGGGGGGGAAAAAAAAAAGATAGATAGAAAGAAAAAAAGGGAAAAACCCCAAAAAAGAAAGAATAAAAGGGGAAAAAAAGGAGAAAGAAAAAAATATAAAAAAAAAACCAAAGAAAGAACAAAAAAAAGAGAAAAAAAAAGGGGAAAGAAAAGAAAAAAAAGAAAAAACGAAAATTATAAAAAAACAGAGAGGGGAAAAGAAAAAAGAAAGAGAGCAAAAAGAGGGGAGAGAGAGAAAAGGGGAGCGAGGAGGAGAGATAGAGGAAAAAAAACCCCCTGCAAAAAGGAGCACACATGAGGGACCCCACCGCTGCGTTATCGCAACCCGGTAAAAAATTTCCTCGGTTCCGGGCCCACAGTGGGAATTGTAGCGGGAGGAAAAAAGCCCTTGGGGGATTCTATTTTAAAGGACATTTAAATAATTTCCCGAAACTCGAGGGGGCCCTGCCTGTGACGTCTTTTCGGACCTGGGAAAGGGGGGTGGGGGGTTTAGATTTTAAGCAAAAAAGTGAGAGGAGAAAAGAAAAGGCTGTTTGGATTTAAATTTACTTTTTTTGTTCTTTTTTTGTGTGGTAAGGATGGCAAATACTTGAGTGTGAGTATGTGTTTGTGTGTTTGTGTGTGTGTTTATGTGTGTGTCTGTTTGTGTGTGTGTGTGTGTATGTGTGTGTGTGTGCGTCTGTTTATGTGTGTATGTGTGTGTATCTGTTTGTGTGTGTGTGTGTGCTTGTTTGTTCGTTTGGTTTTGCATTTTTTTAGTCTGTGTGTGCGTGTGTGTTTTGTTTACGTATCTGTATACGTGAGTATATGGTATGAATTTTATAATATTTACATTATAAGCTTGGTGATCATTAAGACATCGAAATGTTTTTTTTTTGTTTTTTTTTCGTCACAATAAACTATACATACGGAAAAAACAAAACCCTGTTGTAACTGAGGTTTAAAAACGAAACCCTCTCAAAAAAAAGAAAATTAATTTGAAAAATGGGAGGGAAATGGAAAATTTAATTTTGGCCCAAAAGAAAAATTTCATTGTAGGGTTGGGAAAATATGTTTTTTTGTTTTTTTTTTTGGGAAAAAAAAGTTTTTAAAGAGGGGAACTTTTGTTTAAATTGGGAAACTCACTTTTTTTGACGTTTGGGGGAATTTAAAAAATTTTTTGTCTCCAAGTTTCTTAAAATCAAACCCTTTTTAAAATGTTGGGAAAAAACAAATCTTGAAAATCCGCTGTTTATCTAGCAGTGGAAAACCGGACAACCCCACAACCCTTTGGGGGGAAACTTTCGGTTTTAAAGAAAAATTCGCTCCCAAAAATGTTGTTTTTCCCCGGGGTTTTGAAGCGAAAGGCACTGGCTTTAAAAGTGGGTTTGGGGTTACTCTTTTGTTTTATTCCCTTTTTCATTTTGTTGGGTTTTTGTGGTTTTTTTGGGGTACGGGATCCCCTGTCGTTTTTTTTTTTCTATGTCTCTTTTTGGTTTTACTTTCTCCCTTTTTCCCGTTCCCCACCTTTTTTGGTTTTTTCTTTTTTTTTTTCTCTCTTCTCTCTCTCTCTCTTCTCTCCCCTCTCTCTCTCTCCCCTCTCATTCCCCTTCTCTCTCCTCCCTCCTCCTCCGGGTTTAACACTTTTTTAATTTTTTCTAAGCATGGCTATGTAAACCTCCCCCTTTTTTGAGACTTAGATTTTCCCCTCAGTAAAATCCTTCCAAAAATTCGATGGGGTTTCCCGGATGATTTAAAAATTTTGATGGGGTTTTGAAAAGGCGCTCGGGGAAAATACCCTTCTAAATTTTTTTCTCTTCCCTCCCCCGGCGCAAACCCGGGCCCCAACAACAAACACCAAAAAAATTAAATTATTGAAGGGGGGCAAATGTTTTAAAATTCAAAAAAATCCATACTTACACTTGCCTTTCCACAAACAACCTTTTTGAAAAAAAACCTCCACCACAACCCCACACAAACACAAACACAAAAAACCATCCCCCCCTTCCAAAGCACACATCACACAAAACGGGGGGGGTGAAACGTTTCCCTTGGTTTTTAAAAATTGGGGCCCGCTTTCCCCCCTGTGAAACCCGCTTTCAGGGGCTCGAAGACCCTTCCCCCGTTTGGGCACAAAATCGGCAAAAGAACAAGTTTTTATTTAACGTGTTCCCTTTTGCGATTTATGCTTTAAATGTTTTTGTTTCCCCGTTTGTGAGGAAAGGAAATTTATTGGTTTGGGATGTGGGTTTTTGGGGGGGTTTTTTTCTCCTCCAAGGAAAAGGGGCGGAAATTGAAAAGGGGAAAATGAATTAGAAAAATTGATTTAAAAAAAGGGAGGAAAGAGGGATGATGATTTGAAAGATAGAGAAGAGAGAGAATGAAGAGAGGGGAGGAGAAAATTTAAAAAAAAGAGGGGAGGGGGGGAGGGAGAGGAGAGAGAAAAAGAAAAAAGAATGGGAGAAAGGGAAGAAAGGGGAAAAGGGGAGAGGGGAGGAAAAGGGGGGAGAGGGGGAGAGGAAAAGGGGAGAGAAGGAAAAAGGGGAAAGGGAAAGGGGAAAAGGAGGAAGAGAATAGGGGGGGTTTAAGAGTGAGAAAAAAGGAAAAGGAAGAACGAAAGACGATTATTGAAAAATCTGGGGAAAAAACATTTTAAAAAAAAAAAGTAATAATAAAAAATAAAAAATAAATCTTCCAAACTTTCAGCAGCATTCAAAAAAACTTTAAGAGGGCGGTAAAACGAAACCCAAAATCCCCAAAAACTTTAAGGAAAACATTTGGAGGGGTTTAAAATTTCCCCAAGGGGGCGTTTTCCCCCAAGAGGCAGAATCAGGGACATCAGGGGCATTCAAGGATAGCCAGGAACAGTAAAAGTCAGGAAGAGGCAAGACATGAAAATTAACAGGGGCCACATTCAGATGCTTCGGAAACAATAAAAAATTGAAGATAAAACAGTGAGAGAAAATACAATTATGGTAATATGAAAAGATATTCGCGGGCTATCAGGGAACAATTAAGGGGATTTTTCGAAGCTTACTCGACACAACGGCAATAAATTAATGCTTCGGCCCACGCCCTTTTGCCATTTTACGCCCCCCACATTTTTCGTTTCCTTTAAATTTTTCACCCCGTTGACCCCAACGCACTCACAAACACACCGAAACCACACACACACAACACACACACATTCTTCTCACGGGCCCCTCCGGGGAAATTTCGATTTTCATTTTTGACGTCGTAAATGCTTTTCGATTCCCCCCCCTTATTTGCTTCTCTCCTCTTCCCCCTTTTTCCCCCTTCTCTCTCTCTCTCTCTTTTTTTTTTGTCTTTTATCCGTTTTTTAATAAATTTTCCCCTTCTTTTCCTCTCTCCCCTCTCCTCTCTTCTCTTTTCCCTCTCTCTTTTTTTGGGTCTTTTAAACTCTTCTTTTATACTATTTTCCTCATTTTTCTCTCCCCTTTTCTCTCTAACTCTCCCCCTCCACCCTCCCCTTTCCCCTTTTCTCTCTCTCCCTCCTCTCCTCTTCCCCCCTTTTCCCTCCTTTTCCTCTCCCCCCCCTCTCTCCTCTTTTTTCCCCTTTTCCCCCCCCTCTTCTTTCTTTTTTCCCTCCTTCCCCCCCCCCCCCCCTCTCTCTCTCCCACTCCCCCCTTCCCCCACCCCCTTCTCTTCTCCTCCTCACCTCTTCTCTCTCTCTCCCCCTTTTCCTTTCTCTCTCTTCCCCCTCTTTTCTTTTTTCCCCTCTCTCTCTCTCTTTCTACAAATACCCCCTTCCCCCCTCTTTCTTCCCCTCTTTTTTTCCCTCCTATCTATCTATTTCCTACCCAAAACTTTCTTCCTCCCCTCTCCTCACCCCTTTTCCTCTCCTCTCTTCTATTTTAACTCTCCCCTTCTTTCTCCCCTCCTTTTTCCTCTCTATCTAAATTTTCTATTACCTTTCTTTCCTCTTTTTCCCTTTCTCTCTCTCCCCTCTCTCTCCTTCAAACCTATAACCCTCTCTCTTTCTCTCTCTCTTTTCTCTCTATCTATCTATCTATCTATCTTTCTTTCTCTCTCTTCCCTTTCTCTCTCTCTCTCTCTTCCTCTCTCCCACACACTCTTACTCCCACAGCCGCCCTCCCTCCCGGTGGGATACCGCTTGTCACAGAAAAAACGCTATTTTTTTTTTTTTTTTTTTTTTTTTTAGATTGCAAACGCTCCGAAAAACAAACTGCTGTGACGTAATTCACAACATATTGTGAATAACAGAGCCAATATTGAATAAAGAAAATCGTCTGTCTGTTGGTCAGGAAAACAAAATCCACAAACTCACACTGACACACGCACGCACACGCAAACACACACAAACACGCATACACACACAGATATATATATATATATATATATATATATATATATATATATATATGTATATATATATACATATATATGTATACATATACATGTACATAAACATGTACACACACACACACACACACACACACACACACACACACACACACACACGTACATAAACCCACACAAACACACAACATATATATATTATATGTATGTGTTATATATGTATATATATATATATATTATATATGAATATTATATATATATGTATGTATATATTTTATATAATATATATATATATATATATATCGATAGATATATATAGGTATAGAGGTATTACATATATACTATATGATACCCTTATATATATATATACATATATTATATATATAAATTATATATATATAAATATATATTTATACGCATTATATGTATATATATATATGTATATATATATATATTATATATTATATTTATATATATATTATATAATATATATATTTATGTATATATATCTGTATAAAAATTTATATATAGATATATATGTTATTTATATTCATTTATATGTATATATAATATAAATTATATATATATATTATATATTTTTATATACATATATATGTATATTATACATTTATATATATATAATATATATATATATATAATATTATATATATATATATATTATATATTATTTGTGTGCTGTGTGTGTGTGTGTGTGTTGTGTTGTTGTGTGTGTCGTGTGTGTGTGTGTTTGTAGTGTATGTGAGTGTGAGTGTGTGTGTGTATACATACATATAGATATATATATATATATATCCTATATATATATAAATATATATACTACTATATTATATTATATACATATATTTTCATACATACTTATATATATATATATCCTATATATGATATATATATATATATATATATATATATATATATATATATATATATACATATATCCATATAGGAAATCGGCAGCAAGGAAGTATAATCACAGAAAGAAAGAACAAAAGGGCCAAAGGAAAAGACCCATCGCAAGCCCCTTACTCCCCCACACTCATCAAAAGCCTTACACAAACACTCACATATTCCGCTGGCCTCATACCCTGATGACGTCAGACTGATGACCATTGTGGAGCCGACGTCAGAAGGCGAAAGGGAAAGATGATAAAAGTACACCTGTATAGGAGGGAAGGTAGGGAGGAAGGGGGGTTGAGGGGATGAGGGTATAGACTGGAAAGGTGAGGGGGAGGATAGGGAGGAGGGGAAAGATGAGGGAGAAAGGGAAGGGGGCTGGGGAGCGAGAGTAAAGGCTGGAAATGAGAGGGGGAGAATAGGGGGGAGGGGAAAGATAAGGGAGAAAGGGAAGGGGGCTGGGGAGCGAGAGTAAAGGCTGGAAATGAGAGGGGGAGAATAGGGGGAAGGGGAAAGATGAGTGAGAAAGGGAAGGGGGATGGGGAGCGAGAATAAAGGCTGGAAATGAGAGGGGGAGGATAGGGGGGAGGGGAACGATGAGGGAGAAAGGGAAGGGGGCTGGGGAGTGAGAGTAAAGGCTGGAAAGGGGAGGGAGATGATATGGGGAGGGGGAAAATGAGGGCGAAAGGGAGAAAAGGAGAAGACGGGAAAAAAGACAAGAGAAAGGAGAAGGGGGACATAGAAGTAGACGGGAGAAAGACGAGGGACAGGAGTAAGGGAAAGAGAAGGGGATAGGGGAGATGGGGGAGAGGGTAGAAGGGAAAAAGGGACAGACAAAGAGTAGAGAAGGGGAAGAAGAATGGCGAGGAAGAGGTGTAGGCGGAAAAATCAGGGGAGAAGGAGAGAGGGGAGGAAAAGGGTCGTGATTGAGTGCGGGGAGAAGAATGGGGACCTTCGTTGTGCTAGGGAAAGGGGTGGTGGATGGGAGGGGTGAGTGGGGGTAAGGGGGACTCCTTAAATCATAGAGGTGATGAGAATCGGGGCGTATGAATAAGGCGGCAGGAGGGACGTCAATAGGTTGGTGCTTGTTGGAGGTATAGCAATCTATCTCTATTTGTCTCTGTGTCTGTCTGTTTGTCCGTAAGTCGTAAATTATGATATATCTATTCATATCATATCGTATGTACAAATGTATATACATACATACATGTATAGTTATATCTGTGTGAGCACGCTTACACACACACACTCACACACACACACACTTACACACACATACACACACACACACACACACACACACACACACACACACAAATACACAAATACATAAACACAAACACACAAACACACACCCATAAGCACAAACCCATACTGTAGTCGCGCGCGTGTGTAAACATACTCCGTCATTCCAAATGAGTATAATTAGTATGTAGGCATTTCAAATTAGTATTGGGGGCACGGTGAAAGGATTCAACACACGACTGTCCTGCTGCCTCGCACCTCTGCTTTAACCCACAAAATTCCACCGCCCGTGCTTTCATTCGTGGGCCCGGCAGATAGAGCAAGTCACTGGCCTATGTGGCGACTAGGAGCTATGGGCACTGGCTATTGGCTATTCTGTTCTTCCAATAGTAATAATAATAATAATAATAATAATAATAATAATAATAATAATAATAATAATAATAATAATAATAATAATAATAATAATAATAATAATAATAATAATAATAATAATAATAATAATAATAATAATAATAATAATAATAATAATAATAATAATAATAATAATAATAATAATAATAATAATAATAATAATAATAATAATAATAATAATAATAATAATAATAATAATAATAATAATAATAATAATAATAATAATAATAATAATAATAATAATAATAATAATAATAATAATAATAATAATAATAATAATAATAATAATAATAATAATAATAATAATAATAATAATAATAATAATAATAATAATAATAATAATAATAATAATAATAATAATAATAATAATAATAATAATAATAATAATAATAATAATAATAATAATAATAATAATAATAATAATAATAATAATAATAATAATAATAATAATAATAATAATAATAATAATAATAATAATAATAATAATAATAATAATAATAATAATAATAATAATAATAATAATAATAATAATAATAATAATAATAATAATAATAATAATAATAATAATAATAATAATAATAATAATAATAATAATAATAATAATAATAATAATAATAATAATAATAATAATAATAATAATAATAATAATAATAATAATAATAATAATAATAATAATAATAATAATAATAATAATAATAATAATAATAATAATAATAATAATAATAATAATAATAATAATAATAATAATAATAATAATAATAATAATAATAATAATAATAATAATAATAATAATAATAATAATAATAATAATAATAATAATAATAATAATAATAATAATAATAATAATAATAATAATAATAATAATAATAATAATAATAATAATAATAATAATAATAATAATAATAATAATAATAATAATAATAATAATAATAATAATAATAATAATAATAATAATAATAATAATAATAATAATAATAATAATAATAATAATAATAATAATAATAATAATAATAATAATAATAATAATAATAATAATAATAATAATAATAATAATAATAATAATAATAATAATAATAATAATAATAATAATAATAATAATAATAATAATAATAATAATAATAATAATAATAATAATAATAATAATAATAATAATAATAATAATAATAATAATAATAATAATAATAATAATAATAATAATAATAATAATAATAATAATAATAATAATAATAATAATAATAATAATAATAATAATAATAATAATAATAATAATAATAATAATAATAATAATAATAATAATAATAATAATAATAATAATAATAATAATAATAATAATAATAATAATAATAATAATAATAATAATAATAATAATAATAATAATAATAATAATAATAATAATAATAATAATAATAATAATAATAATAATAATAATAATAATAATAATAATAATAATAATAATAATAATAATAATAATAATAATAATAATAATAATAATAATAATAATAATAATAATAATAATAATAATAATAATAATAATAATAATAATAATAATAATAATAATAATAATAATAATAATAATAATAATAATAATAATAATAATAATAATAATAATAATAATAATAATAATAATAATAATAATAATAATAATAATAATAATAATAATAATAATAATAATAATAATAATGATAATAATAATAATAATAATGATAATAATAATAATAAAATAATAATAATAATAATAATAATAATAATAATAATAAGATAATGATAATGATAATAATAATAATAATAATAATAAGATAATGATAATGATGATAGTAATAGCAATAATAATCATAACAATGCTGGTGAAGATAATGATAACAACAATGATAATGATGTATAATATAACAATGACAATGATAATGATAATATGATAGCAAAAATTACAATGGTGATAATGATAATAACAATGGTAAATATGATAATAATGATGATGATGATAATCATCATTATCAATATTCAGGAAATATATTAATAATATGATGGTGATAATCAATGATATCATAATCAAATATGATAATGTGGGTTAATAATGCCGCGTAAATAGTAATAATAATAATGATAATAGTAATAGTAATAGTAATAATAATAATAATAATAATAAGGATAATGATATTAATGCTATCATTGTCAACATTATCATCATCATCATCCTTCATATTTCGTAATCATTATTGCTATTTTTGTCGTTACAATTATAACAGCAAGTAATAGTAGTAGTGGCCAGTAATATTTTTTTTCTCTCATGGAAATGCTATTTCAAAAGTTCTCAAACGAAATGCCTTGTATATGTTACGTGAATCATTCCACGATCACAATTAGAAAACCAAGAATTATCTCATCTTACGCTTTCCATTGAGAATGAGTTGCAGCTGAGCACGTGGAATATCATGCCCAAAGATTTCATTTTATAATATCAGACAGATCCTGGTGAATAAAAAAAGAAGAAGAAATAAATGGACAAAGAATAAAGAAAGAAAAAGAAACATTTCGCTTACATTTTGGGAAAAAGTCGCAAGTTTTTGAAATACCGTAGCGTCCTGTCACATGCAGGCAGACCGTACCAATACACGTTCAGCAAAGGTAGTCGAAACAAAACACGGAGGTAGAATCCTTATAGTTTTTTTTCTGATAGAAGAAAAGAAAGTGAAGTTGTGTCCTTGCCTTGACACACTGGTATTGTTAGTAGCTTTAGATAAAAAGCCATTCAATGTGTCATTATTTCAAATGTCTGAAACTAGTGGTCCAGCCAATTTCGTTTCGTTTTACCAACCTATAGATACTTCCAGGATGTTGGTCACTCCTAAATCTTCTTAACGGACATGATCATTAACCATCATATAGTGCAAAACATTAAAGGCATTTAGGTATATTACGTGCATTCGAATCCACTCATGAACATGCTGTTATAAATGCCTGAATATGGTTTCAAATATACTTTGACGGCTATAGTAAGGACTCAAATATTACATCGTTTGGTTTCTTAGGAGATACAGTAGTTATATGGCCGGCAGTGTACTCAGAACTGATATGAAATTTTAGAAATAATGCATGAAGAATTATATGTTTGGGGCTTTATGATAAATTGCAAGGTAACTGCATTTATTTCACATTTCATGAAAAATGTGTAAAACATTAATGTTCAGCTCTTTAGTAAAATTAGTGTGGAATAGCCACGTCCATTTCTCTTATTTCCTTGGGGAAATAAAGAAATGACCAACATGACAGACTAATGAAAATAGATACATACTCTTATGGCAGAGAGAACCAAAAGAAACTGGGGAAAAGAAGGCTTATTTCGGAAGTTCAATGGACAATGTATGACGACAGAGGACTGTTTAAATAATAGACGTTGCTTTACTAACATTTTTTTTCCGACGTCAATAGTCCACCTCCACACACGCTCTCATACGTACACGAATAATTGCTCGATATTGCACATGGAACATTTAACACGCAATTACCAGCTTATTCTTTATGAACAACACAGAAAAAAACTTTGTATATATATCTATACGCACTATAATTTACAATTGCAATTATGATATCATCTATAAAATGCAACGTCAGATCAAACGGTGATCAATTATGGTCTATACGAGTAGGCCTGATGAAATATTCATCCCTACGAACATACATATTTATAGAAGGGAATCATATTCATAACGGGAACCAT
>NW_028234405.1:18736646-18739146 GCF_977035675.1 Penaeus japonicus | reverse complement strand
CTGCGGATGAGAGAGAGGGGAGAGAATAAGAGATCGAGAGATGAGAGAGAGAGAGATGAGAAGAGAGAGGGAGAGAGAGAGAGAGAGAGAGAGAGAGAGAGAGAGACGAGAGAGAATGAGTGAGAGAGAAAGAGAGAGAGATGAGAGAGCGGAAAGAGGAGAGAGAGAAAGAGCGAGAGAAAAGAGAGAGAGAGAGAGAGAGAGAGTGAGAGAGTGAGAGATGGAGGAGAGAGAGAGAAAAGATGAGGACGACGACTAGAGGAGAGAGAGACGAGAGGAGAAAGAGGCAAGAGAGAGAGAGTGAGAAGGAGACTTAATCATCTCCCTCTTTTGTCTTTGTTTCAAAATCGTTCGTCTGCGATCCGTAACTCCTTCACCCTAGCGTTGCAAATTCTTCTTGATGTTGCAGAAATACCCTTTTTTAATCAAGGAATTGCCTTTGCTGACGTTGTGTGCAATTTATTGTTATATACGACAGGCGGGGATGTCAGTTCTCTATTTTTTTCCCTCGTAATAATTCTTCTGTGTTCGTGGGTTTTCGGTATTTTTCATATCTACACTTTTTCTTTTTTTCTCCTCTTCTGTTTCTTAGATCGATAGAAAAATATGACAAAAAATATGACAATGGTTATAAAAGTGTCTATTAGGAAGAAAAATAATTAAACAGTTAATCGTGATAGTAATAAAAATGATAGTGATAATAATCAAGGGAATGATGATTACCAAATAATAATTACAAAATCAAACAAACAAAGCCTATACGCAGGGTGTCCCAAAAGGAGAAGGGGGTGGGGGGCGGGGATAGGGTAACCGGAAGGGGTGGGGTGCTATAACTATCAGCTCTAAGGGTCATCGTGTTTGTCTTTACGACCAATTGATAATCATTATAGGAAGCGAGATAGGGAGAGAGGGTGTGAGGGAGAGAGGGAGCTTTTGAGAGAGTTTAGAGGGAGAGAGGAAGCTTTGAGGGAGGAGGTGAGCTTTGAGGGAGAGAACTGTTAAAGAGGGAGCTTTGAGGGAAAAGGTGAGCTTTGAGGGAAGGAGGGAACTTTGAGGGAGGAAGTAAGCTTTGAGGGAGGGAACATTACGGGAAAGAACCTTAATAAAGGTGAGCGAGAGATGGAATTTTTAGGGAGAGAAGGAGATTTCAGGGAGAGAGAGCGAGAGAGTGACAGGGAGAGCAAAAAAATAAAATAATAAAATAAAATAAATAAATAAATACAAAATGATAATGATAATAATAAATAAAATAACTAACTAAATAAATAAAAGAAATAAAAGGAACAATGAGAGCATGATTTCTAAAGATCTTGACGTTCCCATACCATTCCACATCTCAATTGCACGTCAAGCAGAGTTGCAATTAATCGTGTCACTTTTCGATTCCGTATATCTTCTGCTTAAATCTCAATGCATCGACGTTTCTCAAACAACACGGTTAAAAAGGGAATGAAAATAACATGATATACAGAGTCAGCGGGAAATAATAATACAGGTTGCGGTGGAAATTCTCAAGGAGGGCTAAGGTATAATTCAATTTTGGAATGGCGAGGAGAAAGGAAAAAGGAGTGGCGAGACAGAGAGAGGAGGGGGGAGGGGGGAGAAAGAGAGAGAGAGGAGGGGGGGGAGAAAGAGAGAAAGAGGGTGGGGGAAGAACAAAAGAGAGAAAGAGAGAGAGAGAGAGAGACAGATAGACAGACAAAGCAGAGAGAGAGGAGAGAGAGAGGAGAGAGAGAAGAGAGACAGACAGAGAGAGAGAGAGAGAGAGAGAGAGAGAGAGAGAGAGAGAGAGAGAGAGAGAGAGAGAGAGAGAGAGAGAGAGAGAGAGAGTGGAGGAGAGTGGAGAAAGAGAGAGAGAGAGAGAGAGAGAGAGAGGAGGGGGGGATGGGGGAGAACAAAAGAGAAAAAGAGAGATAAAGATAGAGAGAGAGAGAGAGATAAATTAACAGATAGATAAAGAAACAAGAAACAAAAAAACAAACAGGTAAAAAAAAGACAAAAAAAAACAAACAAACAAATAAACAAGAAAAACAAACAAAGAGAAACCAAAAAAAATAAAGAACAAACAAATAAGAGAAAAAAAAAAAAAAAAAAAAAAAAAAAAAAACGACAGGTTTAAGGATCGCACGAAAAATACGCGCGGCGTCGGCCTCCACTTCCCTGGCATGAAACCGAAGCAGCTTCCGGTTTATACAGTGCAAGACGAGAGGGGCGACTGAGAGAGAGAGAGAGAGAGAGAAGAGGATATCTGTTTATTTTCATGAGCGCTGGCGGTTTCCGATGCGTCTATTTACACCTGGAGAGTGAGAGGAAGAAGGAGAGGGGAGAGAGAGGGGAGGAGGGGGGAGGAAAGAGAGAGGGAAGGGGGAGGGGGAAAGAGAGAGGGAAGGGGGAGGAGGAAAGAGAGAGGGAGAAGGGGAAGGAGTTCGTGAGAGGGAAGGGGTTGAAAGGAGGGATAGAGAGAGGGAAGGGCGCAGAGAATAGGAGAGGAGAGAGTGAA
>NW_028234405.1:18699146-18704146 GCF_977035675.1 Penaeus japonicus | reverse complement strand
ACAAACTGAATCATTTTTGTTTCATAAATCGTTTCAATCTTTGTTATTGTGAAAAAAAAACTATAATGGTAGACATATTCATATATGACTTATTTCTATAGGAATTGCGGTAGCCTAGTATTGACCCGGGACGCTGGAAAACATTAGCATATAATGTCTGTCTATGTCTATAGTGCATCTGATATAAACCTTCCTGGAATATCACACACCTACATAACCGTGGCACTCCAGCAAACGCACACCTCCAGATCCATATATCCAGTTCGTACTCCAATGGACACGAGCTCGGTTTCCCCAAATGGATTATACACCATAAGTCATTCGGTTTTCAAGGGACACTTTTAACAACGCCATTTTCTAACATCCGGGAGCAGAGAGGCCGTCGGATGGATTAGTCAGGCCCTTGCATCATGTACCTGGCCATTTGCCGAGTTATTTAGTGTCGGTCTGTACGCATGAGTATGCGTTGTCAACACTGACTTGATGTGGTCGGCGGTTTATTCTTTGGCTGGTTTGATAGGGAAGAGAGAAGGAGAGAGGAGAGAGAGAGAGAGAGAGAGAGAGAGAGAGAGAGAGAGAGAGAGAGAGAGAGAGAGAGAGAGAGAGAGAGAGAGAGAGAAAAGTGAGAGAGAAAGTGAGAGAGAAAAGGGAGAGAGAAAGTGAGAGAGAGAGAGAGTCAGAGACTGAGTCAGGGAGAGAGTATGAGAAAGAAAGAGGAAAAAGGGGAAAAAAATGAGAGAGAAACAGAGAGAGGGAAATATAAGAGTATGAGCATTCGCAGAAATCATACCTTTTTTCCCCCTTTTTTGGGCATTTTTTGAGTTCCTCCCCTTTCCCCAACTGACCTTTGTTCCGGGACTCAGTGCGTGTGTCTAGTTTCGTTTTCCAATAGCCTCATTTTTCATGCGTTTTCTCGGCCGCCTCCATTTCACCTTATTGCCAATCGATCTTCTCCTGTTTCTTTTTCTGTCTTTATTTTTTAATTCCTTCCCCCTTTTGCATGCGTTTCACCCTTCTTCGCCTCGACAAGACCCGCCTCTCTCTCGCCTCCCTCACTTGCTCTTCAGGCGGTTCTCTGACACGTGACGTCTTCACGCCGTTGCCCCGCCAGGTTGCAACCTGCAGAGCACCGAGGATACTAATGCAAGTGTCTCTATGTTACTCATCTCTTAATCTAGTGTTTCTTGGTAGAGAGGGAGAGAGAGAGAGAGAGAGAGAGAGGGATATATGATATAATATAATATTAGAATATATATTATATATATAATATATATATATATGTATATATATGTATATATATATATATATATATATATTTACATAATATATATATATACTATATATATATATAAGATTGAGTTAATATTGGTAGTATATATATAATATATATATATATATATTATAAGGATAGTATAAAAAATTATATATAGTGAGAGAGAGAGAGACGAGAGAGAGAGAAGAGAGAGAGAGACGAGAGAGAGAGCTAGAGAGAGAGGAGTGAGAGAGACACGAGGGTATTATATATATATATATATAGAATATATATATAATATATATATATAGTATATATATATATATAAAGAGAGAGAGAGAGAGAGGGAGGGAGAGAGAGAGAGAGAGAGAGAGAGAGAGAGAGAGAGAGAGAGAGAGAGAGAGACAGACAGACAGAGAGAGACAGACAGACAGACAGACAGAGAGAGACAGAGGAAAATAGAGAGAGAGAAAGAGAGAGTGGGGGGACTCACAGACAGACAAAAGAACAAACAGCGAGGCGAACAGACCAACAGACAGACAGACAGACAGAGCGATGTATTTATCCATCTTTTCTTGCCTCCACTGAGAGGCGCCTCCGCCACAAGGCAACGTGTTGACACCTGCCGCCGCCGGTGTTCCTGGGAAGTTGAAAAAGACCCGCATGCAGCTGATGGAAGATTCGGGTTTGTTTGGCCTCTTTTGCAAGCCCAGAAGCCATCTTGAAATATTTCTCTTAATCTAAAGGACATTTTGTTACTCATTTAATAAACAGATATAGGGAAGAGAGTGAGAGAGAGAGAGAGAGAGAGAGAGAGAGAGAGAGAGAGAGAGAGAGAGAGAGAGAGAAAGAGAGAGAGAGAGAGAGAGAGAGAGAATAAGAGAGAGAGAGAGAGGTAGAGAGAGAAGAAAAAGTGATGAAAAGAGATAATACAGAGAGTGATGTGGGGAAAAAAAAGAGTAGGGCCATTCCAGAAACAGTTTTTTTCTTTCTTTCTTTCTTTCTATTCTTACTTTTTTTTGCCCCTCACTTCTTCAGCGTTCACACCTCACTGCAGAAGAAAAAGCCCACGAGTGTACGAACCCCCAAGAGTCGAGCCGAGCGCAGTGTTCCGCCGCGTTCCGTTCCGGTGTTCCGCCGCCGGGTTTTTCCGTTCCGCCGCCGTCTCAAAGTGCAACTCCTCTCTTCTCTCTCTCCATCCCCTTCATCCCTCCTCGCACTGATAGATTCCCACTCCACTCAAGGTGTGAGAGCTGGAATATCGAAGACCTCTGTGTGACTCCCGGCTGCCGGCTGAGACCCTTCGAACAATGCAAACATTTCCGGCAACAAAAGCTCCCTGAATAGATCTCCGGAGGGGGGGGGGGGAGGCGAAGGCGAAGCGGCAACACATCTATCTCTCTGCTTGTGTGTGGTGATTGCAGGTGGGTTCGCTGATGGATGCGGCGGGCATGCTGGGTTCTCGGTGGATGATGCGGCATGTGGGCGGTTATGTTGCGATGCTGGAATGATTGATAATCGAGGTGAACACGCGCGTGAAATTCAGAGACTAACTTTATTTGTTCGTTTATTTATAACACCGTTGTTTAATTGTTTCTGTTATAAAGTGCTATATATACGCAGATCTATAACAATATTGATTTTTCACTACTTTGTCTCAACTCTTTTCTTATTTACTGGAGCAGATTTAGAGGTTACCTTAATGATATAAAAGAGAAATAAGAGCTAATGTGCCAAACAATTACATACTGAAGATGAATAGAGAATATTCTACAGTGAATTTTACCTCCTTTTTTTCATTATGTCACCATTTAAATTTTTGTCTGGGGGGGTGGTACTTACCTTCCCTTCAGGACTGGTAAGAAGATTCAAGTCAAACTTGCTGTGATCCTGCGCGTGAGAATATTTGATTAATTTAAAGGACATCCTTCTACCTCGAACTTTATATATATATATATATATATATATATATATATATATATATTATATATATATATATATATATATATATATATATATATATTATATATATATATACACATTGCCGTTAGTTATAAATACAAAAGACTATTTCCTTTATGTCAGAGGATACGACACACATGTAAAGCTGACGTCTCAGATACTGATACTGATATATAGTACATGCGTGTTTGTGTGTGTGTTGGTGTGTTAAAATGCCTCTGTATGACTTATTGTCATATCTTATTTCAAATATAAATTTGGCCTCCACGGGTCTTATGCAAATGTCCCCTAGCATGAAGTTCATATCACATTCTTACATTTTCTGCAAGAAAGAGATTAATTCAAGTTTCCATTGCATTCATATGCAAATAAGTTGATCCCTGGAAGCTGAACTTAGCGTCCATGAAAATGAGAGGAACTGTGCAGATGTGTATGGATATTCAAGTGCAAAAATATGTTTGTCTTATCTTATATATCTCAGCTAATAATTCGTCATTTATGATTCACGCTTGATATGATATTCACGCAGTTCGCTAGAATTTACAGAAATATCCAAACGCAGGGAATAAGATCGCCTTACACATGGATACTCACAAACTGATCAGCTATGTGATGAAATAGTGCACGTTTCATCCGAGATTCTCCGAGTTCTGTGAAAGCCGAGGATGTTACCTTTAATTCCTTTTTTTAGGGAGGGGGGGCGAGGGGGGAATATAAGACTTTTTCATTATTCCTCTTACGACTTCATTGTCTCTTACGTTTTTTTTCTTTCTTTCTTTCTTTCTTTTCTTTCTAGTGCCTATTTAATCTCTCTCTCTCTCTCTCTCTCTCTCTCTCTCTCTTCCCTCCCCATCAACACCTCTCTCTCCCCTCTCACAACCCCACGCGCTTCTCTCTCTCTCTTTCCCTCCTATCACCCGACCCTCCTCGCCTCTCTCTCTCTCTCTCTCTCAGTCTCCCCCCCCCCTTTATTTGCACGCGCCTTTGTTTGCCTTGGTTGAATTATGCCTCCCAGCAGAGGCATATTTTCATAGGACGAGGAAATTCTTTATCTTCCTACAAACTTCTTTCTCATTTCACTTCCTCGAAAAGCATCTCAGTAAAAGAAAAAGGAAAGAAAACAAAGGAAAGTTTACATCATCGTCAATCCGAAACAAATTTCCATCACGTTTGGTACCTTTTAATACCATTAAGCAATAAATATATGAAGAAAGATATGAAAAATACTACATTCTATCCAATAAGTACTTCCCGAAAATGCTGTGAGGTTGCAAGGCCCAGACATATATTGGCGGCTCTTGATTTTCGGTCCAATATCTCGCTCGGATGATTTCTTAAATTTGCCATGAAGTCCCTGAATGACCATCAGTGGCGGCCAGTAAAGACTAGATCCTCATAGGTCACACAGGCAATGATGAGCTTTAAGAGCGCTGTGCACTCAGCAGGAGCGCAGACCCTCCTAGTTCCTGTCTCTTGTCAGCAGATGTCATTTCAGACGCTGCTGTAATGGTTCCCTTTTTAAGCATTCGAATAAGCGAACAGAAAACTCGACCATTTTTTTTTTTTTTTTTTTTTAGTTGTGTCAGCAATATAGATGTCGCCACTGACACCGTCTGTAGTGTTGTTAGGATTGTAATATAATAACCGTGTTTTGCTAATTCCTAAATGTATGACAATCTTTTCAATAGCGAAAATCAACAAGTTTTGGACACGTGAGGCCTAGTTGAAGTCAGTGTTCCGCCATTTCTATTGGCTTTATATCAGACCTTTACATGTAAAAATGTAC
>NW_028234405.1:18679146-18686646 GCF_977035675.1 Penaeus japonicus | reverse complement strand
CTGTTTGTTTGTCTGTTTGCTTGTTTTTTTGGGTTCCCCTCTCTCTCTCTATCTATCTATCTATCTCTCTCTCTCTCTCTCTCTCTCTCTCTCTCTCTCTCTCTCTCTCTCTCTCTCTCTCTCTCTCTCTCTCTCTCTCTCTCTCTCTCTCTCTCTCTCTCTCTCTCTCTCTCTCTCTCTCTCTCTCTCTCTCTCTCTCTCTCTCTATCAATGTATCTCTCTCTCTCTCTCTCTCTCTCTCTCTCTATCAATCTATCTCTCTCTCTCTCTCTCTCTCTCTCTCTCTCTCTCTCTCTCTCTCTCTCTCTCTCTCTCTCTCTCTCTCTCTCTCTCTCCTCTCTCCTCTCTCTCTCTCCTCTCTCTCCTCTCTCTCCTCTCTCTCCTCTCTCTCCTCTCTCTCTCCTCTCTCCTCTCTCTCTCTCTCTCTCTCTCTCTCTCTCTCTCTCTCTCTCTCTCTCTCTCTCTCTCTCTCTCTCTCTCTTTCTCTCTAGCTCTCAGCAATATTACAGTATCATTTGAAATTATATTCATACATATTCAACTGTAATCCATGCTCAAGTACTTATTCCAGTTTCATGAGTACTTTTTCTCCTTATATATACATGAGAATCTTTTGCACAAAGAGTAAATTCCTTACTTCTGAAATATGTGTTATTTATTCCGTTCCCCCTCGTTTATGGAATACGTTTTCTTTCCTCGACGTTTCGTGCCATCATAGAAAATGGGATTGCAGTGCTCAACACCTATAATAGAATTTGTAACTCGGTGAAATCTTGATTGGAAGGATGTGTGTGCATTCAGATTTGATGTAAACGTAAGCGTGTATGGATATATGTGAATGTACAAAACTTGTAGATATTAGATATGAAACTATTTCAGGAAAAGGATAATAACAGGAAAATCAATAAAAGGAAAATTGCCTTAAGATCTGCTTCGTTTTAGTTGCCGCCATGAAAAAGGGTTCTCTAATTCTCTCTCTATTCTTTTTCTTCGTGGATACTGCATCATCCTTCATCTTTCTCTCTCTGCCTCTGTCTTTTTGTCTCTCTGGCCCTCTGGATCTCTGTCTCTCTGCCTCTTTCTGTCTCTCTATCTCCCCCCCCCCTCTCTCTCTCTCTCTTCCTCTCTCTCTCTCTCTCTCTCTCTCTCTCTCTCTCTCTCTCTCTCTCTCTCTCTCTCTCTCTCTCTCTCTCTCTCTCTCTCTCTCTCTCTCTCTCTCTCTCTCTCTCTCTTACCCTTTCTCTCTTCCCCTCTCTCTCACACACACACTTGTAGCCCCCATGAATTATAAATCGTTTTCATACAAATTCTTAGTATAAAAAAATATTCTTCAAAGTTATGATAGTTCTGAATTTTTATTCTTGTTTATATATAGACCGGTCTCTCTACTTTGATCATGTTTTTCTTTTTTTTAAAGTTTCTTTGTTATATTCCTTGTCATTCAAGGGATTTCGACAAGATTTACAATGCCGTTAAAAGGTATTAAAAGATGAATCGAATTAGGCTAATCCTTTAGATTTTTTTTCTTTCTTTTTTAAAGAGAGGAAAGAAGGCGATGAAATAACAATCACAGTGATGATTATGTTGGATAAACAGACACGCAAACCTGTTATTTTCAACGAATATTTGTTTCCGACCTTTTTTTTCTTTTCTTTTTTTTTTTGTGTGTGTGGGGGGGAGGGGGTTGCAGTTTGTAAGAGTTGGTTAGATATTCATGAATATGATCATATTAGCATTTTTTCCTAGCTTTTTAGCGGGTTTGTTGTTTTGTTATCATTATTTTCATTTTTACTATTCTTATTGTTTTATTATTATCTATATACTCATTGTTATTGTTACTATTATTATCATTATCATTACGAATATCAACATCATTATTATCAATGCCATCACCATTATTATCACTATTGTTCTTATTATTCTTATGATTATCATTATCATCATTATTATCATTACCAATATTATTGTTGATAGTATGGTGATCATTATTTTTATTATCATCATCATTATCTTTATCATTATCTATATCATTATAATTATCATATCACTCTCTTCTTCCTCCTCCTCTTCATCAGCCTTATTAGCATCAGAATTGTCGTCGTCATAATTGCACATGTCTTCTTCCGCATTCTACTTCAGGCATTGCACTTATATCTCAATAGACCCCCCCCCCCTTTAGAAAAAAGACTTTAGCTCTTTGAGTTCATTGATATTAACTTATGATCCTCCCCTATAGGTCATTCATTAAAACAAATCAATATTCTGTCAAAAGGTAATCGATCATGTCTCGCTGACAAACAAAGGACGCAATTATACATGTGTAGACGAGACACGCGGATATTTATAAAGATTACTTTTATTGCAAGTTCTCAGGAATTGCATTTTTAGAGTCTTGGAAACGTGAATATAACATAAGAAATTATATAATTCTCTACCGATCATTACATGGATAAGCTCCAAATCGTGTGACGTAATTACATCATCTAAATATTGATCAAACTTCTACAAAGACCCGACCATGTCTACTTCCCAACACCAATCCCTTGTCACACGCCCTCTACCATCTCCCTTTATCATCATAATTGCAGTGGGTTCGGCATTGCACAGGCTTCGTGGCCATAGTAAGGTTTACTGATATCTTTATATGGCTATATCTCTATAACTAACTTAAAACGCTCAAGTTCCGGGTCAAGGACACACGCGCAGCAAATGAAAAGGAAAAAAAAAAAGAAACAGCTTGGTTGCTTGGGTACGTTTGTTTCTTGCTTTGTGTCTTGCAACGCCTGATGATTCTAGCCTGTTGATGTGAATGCATTCCGCTCCGCACTGCTGTTGTTTGGTGGGACTTTTGTTTTTGTTTGTGTAGCAAAACTGGATGCTTGTTACTGCAGAATAGAGCTTTTTTAATTCGTGTTTTTTTTTTTTTTTTTTTTTTTTTTTTTTTTTTTTCATCACAATGTGTTTTTATACGGCAAGCTTTTGTTATGGCTTTTGGCCTTGGCAGAGGGCCAAGAGGAAGACTGAGGACCTCTCACTTGAAGTACCAGCTTTGTGATATCAAACTCGCCCGCGTTTGAAGTAGGACCTCTCTTTATGGTGATGGATCCTTCATTGATTTCGATTATTTTAGTATCATTCATGTTTTGCCTTTTTTTTATTTACTTCGGAGCGGTAGTTTTTTTTCTGAGTAATCATCCTGATGTAATATAAGTTAAAATCCTATTCATATTCTTTTAATCTATTGGTATTTTTAAGGTGAGGACTGCGCATCAATCTGCGCTTTTGTTTCCCCAATGTTTAATCAGTTCTAGAGTGATTCTGATGGTTAGATTTGAATGTTTAAAAATCTAATGTGTCATTACTCTTTAACTGAATGAGTAAAATGAGTTAATTACGTTACAGTAACTCCCGTCTTCCCAGTATCACCTGACATCAGTCAAGGCATGGTTCTAAAATTCAAAAATTCACCAACTATAGCATCATTTTTATTTTCCATTCCCAGGGGTATACCTCAAGGATCTGTAATTTGCATATCTTAAGTCCCTCCTTTCTTGCTTTCTCCTCCGCCCCGTATAGAATGCTTGACCTTGTTCAACTGATCACAAACGTATTCCCGCGAAAATAAGTACAATCCACTCACAGGCTTTCAATTGAAGTTGTTGCACGGGGCCGCGTCCTCCTTCCCTGCAATGTATACGGGCAGACATTTCCTTTTATGTGGAAACGGAATACTTGTTTCCGCTTCACAGAATGGCATTTACCCTGTAGTTTCCCTCGTGCTCTTGTGCGAGCTTTAGCTGGGTTGGAGGTGGTGGTGTGAATCTGGAATGACAGTATTTTTGGCTTGGATATATGTCACTCTTTTGTATTTTCATCTAATTTTTATCCTAGCTTTTCTTTTCGTTCGCTGGATATCCTCTCTTTATGGATTTTTATTCGTGTTTGTGTATGTCTGTGTCCTTTAAGAGGAACGTCCCTCGACTTTCGCTAACTTTTATAATCATATTCTTGATTAAAATACTTTGGGATTGCTGTCGGGAACCTTAGAATTCTAGCGTTCTTGGTTTCGGAAACACACATGCTGGTCTCGTGTGGTTTGTTTTGCAAATGAAAGGAACGTTGCTGGCTCTAACATTTAGCACACTCCGGTGTATTTTGCTTGCTTAAATTATAGAAACTAGGGGAAAACGACGAATTAATCAATATCATTAAAAATCATGCTCAATGAAGTATTATAAGAGTTACACTTAACTAAGAACGGGATCAGTACGTATTACTTGTGAAAAAAGACACAACTCTATGAAAAGATAAAGATAGCGTGTGTCTACATAACATATACAGCACGTAGCCACAAAAGAAGAAAATAAATTAAAATATAAAAGAAGGTTAACCCACGCAGTCATGCCAGCCAATTCTCGAGGTCCTTTCCCTTTGAATATTCATCAAGTCCGTCTTCATCCTCTCGACATTGAAATAAAATCCCGTAATGAAGATCTGAAGAACTACAAGTACAGTATATATTGAGAAGCATATTGATAGTCATTAGTATAGAGCTTCGTTATCTACGTCACTATGATATCATAATAACTGAATAGATAGTTGATGATTATCATGAGTCGAAAAGATAGACTCGTGTTGATAAAAAGCATTGGAACATTAACCAACATACAAAAAATTGCTGTACGTAAACAAAAAACATATGGCACTTTATGGCACAGAGTCGAGGCCCGGACATGGTCGTAAGTAATTCGAGACACTATTTCACAGATAATTCGTAATTATATGGGCAAATGAAATCCATTTTATAAATGCATTAGTTAAGAGAGATATGGTGTACAGGTTAACGCTATTCTTTCCTGAGAACACACTGCCCTTGATTATTCCCGACGTTTACCACACGCCGGCATGACATAACATGACATGTCATGCGGTTCAAAGCTAATGTTTAGGACCGGACTTTGAACTTTTATTGCGCAGAAAACCTACGATTTGCACGCTATTCCTTAACTTTTCCTTAACATTTTCATGTCTTTTAAATAGGACCTTCGTTGATAACAATACTTAAGATAATGATTTAAATTATATGTGAACACTAGGGATACCGTTCTTACAGAAATTCTAATAATTTTTTTTTTTCGTCATTAACATCGTAAATGAGAAACATCTTCACATTTTTCTTTTATTCATAGCAATGATAACGATCATCATTAACATTTCCATATCAGACACACGATAATCACATCATAAAGATTCTTTAATAAAAAAAAATATATATTCGCTTCCTTTTGTAAAACTAAGTAAACCGACCAATTAAACACCCATTTGCGGTATCTGCAGCGACATCTCTCACTTTACAAAGCATAATAGCAAAGAATATAGCGATAACAGTTCTTCCTTTTTTTCCTCTGATATTTCACTCGCGGATGGCAACATTTCAGCGATAATTACTTGCCGGAAATCTAAATTACCTGCGAGGGAAAAGGTACAGAGTTGCTCATTAATGTGGACGAGCGTGCGACAGATAAAAGGCTAGCCAGAACGTGGGAGGAAAGGCTGAAGTGATAAACAAAGACGACAGCTGTCAGAAAGAGAGAGGGAGAGCTGGAATTACAGAGAGAGAAGAGAGAGAAAGAGAGAAAGAGTAGCGAGGAAAGAGAGAGGGAGAGCTGGAATTAGAGAGAAAAGAGAGAGAGAGAACAAGAGAGAAAGAGTAGCAAGGAAATAGAGAGAGGGGGCGAGGGGTAGAGAGAAAGTAGAGAGGATCAGAGGGGGAAGGAGATTAGAGAGGAGGGAGACATACGAAAATACACGCATACAAATAAAAAGAAAAAAGAGAGGGGAAGAGCGAGTGGCAGACTGAGATAAATACTGAGAGTAGTAGACAGAGATAACTTCTTCGACAGACCGAATAAAAGAAAGAAAACAGAAAAGAGAAGACCCAGAAGAGACAAGTCCTCCTCCACTCCCTCCACTTCCTCCTTCTCCTCCTCCTCCTCCTCTTGCATTGACAGATGCTCTCTTCTTGAGAAGCCAGAAGTCGGTCAGCCTCTCCCACTCCACACAAGGCAAACACACTGTAGTTACACGGAAGTACAGCACATGGGAACATCTTGAGAACAAACAGGTGTGACCGCGAAGTCTGCGTCACTGCACCTGAGACCTCTAAGAAAGCCACACAGCGGATGCGAGGCTCAGCTGAGAACAAGGGCTCCCTGGGAAGAGGCTACGCCAGCAGGAGGCGCAGTTGGAGATACCTGAATTGCAGCATTGTGTGTATTTTTCAAGAAGGGCCAAAGGTTCGCTGTAGTTCCTTCAAGAGAAGGGAGATGGAATAGTCCGTTTTTTTATTTTCCTTTCCTCGCGTCGAGAAGAGGGATGAGTGTCTCTTTTTTTTGTTTCATTTTTTATAGTAAGGACGGTAGATAAAAGGAAAGATTATACAGTGAGACACATACACCTACACCTTTGGTAACACACCCACACAACACAAACACCGTAAACAAACGCTCTGAAAAGAGAAGCAAGCAACAGTTCTTCCGCAAACAACCCCAAACGCAAGAAAGGAAAAGCTAAAGCAACACCACAGAACGAAACGAAAACATACGAAGCATAAAAGGGCCATCGGGGAGCGCCCTTGAAATATGTCATATATGACTGTGACACGAGAGTGACAGCACTGGCGACGGCGCTGTGTATCTCCCGCGGCCCGTAATCTGCTCAGAACATTAAAGGGGACCTGGCCAGCATTCGTCCGGTGGAGAACGCTATCTAATGGATCTATATAGCAACTGGGCTTCATTTAATTAAATAGAAAGCCTATTCTATGGATTCACAAAGTTCTTTGAATCCATCTTAGATGTTTTCTAAAAAGAAACGAATTCATCTCGACAGGAGAGAGAGAGAGAGAGAGAGAGAGAGAGAGAGAGAGAGAGAGAGAGAGAGAGAGAGAGAGAGAGAGAATGGAAGAAAAGGACAGAGAAAAAAAAAGAGGTTTTCATGAATAAAATAATCGTTTCACTTGAGAGGAACGATATGATATTCTGATTTAATAAATATCACATGATACAATCTCAACCGCCAATACGGAAAAGCGCGACCGTAGAAATGCATTCTCGTGTTCCGCCGACCGCGAGAAAGAGCGGGCAAGGGAGGGAGCCACTGCGGCGAAGCGAGGGCGGCAGACCGTTACACGAACGGTATATTTTGAATCCAAGATACTGCTGCTGGATTCACGAACGGGAGAAAAATGTCTTCCATGTCTTTTATTTCTTCTACTTTCCCTCCTCGTTGTTTTGTTACCCTTGTTTTTTCTTTCCGCTTGTTTCTGCTTTTTTTTTTCTTTCTTTCTTTCTCGCTCACTCTTACTTTTTCGGGAAAGATTTCGTTTCGGAATTTATTTGTTACTTTTTATTCTTCTGCATTTTTAAAAGATATTTATTTTTTTGTTTTTCGTTCTCTTTTACATTTCTTTTTCGTTTTCCATTTCCTATCCCCACTCCT
>NW_028234405.1:18654146-18659146 GCF_977035675.1 Penaeus japonicus | reverse complement strand
GGATGATGGGGGGAGATGAGATGCGATGTTGATTAGAGCGAGAGGGGAGAAGAGAAAGATGAGGAGAGGAGAGAGAGAGGGTAGATGAGGGGCGAGGAGAGAGGAAGAGGGGGGAGAGAGAGAGATGGAGAGGAGGGGCGGGATGGGAGGGCGGCGCGGAGAAGTAGGCGAGGAGGAGATGAGGAGAGAAGAGGGAGGAGGAGAGAGAGGAGGAAGGATAGAGACGAGAGAAGCGAAGAGGAGGCGTGATGGGAGGGACGGCGGAGAGAGAGAGAGAGAGAGAGAGAAGGAATGAGAGGGAAAGAGAGGGAAAGAGAGAGAAAGAGAGAGCTAGAAAGCGAGAGAGAAAGAGAGATAGATAGAGAGAGAGATTGCTAGAGAGAGAGAGAATGAGAGAGAGAGAGAGAGAGAGAGGAAGGGAGAGAGAGAGAGAGAGAGAGAGAGAGAGAGAGCGTAGGTGACGAGAGAGAGAGAGAAGGAGAGAGGGGGGAAGACGATGATGGGAGGAGAGAGACGAGGAAGGGAGAAGAGGAGAGAGAGAGGATGAGAGCCAGAGAGAGAGCCGAGAGACGGGAGAGAGAGGTGGTGAGGGAGTCAGAGGAGAGAGGAGGTAGGGAGGAGGATGTGAGACCGGAGAGGGAGAGGAGGCACGAGTGGAGAGATGGTGAGAGAGGTGAGAGGAGATACGAGAGAGAGAGAGAGAGAGAGAATAAGCGAGAGATTGAGAGACAAAATATAAGACCCCCTAAACATGTCAATACCATTCACAAGCGGCATTCATCACTCTTCAAATGAAACGAGTCTAAAATCTAATTTTCCATCAAATTAGTCCATCGTACAACACTACCAGAGGAAGGATTGACTTTTGTCATTCTTACTCATCCTTCGTGTGATACTAACGTTCTCATGAACAATTCCCATGGCAGTGTAACGGAACACTTGTAAGAATTCCTAAGCCTTGGCACTCTGCAAGTAGATGAAGGAAGACTCTCGGGTTAGATGGATGTACGGAGAGAGAGAGAGAGAGAGAGAGAGAGAGAGAGAGAGAGTAGGAACGACGATGAGAGAGAGAGAGGTTGGAGAGAGGGGAGGAGCGTTGAGGGGGAGAGATGAGTGAGGAGAGAGATCGTGATAGAGAGGTGCGGGAGAGAGCAGATGAGACGGAGTGTTGAGAGACTGTTGAGGAGAGAGGAGACGGATCTACGAGAGGGTGAGAGAGAGAGAGAGAGAGAGAGATAGAGAGGAGAGAGAGACAGAGAGAGAGAGAGGGGGGGGGGGCTCGGGGGAAGCGGGGAGGGACGGGGGGTGGAGGGAGGAGGAGGGAGCGGGGGGAGGGGGGGAGGGAGGGAGGGAGAGAAAGAGAGAGTAGAAGGGAGAAAAAGAGATCGCCATATATACGATGAATGCATAACTTCACACACATACCAATAATCATATTTAATCCCACCCACACGCATGCAGAGACTCACCCACACACACACACACACACACACACACACACGTGCACGCATAAAGGCCAAATAACAGCTGAGTATGTTATCCAAGAGTCGCGCAGAGGTATTGAACGCCACGTCTCTGCAGGATCTGCCTGTCCTGCCCCCACGGCCGTCACTCACCTGTCTCTCACTTGCCAAGACACCGCATCAGTTACTCATCAGCTGTAACCCTAGAGGCATTACTCATTTAACACAACACCTCATCAGGCCTCATACCCACTCCCCCTTGGCCCTCCCCCATTCCTCATACTGACATCAAACACTCGTTTCAACTTTACGAAAATGTGGTCTCTCATATATGGTGATACTCACTCTGGCCCCGGAGTCTGCCTTTTCTCCTTCTTTTTTTAGACCCTTTCCTTGTCACTCATCTCTCCAGGTCACTTTTACATTCCACCACTTACCTTCCCCTGCTCCCCATATATACCACTTATTTTTTCCCACTCTCATATATATTCAGCTCACCCTACCTCGTCCCATACACTTACCCTTCACCTGTCCATCTCCCGTCCCTCCGTTACTCCCCTGCCCCTTACGCCCTGCCCTGTCCCAGTTCCCTGCTGCCGTTAGCTCCCCAGTTCACGTCCGGAAGCATGGAAATTGCCCGCGGTTGATGGCAATAACTTTCACTATGTAGGTCGACCTGTATCTAGTAAGAGTCCTCCTGGTCTCTTGATGTGCGTTGAAGAGGCGGTTGTTGAATACATATGAACGGATGAAGTGGTGAGGTTGTATTAAATATACGAAATAAAATTGACCCACGGGGAAGTACGAATAAAGTGGAATCAGAATGACGTAGGAAAGTGGAATTGGAATGGCCGCTCGGCCGGAGGCAATAAGAGACCCGACGGAAGGTGGGATTCAGAATGACGAAGGAAAGTTTGGACTCAGAAGAATAACGTCGGGAGTGGTGGAAATATATAAGAATGACGAAGGAAAGTGGAATTAGAATGACGAAGGAAGGTGGAATCAGAATGACGTAGGGAAGTGGAATTAGAATGACGAAGGAAGGTGGAATCAGAATGACGAAGGAAGGTGGAATCAGAATGACGAAGGAAGGTGGAATCAGAATGGCGTAGGGAAGTGGAATCAGAATGACGAAGGAAAGTGGAATCAGAATGACGAAGGAAGGTGGATTCAGAATGACAAAGGAAGGTGGAATCAGAAGGACGTAGGAAAGTACAATCAGAATTCCAAAGAGAATCGGAAAGCGGAAGGACAGTGGAGTCAGAATGACAATGAAAGGTGGATTTAGAGAGTAGGAATTAAGCCCATAGTTAAACCAGAGAGACATAGTCTTTTTATATTTGCTATTTCTTTATTCATTTATTTATTTATTCATTGTAGAAATGTACTATATCTACAAATACGTGTTCTCTCTACCTCTTTTTTACGTTTAATAGTATAAAATAATAAGAACAAAGAAACTTACGCTACCAAACTACCCCAGTTTTTACATGAATATTCATGTGGTGTACGTGTACGTGTGGGTAAATGAATACACCTGAATGTAAGATGATATTCATGCACAGCTATCACCACGGAAAGAGAAAGATAGAATGAAGATGAATCGCTAGAATTACATCCTTAAGATGTCTGTCTGAAATGCAATCAGGACTCGGGGCAAGATATCTGCAAAAAAACTTAAATGAGAAAATCTTAAGGCAGTAGCATCTGGCAGACGATGTTCATGTTGCAACGCGTTTTTTCTCCTTCTTTACAGGAATTTCATCAAGGAGTAAATGGACTGGAAGATTGATAGTTTTTAAGAAGTCAGTCGCCTTTTTATAGGGCCATTTGTACGGATCTACACACAATTGCACCCTATATGTAAAGCTAATAGTTGATATATATCCACTGCAAAATGTACCACGGATAAACATTTAGCTTTGTCGAGTGAGGGGAATGCAAATTGGTTGTAGTTTATCATGTGATGGTACATAAAAACGGGTTAGCTTATTTTGAAGTGGACTGTGAATGTTAAGTTAGAGAATTTCTATTGTGCTGTGAGAGTAATGTATTTTGTATTTAATATATATCATTGTTCTGAATTCAGGACATGTCTGCAATAGAACAACGCTATTAGCGAGTGACAGCATAGTATTAGGCGAAGTTAAACAGGATTACATGAATATTCAAGGAATGGAAGGTAGACGAACAACGGCATAATTAGTAGTAACTATATATCATCATCCAGAAAGGTTGACGTTGGTAACACTACATAAACAGGATGACGTAAACAGTATGACTTTTAGGGATGACTTTAAGAGCCAAAATGACAAGGATGGTATGACTTTAAGAGCCAAAATGACAAGGGTAGTATGACTTTAAGAGCCAAGAAAAGCAACGTGCTTGATACTACAAAAAGTGATCTTTGATAAATCGCTGGAAATATGCTTCTGACGTCTACCCACAAATCTTTCACGCCTCATTAATATTGCGTTAAGTGGAACATCGGTTTGAGGTTTTTGTTTTTATTTCTTCTATTTTTGGTTCTATGTTTTATTTGCTATTGTTCAGAGAACGAAGGGGAGAAGGAGAGGGGAGGGGTAAGTGGACAGAATGATAGATAGTTTTCCAAAGAGGGATGGAGTGAGAGTGAGACAAGTGGTAGAGAGAGAGAGAGAGAGAGAGAGAAGGAAGGAGTACAGACACAGAGAGAGAGATAGAGAGAAATAGAGATAGAATGAGAAAAGGAGAGATAGAGTGAGAAAAGAGAGATAGAGTGATAGAATGAGAGAAAATGAAAGACTTAAAGACAGTATGAAGAAGAGAGAGGTTCACAGATAAAAAAAATATATAAAAAAGTGTACCATGATAGAAAATAAAAGGAAGAGATCGAGAAAGAGACTGAAAAAAGAGTGAAAATCATTTCTGAAATAATTCAGATTTTCATAAATGACATACAGATTTTCATAAAAATGAAAAAAAAAGCTCGAAAACAAAATTAATTTCCGCTAACTGTTGTTCACTCAGCTTCCCAAGCCTTAAGCCCTCGTGTTCTCCCCCCCCCCCCCTCTCTCTTCAATCTCCACTCTCCCCCCCTTCAATCTCCATTCCTCCATTCCCCCCCATTCCCCTCACATAACCCCCATCCCTTCTACAAAACCCACCTCATAAAAGAAATGGCGCACTTACGTTTTGAAAGATTGAAAGAGATTTCAGCGAGGTTTTCGCTCAGGCAATATGAGAATACTGCGATTCAATACAGTGGGGGGCTGCATTTCAGAAAATAAAATATGATGTAGTTATTACGGTTTAATGAGCCGTGGGTATTAAAAAAAACAAATTACTCGGAAAAAGTCTTACTATAAAGCCGAAGATATGAACTGCTCTCATTTGAATTAACTTAATGTTTACGTAGGTATGTATGCCTCAATGTTCCCTACATCAGGATTGTTTGCATTACGTATCCCCTTTGCGTTACCTAGTTTCTAATGCAATCTAGATTTTTTTTTCGATTTTATAATTTATTTATGCATTTTCCGCTATTATGATTTTTGG
>NW_028234405.1:18629146-18639146 GCF_977035675.1 Penaeus japonicus | reverse complement strand
GATGATAGAAATAGTAATGATGATGATAATGAAATAGTAATGATAATGATAATGATGATAGAAACAATAATGATAATGATATTGATGATAGAAATAGTAATGATGATGATAATGATGATAGTAGTAGTAATGATAATGATAATGATGATAGAAATAGTAATAATAATGATAATGATAATGATGATACCAATAGTAATGATAATGATAATGATGATCAAATAGTAATGATAATGATGATAGAAATAGTAATAATAATGATAATGATGATAGAAATAGTAATGAGAATGATAATGATGATAGAAATATTAATGATATTAATGATAGAAATAGTAATGATGATGATAATGATGATAGAAATAGTAATGATGATGATAATGATAATAGTAATGATAATGATAATAATGATAGAAATAGTAATGATAATGATAATGATGATAGAAATAGTAATGATAATGATAATGATGATAGAAATAGTAATGACAATGATAATAATGATAAAAATAGTAATGATATTGATGATAGAAATAGTAATGATGATGATAATAATGATAAAGATTTTAATGATAATGATGATAGAAATAGTAATAATAATGATAATGATGATAGAAATAGTAATAAGAATGATAATGATGATAGAAGTAGTAATAAGAATGATAATGATGATATAAACAGTAATAATAATGATAATAATAATAATAGTAATAATGATGATAGAAATAGTAATGATAATGATGATAGAAATAGTAATGATAATGATGATAGAAATAGTAATGATAATGATAATGATGATAAGGGAAATAGTAATGAAAATGATAATGATGATAACGATAAGAGAAATAGTAATGATAATGATAATGATGATAGAAATAGTAATGATAATGATAATGATGATGAAATAGTAATGATAATGATGATAGAAATAGTAATGATAATGATAATGATGATGAAATAGTAATCATAATGATGATGAAATAGTAATCATAATGATGATAGAAATAGTAATGATAATGATAATGATGATGAAATAGTAATGATAATGATGATGAAATAGTAATCATAATGATGATAAAAATAACAATAATAATGATAATGATAATGATGATAACGATAAGAGAAATAGTAATGATAATGATAATGATGATAACGATAAGAGAAATAGTAATGATAATGATAATGATGATGAAATATTAATGATATTGATGATAGAAATAGTAATGATGATGATAATGATGATAGAAATAGTAATGATAATGATAATGATGATAGAAACAATAATGATAATGATAATGATGATAGAAATAGTAATGATAATGATAATGATGATAGAAATATTAATGATAATGATGATAGAAATAGTAATGATGATGATGATGAGGAGGAAAATAGTAATGATAATGATAATGATGAAATAGTAATCATAATGATAATGATGATAGAAACAATAATGATAATGATAATGATGATAGAAATAGTAATGATAATGATAATGATGATAGAAATAGTAATGATAATGATAATGATGATAGAAATAGTAATGATAATGATAATGATGATAGAAATAGTAATGATAATGATAATGATGATAGAAATATTAATGATATTGATGATAGAAATAGTAATGATAATGATAATGATGATGAAATAGTAATCATAATGATGATGAAATAGTAATCATAATGATGATAGAAATATTAATGATATTGATGATAGAAATAGTAATGATAATGATAATGATGATGAAATAGTAATCATAATGATGATGAAATAGTAATCATAATGATGATAGAAATAGTAATGATGATGATAATGATGATAGTAACAGGAATGATAATGATGATAGAAATAGTAATGATAATGATAATGATGATAGAAATAGTAATAATAATGATAATGATGATAGAAATAGTAATAATAATGATAATGATGATAGAAATAGTAATGATAATGATAAGAAAGTAATATAAATAGTAGTGAGGATAATGATAATGTTAGCGATGGTAATAGAAAGACTAATGGTGATGATCATGCTGATATTTATAAGGATAATAATACTAATGGTTATAAAGATGATGATAGTAACAGGAATGATAATGATGATAGAAATAGTAATGATAATGATAATGATGATATAAATAATAATAAGAATGATAATGGTGATAGAAATAGTAATGATAATGATAATAATAATAGCAATAATGATAGTCGGCGGCCTATAGATTACTACATGCTGTCGAATGTTTTCAGATACAGTGTAATAATAAATCCGTGAGACGGTAACAAACAATAAACCGTAGTAATAAATGTAACCAAATTTCGAAGCTTGAGTATTGGCTGCGACAAAACCAGGACAAGTTTTACCAATGATGAGAGTGTCATAATCGATCAAGTGTGGCATGTCCGCTGGATGCATGACTCAAGAACTTTGACTGATTCTTGCGTGACGTCTTGCCACCTGGCAAACATGCATGACATCTCGGGGAAAGTTCGATAACTGTGACTTTCCTGAGATGACAAAGTTTAGTCTCTTGAATTTAACTAAGGGCGTTCATTAGTGGGAGATAGATTGGATATAAATATTGATATAAAAAGGTTTAAAAAAATGATATGACTGGAATGTAGCGTTATTGAAGAGGTAACGATATTCTTGATGAAATAACTTTATGTATTGTGCATGAGCGATCAATGAATCTACCTGTGTTCACATTGATAACAAAAAATAACTCTGGTGGCTCGAAGTGTGGTCTCTATAGTTTGTCTGTTTGCTTTTCTTCTTTCTTTATATATCAATTCCTTCTTTTATCCTCTTTCATCATTAAAAAAAAAAAAAAACATAGTATTTCAGTCTGCTTTATCATAACACCTGATCACATTTCCTCACCCTACTAATTCTATCATCGAATTTTTCTCTCTCTTTAATTTTAAATACCCAATTCTCCTACTAATTCTATCCATCGACTTTTCTTCTTCTTCTTCTTCTTCTTCTTCTTCTTCTTCTTCTTCTTCTTCTTCTTCTTCTTCTTCTTCTTCTTTATCAAAGTATAAACCTCTTCGCATTCAGCCAGAAGTGAGTGCAAGGCGCTATCGCTCCCTCCCCTGTTTCCCTCGAACGGTCGATCTCTTTCCACCTTTCCCTTTCATGCCTGCCAATTCACGCCCGTACCCCCATCCCCCATCCCCCCCCCCTTTCCCTCGGTAATTTCCATTTCCTTTCGCTCTTTCCCATTTCCGGCTTTTCCCTCCTTCTTCTGGCTTCTCCTCCTTGGACGTTTCCTTTCTTTTTTTCCTCTTTTTCTTCTTCATCCTCCTCTTCCTCTTTTTCATATTCTTCCTCTTCTTCCTCTTCTTCTACCTTATTCCTCTCACGCCTCTCCTTCATCTTTCTCTTCTTCTTACTCAGCTTCTTCTCACTCCATCTTCTCATTTTTTTTTTCTCCTCTCCATCCTCTTCCCTTCTCTCATGCCTCTCTTTCCTCTCTTTCTTTACCTTCCTTTACCTCCTCGCCCTCTGTCCTCACTCCTCACTCCTCTCCCTTGCTCTCATTCCTCTCTTTTCTTTCCTCCCTCGCTCTCTTCTTCCTCACCTTCTCCTCTATCCTTACCCCTCTTCCTCCTCTTCCTCCTCTCCTTTCTCTCCCTTCTTCACTTCCTCTCCCTTCTCTCCCCTCTTCCTCCTCTCCTTCCCCTCACCCCCTCATCTCCTTCCTATCCCCTCTCCCTCCTCCCTTCCTCCATCAGATCCATTTCTCACAAGACGATGGACTGAATTACTTCCTCAAGACCTGTGAGAGTCTTCTTCCTTTCGCTCAAGAAGTCCCTCTTGCAGACGTCGGTCGAGGGAAAAGTGCGCTGTGTCGTTTAGCTTCCTTCCTCGTTTCCATCTTCCTCACTCAAATTCTTCCATTCGCATTTCTTCGATTCTTGCTTGGATATGTACTTTACCTTTTTTTTATGAATTTCAGTTTCTCTTGTGAGTGTGAGTTACCTTGTAAGCATATTGAGTATGTATGTGTGTGGGTGTGTTTTCTCGGCATCTTAACTATTTCTGACATTTATCTTTCTATTTGTATATGATTTGTTTTCCCTTTTCTCTTATGTTCCAAATACAATTATATTCACCATATCCCTTTCCCTTGTTGTATCCTATAACTTTATTATATATATCCTTTACGACTGTAAGTTACATATACACAAAATGATTCCCTGTTGTTTACAATAATGGACGCTGCCTCAACATGTCAACATTTTACTGCACAAAAGAACATATTTTTTCTCCTCGTGTATATCCTTTGTCTCTAAAGGTAATGCCCCGCATCAGAACTGGTCTTGAAAACACATATCTCGCATATGCTTCTGGACGATAGGAAGGTCGAGAATGAGTGAGAAAGAGGGAATGGGAGAGAGCAGGAGAGAGAAGGGGGTTGGCGGGGTGAGAAGAGAGAGAGGGAGGGGGGAAGAGAGAAGAGAAAGAGAGCTAAGAAGAGAGAGAAGAGAAAGAGAGATATGAAGAGAGAGAAAAGAAAGAGAGATAGAAAGAGAGAACAATCAAACAAGAGAGAGAGAATGAAAGAGAGAGCGATCAAACAAGAAAAGAGAGAGAATGAAAGGGAGAGCGATCGAACGTAAGAGAGACAGAAAGCGATCGAACGAGAGAGAGAGAGAGAGAGAGAGAGAGAGAGAGAGAGAGGAAGAGAGAGAGAGAAAGAGGAAAAGAGAGAGCGAGATAGCAAGTGACGGCCACTCGCCCCCCGTTTAAGCCTTGTCTTTCGCGTAATATCACGCACGGCCACAATATAACGCAATGGAACCCTGCTCGACAAAGGCTAAACGGTGGACGAGGAGCGGCAAAGTATCATAAAGTCTTCAGGATTATATCCCCGAGGATATAACCTCCTCCGCGTCCCCAGAGGTATACAAAAACCTATCCATTGTCCTTCTGGTTTATTCCACCAGCCGAGAGCGTCAGTGATGGACATCTTGCTTGGGGTAGAGAGAGGGTGAAAGAAAGAGAAGGAGAGAAAGAGAAAGAGAGAGAGAGGGGGTGAGGGGACCGGCGAAGAACGGAGAGAGAGGGGAAAGAAAGAAAAAAAGAGAGAGAAAGAGAGAGAGAGAGAGAGGCGGGGAGAGAGAAAGAGAGAGAGAGGGACGGGGAGAGAGAGAGAGAGAGAGAGAGAGATAGAGAGAGAGAGACAGAGGAAGAGAGAGAGAGAGAGAGAATAAGGAAAAACACACACAAAAAAAACAATAATAGATGAAAGGGACGAAGCAATAAGAGGAAAGGGAAGCAAGAAGGAGAGAGAGAGAGAATAATGGAAAAAAAACAGATGAGAGGGACGAATTGATGAGAGGAAAGGAAAGCAAGAGAGAGAAAGCGAGAGGCAGGAAGGAAGGAACGCAATGCCTAGAAACGACTATGAGGTGATACGTTCGATACTCTACGAGAGACTAAGAGGGAGAACACGAGAGGGAATAGTGAGTTAGTGAGGGAGAGAATCCTGTCCGTGGATACGGAAAATCTCTGGATCAAGAAACGCTGTAATATTATTCATATGTATTCTGTTTTCCTATCGTGAAACAGGGATTAGGTAACAGTTTTTTTTAAGTCGAGAATTGCCCTCCTTTTTGCAAGAAAGCTTCATGTGATACTGTAACGTGAATGCGAGTGATGGAGGTCATAACAATTCCAGATTTAAAAAAAAAATGTTTATGAGGATGAGCTAAAAACGTTGTCTGCTCTGTTATGCAATTTTCATGTCCTCATGCAACGAGCAATGGAAAATTATTCTCACAAAAATACGTGTGTTATCTGACGTTCAGGCAGCACATAAACGTAATGAGGCACAATATGCATAATGACGTTTAATGACTTTTTTAGTGATGATCAAACCTTCGTTGTGTCCTGCATGCATTTGTGATGTTTGCATGTGTATGTTTGAACATGCCTATTCTCGCTTACGCACGTAGAATAAACATTCACTGTATTTCCAAATTAAAGGGCTGTGAATTCCATAAGAAACTTTGTGAATATTAAGAGATGCGTTGCGAGTTATAGTAGTAAAAGTCTTGTATATGAGGTCATAACGACGTCAGTGTAACTACACATCCCTGGTTGGTTAATATTTTTGATTTTTCAGTGTAGCAGTTTACAGATACATCATTAAAAAACACAGCCTTACGCTCACAGTCTCGGAACACAGAGGATATTACGGGCTCCTACACAGCACAATGGACCCTTCGAAACAAAATAGCCCGAGGCATCAAAGGAATCCTCCCTCCTGATACATAAAGATGGAGGGTCAGATGACAAACTCCTTCTACACACGGGACCAGAGCGGCGTGTCTTATCAAAGCAGGGTCAGAAGATCACTTGAAACCTTTCTTCTTCTGGTTCGCTCTTACGTTCCCCCATCCTTAAAGAAACGCTTAGACTGTAAAATCTTCCTTGGAATGAACTTCTCGTGATATTATGACAGTTCTGTTCTCCGTATCTAAGAACCAAAAGGCTGAGCCATGACTATTGGACTCCAGATCTAGCGATAAACTATCGATATCAAACGTGTTCTGACGCTAGTGTTCGCTGTAGGGATTCCAACCTCCGCTTCGAGCTACACTTGTGCACCTCGTCTGACATTACGGAATGAGAATCATCCAAAAGTACATTTCTCTGCCATAGATTCATGTCAAGTTAGAACTTGAAGTGTTAGCGTCCACAGCCTCAACAACATTCGGTCACGGAGAACTGCCAGGATTCTGGTGGAATTTGGTTGGAATTCTCGTGTTAAACTCTCTCACCCCCTCTCCCCTGTGTATATATGCAAAGATAGACAGGTATAGGGGAGGAAAGAGGATCTCTGTGCTATGTATGCATGCTGGAAAGAGGGAGTTGCGAGTGCAAGCACTGCAGAGAAACGATGTGCAGGTGTACAATGTAAAATAAACAAAGTTATGTAAGGAATTTACGTGTGTTGGCTTATGTCCTAGAAACCGTAAGTAAATCAATGAATTTATCGGTTTAGTGTAAATGTGTCTGTGTGTATCCATATGAATGCAGTTATATCATAGTCTTAGGAGTTTCAACATTTTCAGCATTCCGCCGCAAATCGATCATACGACTAAAAAAAGACAAAAAAAAAAAGAAAAAGAAAATAGAGGCACGAAAATAAGCCAATGGCGTAAAAGTAAATATACCCGAGATAGCGTGCGAAGAATATCCTCCCTGACCTTGGCTGCGAATGCATGAAACATTGCAAAATCCATCTGAACGCTGTGTTGTAGGACGGTGCGCATTCCACGAGTTCTAATTCCGGACGATCCATTACATTTCGTGGTGTTGTGTAACTGTGGAAGACACGGTGATAAATCTAGCCAATATCAATTGTGATCGTCTTTTCTCTTCGTTAGTGTCTAAGTCTGTTGTTTTTCATCTGTGCCTTAACTCTATCTATCTATCTATCTATCTATCTATATATATATATATATATATATATATATATATATATATATATATATATATATATTTATATATGTATATATATCTTTATCTCTCTCTCTAGCTATCTATCTTTATCTCTCTCTCTAGCTATCTATCTTTATCTCTCTCTCTAGCTATCTATCTTTCTATCTGTCACTCTCATTCCCTCACTCACTCTCCTCCCTGTCCTTACTCTCTCTTTCTCCCTATTCCCCCCTCTCTTCCCCCCTCCCCCCTCCCTCCCTCCCCACCCTCTTTCTCTCTCTCTCTCTCTCTCTCTCTCTCTCTCTAAGCCGCGCGGACCACAACATATCGTTCCTTTCATTCACATGCCCTTTTCAGCCTTACCTATTTTCTCCCTCTAATTCTCATTTTCCTCCGTTTCTTAAAGAAATTTTGTTCACTGCGCAAAGGCACGTGTGGACGAACTGGCATTTGGGAAGCAGTTTGTTAAAGGAAGTCGTAACAATATACAACGCAGACGGCTTCCATTGTTCTCGTCAAGTGGAGGTTCAAAAGGGCTTTGGAATGTATGGCGAGTGAAGTGACACTTTGTCACTCTCGCTGTTTGTTCCTCTGGGCGGATTCTGAGAGATTTTCTAATTATGTGTATTGTGGGTACGTGTATTTATTCTAGGGGTGATTGCTTTGAGATTGCAGGTGCAAAGGCCTAATATATGAATATAGGACTTCGTTTATACATCGCACATAGCCATGCAGACTTGCATCCACAAACTACATCACTTGCTTCAACACTAATTCTACTTCTATTAATTTTGAGACTGCCAGTAGTAGTAGTATTGACATTAATAGAAACGTGCCTTTACTTCTAATACATACTTCTACTACTAGCCCTGGCATTTATAATGTAAACGCATACCCATGTGCACCAACACGTAAATAATGTGCTTACATCAACCATAATTATGTACACTGCTGAAGTCTACGGTATTTGCGCGTAATATTTAACTACCTAGCGAGATATAACTGCTGCATATCAAATAAAGAAATGTTATTTTGTTGAATAATGAAAATATTTGATCACACGTAAGTGCAAGGAATCTTGATCGCTGTAACATATTTTATATAATATAAGGCACGGTTTTCTATTTTGGATATTTATTAGATAATAGTTGATAAACAACGATTTCAATCCTATTGCACGAAAACAAACAACTTAATGCCCACATGTAAATTTATATATTTTTTATACCCGGCTTTTCATGTCAATTCATCGTCTACACGCATACAATTACACATATAGAGACGCATAAACATACAAATACACACACACACACACACACACAAACAAACAAACAAACACACACACACATAAACGCCTACACAGACACGCATAATACTCAAGTATACTTGGACATAGATACTTGTACACATACATGGGCTTTTCCTACCTCCCTCCCACTCACCAATGCATAGCTTTACAAAAAAAAATGGAAGTAAATTATAGGCATATGTACCATAATCAGTCTTAATAAAATACATAAATCATTTACATATGAGAAGACGCCTATACCGAGATTCAGACACACACAAACACAGACACACAAACATACAAACACACACAAACGTTTATACACAAACGCATAAAAAAAATAGACACGCAGATCTATGCATTTCTAAACCATTCCCAAAACTTCAATATTTCATTCCATTTACACACTCTTCACACCCTGGGAATATAACGAGAAGCTACAACTTTACATGTTAGCTTTGTCTTTGTGATAGTGTTCACATCTAGATCGAGAAAGTTCCATGATATTAAACAGGTAGGATAAAGTTAAGAGAGAACAGCAGAAGTTGATGTGATGATGAGAATCCATATTGTGTTGCATAAGGAGTCTGATGTCTCGATGTGCACGTGGGTATGCGAGTTGGTCGTTATTCGGGGTGGAATGTATTGATGGACGTTCGCGTTATGCATTTTTTAAAGAGTTGTTGCTTTTTTTGTGTTTATGGACGTGCGCATGTAAAAATAGATGGACAGCTAGATTGATTGACACAGAAATAGATAGATAGGCAATATAAACTATACAGAGATTTTGGCATTTTGTCGATAAATATTTCTCTTTTTATGGCAGTTTCGACGCAAACAAATGTTGAAGTTTATATCAGTTCAGGTCATTTTGAGTATATTCTATACTGTTCTTTTTATCTTTATTTTTATCATTATCAGATAATTCCGTTATATCTTTATCTCATTATTAGTATATTATCATATTTTATCAATAATTCCTTTTTATCTAGTAATTTTCCTCTTGGTTTTCATAATTATCATCATCACTATTTTTATTACCTTTATAGATTAATTAATATTCATCTATTTTTTATCATTATTATTGATAGTGTTCCTATTTATCAGCATTCATGATTGCTTATGATTTAATTCATTTTTTTCAATATTTTAATTTAGTATTTCACTTAGAGAATATCTTTTCATCAACTATACTAAATTACTGTAGAATTCCATCTAAATTGTTTTTGCCAAAAAAAAAAGAAAACATTGTCTATGAA